>NC_056732.1:832118574-832268574 GCF_019279795.1 Protopterus annectens
TACGGTCACTTTAGATGTCTGCACACTGTTCTCAAGTATTCCCCATGATTTAGGGGTTGAATGGGTGAAGCCATCCCTAAACAAGTTTAGTCATTTCTGAGGTGATACAATTACACTGTGCTACCAGTTTTTAGAATTACTTTTAGAAAACAATGTTCTCCTTATTTAAATAAAAATACTGCAAACAGACAAAAAGAGTTGCAATGGGGTCTGTGGTTGCCCCAGCTTTTGCTAATTTGGTACTTGGATGGTGGGAGGCACATTTTTTGTATAACAGTGAACTAAACACCAAAGTCAGATATGGCAAGAGAGTTGTAGGCAACCTATTTTTCATTGCAGCTGGCAGTCCAAAAGATTCTTGAGGACCTCAACAAGGTCGGAGAATTTTTAAAATTAATTTCTGGAGGAATAGGTTTGAAGGTTAACTTTTTAGAAATAACCATAGAATGTATTGTCAATGACAATAAGTTTAAAAGTTGTTTATACAGGAAGGAAACCTTTTCTAATGGTTACCTCCACTTTAATAGTAACTACTCCTACTGTATGAAGAAAAGCATCGCAAGATGTAAGTATATTAGGGCCTCCAAGATGATTACTGATAAACAGACGTTCACAAATGAGATTAAGTTTATTGCTTCATTATTTCTAGAAAGGAGTTATAGTAGAACATTTGTTATCAAAATCTGCTAATGAAATTATAGAAAAAGGTGGGCTGTTTTCCAATCAATTCTAAATCAGCCAATTAGTCAGCCTGTCGATGAGGAAAAGGAAGAAGGTCACATTGATAAGGCTAATGTTTTTCAGACATATCTGTAGATGCAGATGCCATTTGAAAAGTTACCAAAACCAACTGAAGAATTTTAGAGGGCAATCCAGACCTCATTAGGGCTATAGGTAATACTCCAAAGTTTGTTCACAAGAAAACTAAGAGCTTAAACATTTAGTTTCAGAAAGACAGCACAAAAGTCTCTTTAGCAGAGACATCAAAAAGTAGGGGTACTTACAAATGTGTTTTTTTTTTATGTATTTTTTTTGTAATGCATGCAGATTTATTTCAGAAGGACCATATATTTTGTTAGATCATGTAAATGAAACTATTACTGTCCCAGGGAAGTTTACTTGCAAGAAGTGGTGGTGGTTTATATCAGCATGTGCTCATGTTGCAATTTGTTCTATGTTGGCATGACAACTAGGAGCCTTGAGCAGAGAATCAACAAACATCAGTATTCCTTTTTTTTAATGAATATCAGTGTTCCATCAAAACTAAAGATAAGAAAAATGCATTGTATAAGCATTCCATCATTTGTAAGAAATATACAAAGTTCTTATTCTCTGTGTTAGAACTTGTCCCACCAGACTTAAGAGAAGGTGACTTTAAAAGTAGAGTAGCGGCAATAGAAGCTTAATGGTAAATAAGTTATGAGCAGACAAGCATCCATGTCTAAATGAATGTGATAACATCAAGTGTTTCCTAAAAAACAGAAGGCTAAAGATTTATAAATGAATGTTCTTGTACTTCTTTTGTATTTTTGTATACCACTAGGGGGGTGTTAAGCATGAGCTGTGACTTACAAAGCCATGTTTCAATAGCTTTTAAAGCTTTCTGAGTAGTGCTTTTGTAATTTGCCAGGTTGTCTGATGTGCATATGAGTGTGAAGTCATCTGTGTATTGTATTAGGGAATACTGTTGTGTGGATGTGTGAACAGTGTTGGTCAGAATGCTAAAGAAGAGGGGACCAAGGATAGGACGTTGTGATAAGACAGTGGTGACTGTGAGGTATGGAGAGAGGGTGGAGTGCCATTTTGCTGACTGATACCTGTTGGACAAGTAGCTTTTCAACCACAGAAGGGTGGGCTAAGCTAGACCTAGTGAGGATATCTGAAGGAGAAGTTTTGTGTTAGAAACTGTGTCTAAGGCTTTAAACAGGTCTAGAAAGAAGGATGAGACTAGTTTGCTATTATTTCAATCTTTATTGGCAGTATCTATAAAGGTTAGTAGTGCAAGAATTAGTACTAGCCTATATTGTGTGAGGGATAGATAGGAGTTTTTTCTGCAGGAGATAATTTAGCAATTGTTTTTTTAAATACATTTTTCAAGTATTTTGGAGTTGGGGATAAGGTCTCATAGGTCTAAAGGTAGTAATGTCTGCTAAATTTCTTCCTTGTGTAGAGAGATATTGTGTGACTTTTGTTTCCAAAGAGATGTAACAAGAGATTCCTGGATTAACCTTTTTAGAGGGAGTGAGACAGGATAAACAGTACTATTGGATCGTATTTTAAGGTACTCTCTCTCTCTCTCTCTCTCTCTATATATATATATATATATATATATATATATATATATATATATATATATATATATATATATATATATATATATATATATATATATATATATATATATATATATATATATATATATACACATATATATACATTTAATATTAATAGTCAATCCAAGCAATTGTCAACATGCTTAACACTGATGCGCTAATATCAACAAAAGCACATTGACAAGTTACAATGCATGTTCCAAGGCTAATGCTTGGAACATGCAAAATAAATGTTTTTTTTTTTTTTTGCAAGAGGCAAGCCCTGTTGCACTCCTCACATTATCTACTAATTATATAAGCTAACTCTGTAATCACATAATCCTAAGGAAAAGGGCATGTTCCTTTTACCTGGGGACTATTGATCTCACACATTTGTCAACCATCTGTATATGAAGAACAAAGCTGGTCAACAATACAAAGGTCAATGCAAGTGAAATTCAATCTACGATGGTAAACTCATATACATTTTACTAAATCTACGATTAAGTATAGCAAAGCTTACTTCATTGAACCAAAACAATTCAAATAAGCTCATACAAAGAACAAACAAAAACAATCAAACAGCATTTGTTACAGCATACTGACATCCCCAGCTATTTCAAATATAGCAGCTCTGAGATTGCCAAATAGTGAAGAGAATCCTTTTGAGTGCAGCCTCACACAGAAGACCCGGAGAAAACCACTAGCAATGTAACTCAATCTAACAGAAAGATTCACTCAAATGGCTGCAAGCAAAAATTCTGCACAGTCAATCAGTGGCATACACTGCTGTAATCATTATCCGTCATCTAGTGCAGCAAATGCTATATTCAACCATGTGCATTTCCACCACCTGAATGAGACTATATATATATATATATATATATATATATATATATATATATATATATATATATATATATATATATATATATAGACATATACACTGAGAGAGAGTGATACACATACATCTACACATCATACATTCATATATTAGTATACACACACACACACACACACACACACACACACACACACACACACACACACACACACACACACACACACACACACACATATATATATATATATATAGACATATACATTAAGAGAGAGTGATACACATACATCTACATCTATACATCATACATTCATGTATTAGTATACACACACAGACACAAACACACACACACACACACACACACACACACATATATATATACATATATATATATATATATATATATATATATATATATATATATATAGACATATACATTGAGAGAGAGTGATACACATACATCTACATCTACACATCATACATTCATGTATTAGTACACACACACACACACACACACACACACACACACACACACACACACTCACACACACACACACACACACACACACACACACACACACACACACACACACACACACACACACACACACACTCACACACACACACACACACACACTCACACACACACACACACACACACACACACACACACACACACACACACACACACACACACACACACACACACACACACACACACACACACACACACACGCATATATATATATATATATATATATATATATATATATAGATATATAGATATAGATATATATATGTATATAGCCAGTTTAGTATGACCAATCCACCAGCACATTTTTGGGGAAGTACTTGAATAAGTGGAGGAAACCTAAACACATAAGAACATGCAGACTTTCCTAGACAGCGATGAGAAGTCAGGACTTAGTACTGAATCACAGAACTGGTGTGCATTGCTCTTTCCCTGAGCCAATGTGATGTGTTTTGTGGCATTACAGGTTTTGTTTAGCTACTGATTCTTCAGAATTAATTTTCATGTTAAAAAAATACACAATTATTGAAATCCTTACTTATGAATCTGAGTTTAAATCTGTAATTTCTTCCACATGGCACTGTAACTTACATTTTAGGTCTGTTAGTGAACTTGTATATTTTGAGATTCTCTTTGCAGACCCCACAAAAACCCACATATGCTTCCTTTTTTCTGTCTGTCTCTCCTTCTTCCTAACTGACAGTAAATATGAAGTAATTTCCATACATAGTTTGCAAATACTGCCACTTGCTAGATCTGTGTTTCATAGTTTTCATTCCCTCATACATTTAGCTCTGTCTTTAATTAATCAGAGCACTGTGCATGTATTTAGTTGGTATGGTACGTGCTTCACAAGTAGACACTTCTAACAGGAAAATGCATGGTTAATTATTTGAAACCAAATGAAGTATCCATAGGAAGCAATGTTTCTCATCATATTTTAGTTATTTCTTTTTAAGAGGAAGTTCATAAATAGAGACTGTCTCAGCAGGCTAACAAATTATCAAGTTTCAGCTAAACTCAGTTTGGTGGCTTTAAAGTAAAAAAGTTTGTGAAATCTCTTCTTGCTCTTGCTAATGGTACATTTAACATGATAATGAGGCTCAGTTATTGGGAAATTTAATTGACACAAAGATTTTAAACTCAGGAAGGTGTTTATTGAAATAACTTAATATGCACACATGCTATACATGTGATAATTTCAATTTGTAGAATTATGTTAGACTTACTTTTTTCTGATTAGGAGAAGTTTAATGAAGGCTGTTAGTGTTCAAATGAAGCATCAGTTTGTATTTAATTCATGCCTTAACCAGATAATCCTACTAGGCAAAATACCTTTTTGCAATGGGAAACTATAAGCACTCTGCCTAGTAAAGTGATTTGCTCAAAACCATAAAGTACATAACTGGAGGCCAAATGAATAATCAAGCTTGTGACTAGAGGGTCATAAGCAGTTCACAACCTTAACCCTTTATGATATACTAATTCTTTAAGTCATTTGCAAGTGATTGTTGCCACAAAACTGCAGAAATTATAGTGCTGATTTGCTATCACTATATGTGGTGACACATTTTCTGTAATTCTGGTTACTTAATCAGATTCTTGTGTTAGTATGCCTTCCATACGTTTGACAGTTTTGTTGGACGCATCAGACCACCATGTTTTCCTGGTGTGAATTGTTTCGCACCTGATGCACGTGTAACAAATGTACTGGTAATGTGCACAGAGGTGGCAGAGGTTGCTGCATATTTTAATTATCTATTTATTTGATAATCAAGTGAGTTGATTACACACTTCCCCAATATTTAGTTGAATATTTGTACTTTGAGGAATGTTTCATTGATAGCTATATGTTGTGATAACCCACTACTGCCAAACAGTATGCAATATGGATATCCCACCTCTGGGCCAGTAATCAAGGAGCCTCAGTCCTCCCCACTGGCACCTGTCGCAGGACATTCACTAGGAGGATAATAGGTACACACACAGTATTTCCAGCTGCAGCTCTCTGCATCAAGTGCAATTTCCCTTTAAGAGCACACAGAGATCACAGTCAGTCTGGGGCTGGTTCCTCTGCCTTTCTCCAGATCCCCAATAAGACTCCCCACTGGCACAGCTATAGAGTTGAGTCCTTAGCCAGGGTTCCAATTCAAGTCCTCCAACACTCTCTCTGTCCAACCAGTGGTTCGTGTCCCTGCCCAAGTAGCTGACACACACAGTCCTTGAGATTTTGATTTGCACACAGACACACACACACACACACACACACACACACACACACACGCACACGCACACACACACACACACACACACACACATACACACCTCAGAAAAGGCTGGCACAGGTTTACTAGCTATTCCCACTTTTGCCCAGACTATAAGGTAGTTATCACTGTCACCAGAACCCCTTGACAGCTACTGGGTGTCCAGTCTTACTGTGTAATATTAATATTAATACAAATGGTAGTCTGAGTAAGAGCAAAGCTGTTAGGAATGGCCCATATAGTGTCACCAAATAAATATGCAAGTACTCTCAAAACTTAATTATCTCTGCAAAGATCAGCCACAATGAAAAGTTTAAATATATTTAATAACAATAAAAGAATGAGAAAATACTAAGTGACATCAAAGTTCAGAATCACAGGAAATATTTAAAACAACATTGCAGGAGAGGTTCAGACAAATAAAGAAAAATATCTAAACTAAGCTGCACTACATTCCAAACTGAATCTAAGAGAATTATACTATTCCCTAGTAGCTTACTAATAGACCAAGTCAGATGATGTGGTGAATGGTTCTTGTTGTCAGGCCCAAGACAGAATACAGAATGCTCTGTCTCACTCTAAGAGATGTCTCAAAATAATATCTAAACTATTATTGTTGGGATAGCTTGCAGAATTACATAATTTCTGGTCATCGGACTTCACGTTCTCATGCAAACCTCCATTGCTGGCAGCTGGCAACATTTAGCACCTACCCGTAAAAATACACAGACAAGGGCTTTTGCTCAGATCTTTGACAGGTGCTGGAAGTCATAAAACAACTGCATTACTTCATGCTTCCAGAAATCCAGAAATCATTTCAAAACTTTTCCCACCTTTAATGTCACCTATAAACCTGTACAATTCAATTGAAAAAAAACAAATCTGTTAGGGGAAAAATATAAAAAATAAAAAATGTACAATAAGCTGGCTGCATACGTGTGCACACCCTTAAACTAATACTTTGTTGAAGCACCTTTTGATTTAATTACAGCATTCAGTCTTCTTGGGTAGGAGGCTATCAGCATGGCACATCTTAACTTGGCAATATTTGCCCACTCTTCCTTGCAAAAGCGCTCCAAATCTGTTAGATTGTGAGGGTATCTCTTGTGCACAGCCCTCTTCAGGTCACCCCATAGATTTTCTATTGCATTTACACCTGGGCTCTGGTTGGACCATTCAAAACCTTTAATTTCCTTCTGGTGAAGACATTCTTTTGTTGATTTGGATGCATGCTTGTGGTCATTGTCATTTTGAAAGGTGAAATTCCTCTTCATCTTCAGCTTTCTAGCAGGCGCCTGAAGGTTTTAGGCCAAAAATGACAGGTATTTGGAACTGTTCATAATTCCCTCCACTTTGACTAAAGCCCCAGTTCCAGCTGAAGAAAACCAAGCCCAAATCATGACACTGTCACCACTGTTCTTTTGGTGATACAAAGTGTTGTTTTTGTGCCAAATGTGGAACTGTGGCCAAAACGTTGAACCTTGCCCTCATCAGACCATAACACATTTTCCCACATTCTTTTGGGAGACGATGTATTGTTTTGCAAATGTCCACCAGGCCTGGATATTTTTCTGTGTAAGAAAAGGCTTTTGTCTTGCAACCCTACCCTATAGTCCAGACATATGGAGAATACAAGAGATTGTTGTCACATGTAGTAAACAACTAGTACTTGCCAGAAATTCCTGCGGCTCCTTCAGTGTTGCTGTAGGTCTCTTGGCAGCCTCCCTGGACAGTTTTCATCTTGGTTTTTCATCAATTTTGGAGGGACGTCCAGTTCTTTACAATGTCACTGTTTTCCAATATTTTCTTCACTTTTTGATGACTGTCTTCACTGTGTTCCATAGTATATCCAATGCTGTGGAAATTTGTTAGTACCCTTCTCCTGACTAAATCCTTTCAATAATGAGACCCCTTTGATGCTTTGTAAGCTCTCTGCGAACCATGGCTTTTGCTATAGCAGATAACTTAGTAAATGTCGAGAAAATCCTACTAGGACAGCTGAACTTTTTTGGGGTTAATCAGAGTCTCTTTAATTAATGGCAGGTGTGTACCCAAGAAGACTGAATGCTGTAATTAAATCAAAAGGTGCTTCAACAAAGTATTAATTTAAAGATGTACACACTTATGCAACCAGCTTATTGTACATTTTTTTTATATTTTTCCCCTAACAGATTTGTTTTTCAATTGAATTGTACAGGTTACAGGTCACATTAAAGGTGGGAAAAGTTTTGAAATTATTTATTGTGGTCGCATTTTTTATATCACAAAAACCTGGCATTTTAACAGGGGTGTGTACACTTTTTATATCCACTGTATGTGTATGTATATATATATATATATATATATATATATATATATATGTGTGTGTGTGTGTGTGTGTGTGTGTGTATGTATATAGATTTATATATCAATGAAAGAAGTAATAGAACATAGATGTGCCATTATAATCATAATCATGACAATGCTAAGTCAAACAGGTGGGCATTTACGAATTGCTTAAAGATTCTAAGAGTCAATACATTTTTATCCAACCAAGTAATTCATCCCAAAGGTATGGTCCTTGAGATGCAAAGGCACAAATCACAGTGGGTTTGAATCACACCTGTGGGACCCATAACAGCTCCTGGCTGAAGTGGCTGATAACAGCTCAAGAGGTCTAGCAGATAGACAGTACTCAAAACATGATGGATGATACAGACCAATACTTTAAAGATATTTTCCTCTTGGCTGGTAGTCAATTCAAAGCATACAAGAGCAGTGTAATAAAATGGCATTTAAAAACCTTGTAAGTAGCCAGGCAGTAGCATTTTACACAAGCTGTGGCTGCTGTAATTCTGAGTAAGAAAAATAAACTATAAAGCATTGCAGTAGTGCAGGTGGGAGGATACAGGAGCACACGACCCTACAGGGAGTTCATCAGGTGGCATAAGGTGCTTCATGAGGGCAATATTTCTCAGACCAAAAAAAAGAAGACATGAGAATGTGTGAAATCTGGTCCTTCAAGGTCAGCCATGTGTCAACAATTACCTTCAGACTGTGCACTCTTGAATGAACTGAAGTTTTTCTGAACAGCAATATTGGGGAACAGAACTTGATCCAATAACTCCCTTTGTGTAACCATAATTACCCTAGCAACCTGTCTTAGAGGCGATGAGTTTAATACTATTATCAAAGAAACAATAATCAATACATTCCCAGTCTTCTGTTGACTAACAAGCAACATTAAGTCCTGAGGAAATGAAAGTTACAGCAGCATGTCTTCAGCATAGCAATGATAATGCAGATCTCTCAAATATAGGTTTGATAACAGAAGTATTTAAACACTGAAAGCTAAGGCGCCATGGATAGAGATCTGGGGACCTTGAAGTCAAGAGAATAGCTTGCAAAAGGATTAACCCCATAGACTCTAGGTACACATGGGTAAATATAAGGCAATGCATACCAATGTAATGTCTGGGACAGGACAGTAATGCTTTAGTTCATCCAACAAGATAGCATAGTCACTGTGTTCAGTATTGACAAAAAAATCTAGCAATGTCAAAATGGAATAGTAACATTTATCCCTTATTAAAATGACATAATTAAATACTAATGAGTACTGTCTCAGGCCTAAATCCCATACTGGAATGAGGCATTGATGACAGTGTTTCTCAAGTAAGATTCTGCCTGAAATATGCTACTTTCTCAAGAACCTCCCTAATAAAGAGTGGGTTTCAGATAGACTTGTAGTTGTCCAGATTGTCATGATCAAGACTCACCTTTTTATAGACAGCAATAATCAAGGCCTTCTTTAATGATGATGGAAATATCTTATCCTTCTGATAGGCTAAGACAATCAGCTAAAGAACTGGACATAAGCTATCCATAGTTTCATAGGATGTTACTAGGCTACTGACCCAAGGGTCTTTACAAGCCTAGCCATTAAATCCCAATATAATACTAGATAAGAGATATCGTCTACGCCCAAGGTTTCTCTAGCATCAACTACTCATGTCCAGGAGAGAAGCCATGGAAATCCCTGGCAGAAATTTACAGTTTCCCATCCAGTCATCCAGGTTGTGCTTACACAGGGTCATGGAGGTGGTCTGCTTGATATGGATTGGAAGCCTATTCCAGAGGAGTGGCAACCTCTGATAGATGCATCCGTCTCTCTAATAGGTCCTGTTTATGTTGCAAGCTAGTTTGAAGTCCCTGGAATGGGTGACCGACTTAAATAAAAAAGATGTTACATCTTTCAGGGGAAGTGCCAGGCCAGCTGTAAGACACTAGATATAAAATTTAACAATAATTCACCCAAACACATTTTAGGAAGACATGGGTTCAGTATCAACCACTGACATTTTAGGGGACTACTATCCACTTGCAGCTGATAGCAGCCCTTATTTTCCAACAGTGTCTTCATTTTCTTCTCCTCTACCCAAAACCCTAAGCAAAGGGTAGAGGTTCTGTCCAAATCTTGCTATGACTTTGTAGGAAGACCCGCCCGCCCCCATCCAGGGAGAAAACGGATTCAAGTGTCTTTCACCACTAAGATGGCCATTCCTCTTTCAGAGGAGCAAGAGCTGGAGGGGAACAAGGTGGGTATTTTTAATTTTGCAGAGAAAAGGAAAATGTTAACCAATCACAATGAGTGTGAAATCACAGGCATCAATGCCCAAGATGAAAGCTCACTTGTGACAGCCTTAGCTAGCAAATGAAAGGTAACCTGCAAGCAGGGAAGAAAACATGTCCTGGCTTCAACCAAGTCGTTAGTTGGCTGGATGTAAAACCCTAATCCTTCACACCTAGGATGGACAAGCTGATGTAAGCTGCTCACTCCAGCTCCTCAAGCAATCACAGATTTTAAAAGCAAAAGTTTTCATGGTTTAGGACTACTCACTTAGAGCATAATGTTCTGTTCATATCCATGCCATTACAACTTTGTAGTAACACTATAATCAGTAATGCATTAACTGATATTATTCTAAACTACTGCATGCATATACACGTCTGTTTTCAGACACCTATAAAGAACACTGCTTCACTAGATAAGATGTCCATTTGTGATTGAAATGCATAAACAATTGCACAAATAAACTGTTGGGACATGATTATTATTTTTATTCCTGGGATTGAAGAGCAAACACAGTCATTTATATGAAAACTTATTGTAACCCTTTTTTTTTTCAAAACACGTTTTATTTATTTTGATAACCCTTTTTTGAGCATAGGTATATGATTGAAGGATAATCTCTTCATGGAAATATATCACTTGCTGGCAAAATATCACACTCCTTACCACTTTCTTCAAAAGTACCATTGATAAGACAGGGATTTAAAGATGAAAACTTGTATAAGTTGGGTTGATTTATTTTGTATAATTTTTATAATGCATGATCTAAACATAACTACATCAGAGACTTATTTAACTGAAGAGCTATACATGATGGTAATGCAATGGATAAGCTAAACTGTCATGGTATACTGAGTCATGATAAAACTGTGGCTACTTATAGCAGGAAGTGGCATAATTTACTGCATGCATGGCATGAGATTCTTCGCATTGAATGTTAATGGGTTGACCAACATGGAAAAACAAACCTAATAATCACAAACCTGCACAGACTCACGTGTGTGTGTGTGTGTGTGTGTGTGTGTGTGTGTGTGTGTGTGTGTGTGTGTGTGTGTGTGTGTGTGTGTGTGTGTGTGTTAGTGCTCTCACCACCACAGCCCGGGTTTAATTCCCAGTCAGAGAATTTCAATTTCAACATAGCACCACTGACAAACTTTAGTAATATATACATGCACGCACATCTTTAGGAAGACATTTGTCAGTCTAAGAAATAGCTCTCATTTGACTTCTAAAATAGCTTTAGCATTCTGCATTTGGAGACTCACAATATATGTTATACAAAATATCATTGCTAGTGTATTCCTTCATTTTTTGTATAGCATTGCCCTAGTCAATTATAGTTTCAGTATCTCTTAATATTAATGTTCGAGCCATAGCATGTAAGGCTGTGAAGTAATCTTTTTTTGCATGTCTTTCTCCTAAGTTGATGCCTATACATATGATCAGCATTTTTGTCTCATCTCTTGTTATACTGTAGTTCAGAAAATGGGCAAAATGTCAATCTTTACCCTACTGGAGAATGAGCTTTCTCCAATAGCATGTTAATGCACAGGTAAAAAAAAAAAACAAAAAAGAAAAACAAGCCTGCCACTTCCCAGCAAAATATTAAGCTGCTATGCATTTTAGACAGAAAAAAAGCAAATTGATACCCACTATTTTAATGCTCATTAAATGTGCTTTTGCTGTGTAGTGAGCATAAAACTATAAGAAAGAAAGAAAGAGATGGGTATCTTTGTGTATGTGTGTGTGTGTGTGTGTGTGTGTGTGTGTGTGTGTGTGTGTGTGTGTGTGTGTGCATGCGTGCATGTGCATGTGTGTATGAGAGATACATATACAGCACATACCTCTTGTCTTTTTTGAAATGCAACAGGCTGTCCATCAGCATGCATTGTCTAAGCCATAAGTATGAAAATACAGTATCTAAAATTACTGACTGACTGTAATCCTCAAATGATTTACTAGCAAATCAAATATTCTATGAGGGAAAGACCAGAACTTTTCGGCAAAATCAGAGAAGTTCTGTGAAATTATGGACAGCCAAGAGGAATTAGGGGTGTTGCAATGTCATGAACCGTACAATTATATTTTTTTATTTATTCTTTTGATAACAATGTACCATCCGAGATATATTCTGCTGACAAAGTTAGTCTGGAACAGGAATGCTATATAAAAGAACCTGAGCAGGAGGGTGTACAAACATATTTGGGAATAGATAAAGGATTAGCATTAACACATGAAAAACTCAGTAAACAAAACTTCAGAAGACTAAAACTAATATTGAATACTACCTTGACATCTAGGAATGAAGCCCAAGTTATAAACCAACTTACTCTTCTGTTTAAGCATATAGATTTGGGATGATCAACTGGATCCAAAAAATACGGAGCAGTTGGACAGGAAAACAAGAAAAATGCGTCATGCTTATTTAAATGACATATAAAAATCAATGTGTATGCCAATACTATATATTCCTCGCTCTGAAAGAGATATGGACCGCCTTGAAATTGATTGCATACATAAATCTGCAGTTATGGCACTGCATGCAGATCTGCTGACCTCACCATTTCCAAACATAATGAAAGTTTTAAAACATGAGGAGAAGAAGTGTATGATAACAACCTGGCTTAGTTTAGCAGAAGTGTTTAGGTGTGAAGTAGGAATGTAAATCCAACCAGAAGTAGACAAAAATCACACAGTAACTGTATGTGCTAAAAAAAAAGAACTTAAGAAGAAGGATCAGATAAGAAGGAAAAAAATGGGAGTATCTATAAATGTTGTGGCCAGTACAGAGATCTCCTGGAACGACCTCATGTTGACCAAAACTTGACACAGGAATGAATAAGGAGACAAGAACTGAAACTAAAAAATGAAGGCTTAATAATGGAAGTCCTAGATAGTAAACTACATACACATTGGTATACAAAACCCATTGAAAATGTGAGAGAGACAGATAATTGCAAGTTCTGTAAAAAAGAATTGGAAACATTCACACATCTTGTTGCTAGGTGTGATACACTAATGGCAGAAGGACTGTATACTGAATGGCATAATAATGTGGCAAGACTGTTACACTGGGGATTGTACAAACACTACAATATTAAAAAGTAACTGAGAGACACTGGAAGCTTGAACCATGAAGCATTATAGCAAATGAAAAAGTTTATAACACATGGTATCACCCATTAGCAACAGTTCAAAAAATAGATGCTTGAAAAACAGATGTAGTTGTCCATGAAAAGACAAAAGTAGTGATAATCATTGAAATTGTTATGCTCAGTGATTATAGTATCTCACGTACAGAGAGACATTGAATCATTAAATAGGATTTGCAGGCAGAAATGAAACCAATATAGATAAAAGGTACTAAGACAGTTACAGTAATAGTAGGAACAATGTGTCTAATAAAAAAATAATTTATATTTTTACTTACATGTGCTACGCATGTAACCCCATATGAATTACAGAAGGAATCAATTCTGGGCACATTGCAGGTGCTTAGAATAGTACTTGTGATGATCATCAGGTATTAAAACAATATTAATGCCATGCAATCTAATCATACCATGACATAGGGATGCGGGTCAATTCCTATAATGGTATTAGAAATCCAATAGACTTGGAGAAATTATGCCAGAATGAACTAGAAGTAAGAAAAAGTCTGCATTTTATTTATAGTGAAAGAGAACACAGACTCTACTTCAGATTAGAGTAATGATGAATGCAATGTCGACTTGATTAACTTAGAGATAAACTATACACATTATAAGAAGGTTGGTAATAAGACATCCAAGCAAAATAGACAGGGCATAGAGAGACAGAGAAGGTAGATAGGGAAACAAGGAAGCAGAATAGCATGACTACATACTTATAATTGAATTAAGCAATGCCCTGTTCTACATGGTAACCAAAGTCATAGAACATACACTAAACATATAATAAATTACAGGACCATTTATAATACTTGTAATGAACTTAGTACATAATCCCATTTTGGGAGGCAATTTAAGAATGGAAAAAATATAGCTGCAATTTACTGGTCTATTATTATGAGTGCCATAGAAATGCTAGTGCTGCTTGCTCAGAATGCCAAATGATAGCACCAAGCACCACATTTAAGATCCCTTTGATACCCCTACTTATTGAATATGTCCCCTTTGGATGCATGGAAACGGAAATTGTGTGCCCATGAATAAAGCTAAGTAAGGACCGTCAGTATATTCTAGTGCATGCTGACAATGCATGAAAATATCATGCAGTCGTTATAATAATAATAATAACACACATTTGTGAATCAGGCAGGCCAACTCGGCACAACCCAGGAATGTCTACCCATATGAAGAGGGAATAAAAAAAGAACTATCCCT
The DNA here is from genome assembly GCF_019279795.1 of Protopterus annectens. Classification (NCBI taxonomy): domain Eukaryota; kingdom Metazoa; phylum Chordata; order Ceratodontiformes; family Protopteridae; genus Protopterus; species Protopterus annectens. The sequence continues at coordinate 832,133,500 of NC_056732.1, forward strand.
TCTTTTCATAGGCTATGAATTCCTCCAGAAATTCTTAGTGAACAGGGCACCCTATGAATGTCTGGAGTAATGCATGAGCTTCTGTCAGTTTTATGATTGCCAGTTGTCTGGGTTGATGGACTGTCCTGGGCATACTACTCATGCACTGAGACTGTAATAAATTGTTCCACATTGGTGGGTGTCAGGTAGCATTCTGATGGTTAATGGGGTTCTTGAACACAGACAACACTATATATTTAACTAATTTAAGCACAGGACCCCTTTTCTGGTATACTTCCTATTAACACATCTAGCTCCTTATGGTGTCCAGACCTTTTTCGGGGTCTGGTTTGTCTAAGTAAGTGAATGCCTGCTAATCCTAAGCAGTATTAGAAAGTACAAGAATAGATTAACAGAATGACACTAAGATTGTTAATGTAGAATATCCTGAAATAGAGACATGAATCACTGTTTGCCACTTATTATTCATAGTATTATTCATATTTTTATATTTATATTTATAGTTTCATAACTAACAGTCCTACATGTTATTGAGGGGTGTGGTGTGAAATGCAATGGTGGGGAGGGGCAGAAGAATTCATTGTGATCATCCATTTATATCATACTATGCTAAGGATATTGTTAGCTGTTTGTCATCCGTTATATTTTCATATGCACTTAACACTTTAAAAAATAAGTGACGTAATTACAGCAAAATTATTGCAATGCATCAGGTTAAATCTTAGCTGTTGAAGAAAACTGCCACTGATATTTGCATTGTAGGTTGCACACCTTGAAAGATATTTGGTACTTTACACACAGACACACACAGACACACACACACACACACACACACACACACACACACACACACACACACACACACACACACACACACACACACACACACACACACACACACACACACACACACACACACACACACACACACACACACACACACACACACACACACACACACACATATATATATATATATATATATATATATATATATATATATATATATATATATATATATATACATAAAGGTATATATGGCTGTATTATTTGTAAATAAACAAGCAGGCCATCAATTGTTTGGTCGGTACTATTTGGTCTACTGAAACATATGGTCAAGAGTGCAACAGCTCGACAATACCCAGGTAGGATAAAAGCTTTGTACAGGGATTGAGTGATCTTGGAACTAGTTCATATCATTAATAGGGGTTTTGGGGTGCAGACCCCTTCATTAGAGGTGGAAGGGGACTTGCCTCCCCCTGCAAAAACACTTGCAAAGCTCTATGAAAGTAATATTTTCCACCAATACATTTTTTTTTAAATGAACACCAAGAAACCAGGGAAGAAATTCTTATGCAAATAACAGTTTCTTGTCACCATCAGCACCATGGCATAGAGGATTAAAGTCTTGACTATGACCAAGGCAGCCTAGATTTGATTAGTGGCTCAGGAGTTTGAAGAACTGGTAAAGGCAGACTGGGAAAACTCATCCCTGTACAGGGCAGTACGCAGTTAGATACACTCTGTGATTGATCTCCTACAGAGAATTGAACAAAATGGAGGGATACATTCTCATTACAGCAGCAGGGTATTGGCTGAGTTACTGTAGAGGCAGGTAAAATATGCCAGCATGTCCGCTGCTTGTCTATTTCTAAGACATAATGGGTATGCACAAGGAGTGTGCAACCTAGGGTATGAAAATATATTCCTCTGCAGCAGTATGATGCTGCCCTAGGAGTGCTTCAATCTCCTCACCAATCTGAAGTATGCTTGAGAATGTCTCAGAGTGTTGTCAGGTGAATGAGTATAGTCAGTTGCAAGGTTGAACCAAGAAAAGAAAACTGACAGTTTCCTCACAGCTTGACTCTACTGGATAACATTAAAAAATCCAGCCAATTTATAATTTAAATGTGTCAAGCCTCCTCACTGGTTTCAAAACTGCCTTTCAAAAGGAATCCAACTCTGTAAGAGATTTTCATAGTTTTGAATAAAGATTATGGGTGTACATTATGTTGTGCAGTATTTTTGACACACTGATTTCTTCCACAATGGCCATAAACTCTTCTGTTCATTCTGTCATGGCACTGACTTACAATACATACACATGCTCAGAGAAAATATCACGGGTACTATAGAAAAAGAGACATTAATGCACAGTAGCTGTTGAACAAAAAGTAACACAAACATAGGGACTAATATTTACCTTTAGAACTACATACATAAGACCAAACGCAGCTAGAGTTAAGTGTTAGGTTAACTGCTCTTGTTGGTCATTTTAATCCTAGCCATTTTCTCCAAGAGTGAGAATCAGACTGTGTTTCTGTCTGTGGGTAAACTCCTTAACCATCATGCCAACAACCCTCAATCCTACAAAATGAAGGCTGAATGAATGAAATCGTGTACTACAGGAAGTTGCTCTTTTACAGCCCATAGCCTTACTCCTCTGTGCTAACAAATAGCAGTGTTGACAGTTTGAAGAGCTTAAAATAATTAATTTGGTATAATTCAAAATGGCATTTCATGGCATGTAGAAATGTTATTTAGATGTTAGGTATTCTGATTCTGACATTTTACAATTCTGTTATTACAATCAAAGGACTGAGTTCCTCGTGGTTATTGAACTGAGTTTCTGAATTACAAGGACACATTCAGGTTATGTCAAGTCTGTGAAATATTTGAAATCAAGCAGAAACGGCACATTAAGCTGATAGATATCTCACTTCATTAAACAGGTAGAACATAGGAATGAATATGCTAAGTTTCATAAAGGCCTCAGTAATTTGTTAAATATAAAATGACATAGCAATAGCCCACATTAATTTGAGATGATAAGGACTTTTCTTAATTTTGGGTCCTGAGGAATGCAAGTCATTGATAGCTGTGACCATTCTGAGTATTAAAAGAGCTAGCGCTACAGGTATCACAGAATTAATTAGCTTCATGTTTACCTTTAGATGGCAGATGGATGCACAGTAGCAAAATGAGGTCTAATAATGGCGACATAAACCCTAATTAAAAGTATAGAGTTTTGCTTTATGTTTCACTTCCTGATACCCTTTGACTATTCCTTGTAAAATACTATACAGAAAAAGGGAAGGTAGCTGATCAAGGAAGGCTATATTTTTGAGAATCTCAACCATTAGTATTTAGTTCTGCATACCATGATGACAGACTTATTGCTAGTGGAACCCATTATTTCATGTCCTATCCACGTCTGTCTGTAAGAAGTCTATATAAATGCAAATACAAAAAAATGAATAAAAGTGTACTCTGTTTTCTAGACATGAATGCAATAAATGCTATTTTTATGAAAATGCCAATATATATCTATATATCTATCTATCTATATATATATATATATATATATATATATATTTGTATATAGATATATGAATCGTTAGGGACATCAGTTTGTTCACTAGCTATGTTAGCTTGACCTAGAATGATTGTGTCAGCACATCTAACAAAAAATCACAATTAAACAACTGGTAGACTTTAAGTAAATTTTATCTATTTAAAAAAATCAATAAACATAGGTGTTTATTTTCAAGGAGAGTTTGTTCAACATTAGAATGAAATAGTTTTATTCAGCACGACTTGTCGCCCAAGACAGAATGCACTCAGTCTTTAACAGTAAATGCCCATTAATGACAAGCACTTCTTGTGTGCCTAGTGAGTTAAACATCCAGTGTCTCTTCACAGAAGTACAAAGGTCCGGTGTCCACTACTACTTCCGAAAGGCAGTGCAGGAAACAAAGGTGTGTATAGTTAACAGTATGAACATGCTCCTAGGCACTCCTTTACTAATCATAATAATATCCAAGTACACCATCAGAAAAAATGTACTAATGTCACATATTCTTAAATTGTTCAGTAACACTATCATTTGCTCTGCCAGATTAGAGCATTGTAAAGACCAATCAGTCTTACCTCCTACTCAGAGAACTAAAATGGTTAGTTAGAAAATTATAAAGTATGACCCATAATTTCACATCTTTTACCTATATAATTTAAATCCTGTCTACACAATGGATAAGGGGTATCTGGAATATTACAAAATACTAAACTATCTACATTAAAGGTTGTGTCTCTAAAAAAAACTTAATATCAAAATTCCACTTGTGAATCATGAAATTAAGGAATGTTTTAAAGTTTCATTTGACTTTTTTTTAGTTTTGAAATCCAGTATTTTTTTGAAGATGTAGATATGGATGACATAAACAAGTTGAGGACAAAAAGAAAAAAAAAATAAACAAAATTATTAGAACATCTTATCATTCTTGTATTTCAAGACAGTTATTTTGTTTAATGTAGGAAACAATTTAATTATAATTACATTTTCAGTTATATCTGCAAAGTATTGACTCATGATGCTCAAGGGGGAATTTAAGAGAAGCTACATGCTCTTATTTACGATGTAGGCATTGTGGCACACTGCTTACATGAAAGTAAGCAGGTTTGTCATCCAGATAACAGGGCTGGATGGAGAGCATGCATGACCCAACACAGAAGTATCCATATGTTTGCACACCTTACTTTGACTCACATACGTATAGTAAAAGTGATGACAGCCAGCCCTCACAACTTGTACCTAACCATGTGTTGGCTGTGTACTGCATGCATCAGACAGAGTCAGCCCTGAACTGCAGGTCTGTCAACTGCTGCATTCACAAGGTAAGTCACTCACCTATACACCACTTGTAAGGAGTACTAGAATATGGTAGCATATGTATGGACCTGCCACATGTATGCAAGGGCTACTTGGAGAGATCTAATAGCCACATGGGACAACAGGTACCTAGTCCAATAGTATGTGCTCCATAATATCCACTAGGCCACATGGTTGGAATATCCACTACATTAGTCAAGGGAGATGGTGAACAGTGGGGTCACAGGACAGTCGCACAAATGTCTATGCCAGCAGATCATGGTCTACTCATCCCCCACCCCTATCACGTCATATTTCTCATACAACTACTGTAACAGTATGTCAGTGATGATTCATCAGCAGACCAGCCTATCTCAGAGCTTTGACATAGACCCTGGATACACGGATGTCACACGTAAGGCAGGGGTGACAATGTATGTCTGTATGTCACTCGAGATGTGACACCAGCAAAAGGTGGTGGACAGACAGCAGGCCTCCTACAGGCACCCCTGTCAATTCACCTGTGTGGGATGTCGCTAGTTCATAGGTTCATAGGTTGATACTAGGCTATCTGCCCTAGGGCACTTATAAGCCTAGCCAGAGTATGTTTGGCTTTTGCCACCCTTTTAGATTAGTTGAGTGTGCCTCTGTATAGTAGGTCACAGAAGGTAGCCCTTATAAGGTTAGTTTACTGTACCTCTGTCAAGCAGGGACACAGAAGAGATCCCAGGGGCAAACTTACGATCTCCCATCCACTCTTCAAGACTTCTCTTGAGGAGGGTCAGTGAGGGGCTCTGCCTAACATGGATTGGGATTTTGTTCCAGAGTGAGGGGAGCCTCTGGGATATGAATCTGTCCCTCCAGCATGTCCTATTTATTTCTGTGATGAGGTTCAAGTCCCTGGAGCATGTAGCTCTAAGGGATTTGGATTTCCTGAGGTGAAGCATGTCCATTAATTCTGGGTTGGACATGGCTTTATATGTCAGACACAGTTCGCATCTAAGTAGGTGGTACGCAACTGAGTAGAGCTGGAGTTTCTTTAGCCTAACTGCATAGAGCATCTGTTTGAGCCCCTTGATCCTCTTGGTGAGGTACTTTTGGGGTCTTTCCAGTTGCTGCAGGTGTCGGGTAAGGTACATCCCAAATGGAGCATTGTATTCAATTATGAGCCTGATAAGTGATGAGTAGAGGGACACAATGACCTCTCTTGTTCTAGATATGAACCCTTTCGTGATAAGGTGGGCTATATTGAAGGTCTTTCTAACCACTTTGGCAACGTGATTGTCAAAGGAGAGATTGCTATCTACTTGGGTCCCCAAGTCCCTAATTACTTCTTCCGTACTTAATGGATTACCACCTATGTGGTAATTTGTGAGCACTTTGTTTTTCCCAAAGGGGATGACTATGCACTTTTTGGCATTTAGCTTTAGGCCATGGCTCTGGCACCAGTTATCCGTATCTGAGACCCTTTTGGAGGATGCTTGTGTCAGCCGGAGAGTTGATTATGGCACCCAGTTTGCAGTCATCTGCGATCTTGGTCAGCCATAGTCCACCCGTCTTAGCCTGTACCTCGGAGAAATATATACCAAACAAGAGAGGTCCCAGGACTGAACCTTGTGGGACACCACTTGTAACTGGTTTAGAGTCTGACTTGGCACCTGCTATTCTGACCATGTGGGTTCTATCCCTGAGCCAGTTTGCAACCCATCTTGTGACATAAGGGTTGATATTTAAGCTGGTGAGCTTATTTATGATGCCCGAGTGGGGTATTGTGTCGAAGGCTTTTGCGAGGTCCAGGTAGGCTGTGTGGACTACCTTCCCTTCATCTATGGCTTTGGTAACTGTTTCAAAGAAGTCGACCAGGTTCAAGAGGCAAGATCTTCCCTTAACAAAGCCAGATTGGGTAGGATCCAATGTCTGGAGGTTCCCAATGTCTTTGTTTATGATTTCCATGATGATATGCTCCATAGCTTTGCAGACCAGGCTAGTTAGGCTTATAGGGTGATAGTTTCCAGGGTCTGTTGTGACACCACCTTTGTGGAGTGGGACTACTGTTGCTGTAAGGCTGAGATTGAACAGTCACTTTATATGAGGGTATAGTTCTTCTTGGAGCTCGTGTAAGACGCAGCCCGGGACACCGTCTAGTCCCATTGATGTTGAGTTTTTTGCTTTAGAGAGGGCAGCTCACACCTGTACATCTGTGATCTCAGGAAGGCTACACTCTGTTGGGATAGACATTTGCTCTTTTGGGGAGGGGGGGGGGGAGTTTGCACTGAACCTTTCTGCCATGATGTTGGCAATGTCTGTGGGTTCAGTGTATTTTTTGTCATTTTGCACTAACTCAGAGAATATGTGGGAGTTGCCTCCCAGGTTTCTGACATAACTAAAGAAGGCCTTGTGATTATCTTTAGTGTCTTGTGCAATTTTTCTTTCAAAGCTGGCCTTAGATGATTTTATGAGGGATCGTAGTTTCTTGCTAGTACTGATCAGAGACGCCTTCCCTTTTTGGGATTTTGCTTTATCATGTGGTAGCTTTCTCCTTCTGTTGTATAGCTTATTTATGGCCAGGGTCCACCAGACAGGTCTCCTGCCTTTGGAGGAGTGAGTCTTGGTTTTATTTGGGATAGCATGCTCCACGCATTCCTGTAGGTGTCCATAGAATGCTTTTGTAAAGGATTCTGCATTTTGAGCCCTATTTTCCACTGGCCCGGGGGCTTTGAAGGATTCCACCTTGGTTTTGAGAAGTGTGAAGTTTGCTTTTGAGAAGTTCTTCACCGTGGTTTCCTTGGCTAGGGGTGGGGACGGAATATGGATGTCCAGTGAGATTAGTTTATGGTCTGATTTTACCAAAGAGGGGTATACCTCTGGTGTGGAACATAGAGACCCCATGTTGCTGATGACCAGATCCAATATGTTTTTCCCTCTTGCGGGAGTGGTGACCAGTTGTTCCATAGCATTTGAGTTTATAAATTCTAGGAACCGTTGGGCAAGGGTGTTTGGGCTTGAGTAGTTTTCCCATTCAATATTTGGGTAGTTGAAGTCACCCAATATAATGGTGTTTGGAGAGACCTTCTTATTCTCCAGTGTTCTCAGGAAAGCTGAGTGAGGTTCCTGTGTTTGGGAGGGTTGTCGGTAGTAGGCTACAAACTGAAAGGCAGTTTTACCCACTGTTAGTTGCACATGGATGGTCTCCGATGCTTCGTGCAGTGCCACTAACCTGGAGGTGTGGGTATCTTTAATAAATATGGATACTCCCCCTCCTTTTGTGGCTCGGTCTGAGTTTTGGGGCGAGAAAGCATGGTATGAAGTATAACCTGTTAGTGCTGGGGTGCTCTCGGGAGCCTTTAACCAGGTTTCTGTTACTGCACAGATATCTGTATTCTCCATACTGAGGAGAGTCTTGAGTGCGCGCATCTTGAGGTTTAGACTTCTGGCGTTGAGCAGCATTACCCTTAGTTTTTTTTCTTTGAGTTGTCTGTGGAGGTGGGTTTGTCTTTTGAGCCTTGCCTAAAAAAGGCACTATGGTGGAGGCAAGAGCCTTTTCCAGTATTCAAAAACCCAGGGGTGACAGGTGCAGGCCGTCCCTAGTGAAGCAATGTGGCTTGTCGAGCATGTCATCCCAGGCTGACAGACACTGGATCCCCTTTGAATGACACCAATACTTTAGCCAATTGTTAAAGTTGATCATTTTGTCTTTATACTGTGCATCATTCTAGGTGAGGGTAATTTGCTACTCAAGGTCAGGGTCATACCGGCCTGGGCTACATGACCAAAGAGCTCCTCTATGTCTTTTTTAATGTAGTCCAGGGAGGTACGTCTCAGGTCATTCATACCAGCATGGACAATGATGGAGTCATATTTGTACTTGCTTTGGAGTGACCTGAGTGCTTGTGTTATGTTGGGGATCCTGGCACCCGACAGGCAGCTTACAGTGACCTTCTCCTTGTTCAGCCTGGTGAGTGGGACGTCAGTGTGTCTGACAATAGAGTCACCTATTACAAGTGTATTAGGTGTGTTGTTTAGCCTTAAGGGCTGTGACTGTGTGGCACACTGACTTTGTGAGCTATGTGCTACCTGGGTATTGTTTTGTGGTAGGGGTTGCTTGGATGTCTGCTTTGGAGGTCTCTGCTGCTTAGGCAGATTTTTATTTAGAGCCTCCGGGTATGTTTTTGTGTGTTTATGTGTTTGGTTTGCTGATGCGATAGGTATATGTGAGACTGGATTTGTGGTGTGTGTGGTTACCTTCTCCTCCTGACAGGCTGTGCCAGTACCGGGTTGAGAGAGCTTAGCCTCCAGTTTGGCTATATAGTTGCATCTCTCACATATATTTGAGCTTGTTGGGAGGAGGAGAGGGTGGTCTGTATACATAAGGCAGTTGTAACATTGCCTCAAGATTCCCAGATTCACCAGCTGGACTGGAGAGTAAACCCGAAACTGACCTTTGGACATGCCTGAATAATATAGGGAACTACTTATTGACTGATCAGAAAGAACCAATAGGGAGCAAGTGCTTAAAAGGAGTATAAGAGGATGTAGTGCTTAAGTTTATTAGTGTTTACCTATGAGATTACTTATACGAGCAAGTGCAGGGCTTTAGAATGAAAATAGAGTGCTTATTTTGAGATTTAGAGCAGTTCTAAGGGAAAAAGTGAAGAGCAGACTTTGTGGAGCCGGGAATAGTTTAAACCTGTTTAAGCGGCACTGCCCAAAGCTGCTCTGTGTGCAAGACCGCTAGTTCTCTAGCTATGGTCAGTGTCCACACTCACTGGAGCCATAGTTGCCACACATCCCTGTTCAATGTGTCCAACCTCTGACTGTCCAATATCCGTGGCCTCTGGGGATTGGGTATCTGTGGGTATACTGACTGTGTGTGGAGACAATGGGGGAAGAAGAGGGATGTCAACCTCTGGGACAGATTTAGCCACTGACAACCCCATCTATGCCTCACTATGGCCATCATCATCATCAGAGTCAAATGAGACACTGACATCAGGTTGTGAGGGGGAGAGACTCCAACCACCCTGGTCACCTGTGAAAACTAAGACAAAAGCAGTACATTACTACCTGACTTTTATGTATGGTAATCCACACAGACTCATACAAATGAGGATCCACATCTGTATTACCAGTCTCACATCTTCCATGCTTTCATGCACAACAGACAACCTGACAGCAACATACACATATAAGTCAAAGCCTTTCTACCATGCACTTCAGCTACATTCAGTTAAAGTTCTCAGAACAATTTGCCTGCAAGGTATGCAATATGACACTATACGTGATAGAACTGCACGTTAAACCCAGTGCACCTATCTTGGGAAGGAACAGCAGTGTACTGTGGTGTGTACCCTACTGGTGACCTCCCACTACTATATCATACAGCCACTGCTGGACAAATAAAAGTGTGCTATTACAACCACTATATGGGGGGCAGTCCAGTAACACCAGTGTGCCACAATGACAGAAAACAATGCAAACCTGCTGTAGTGTATGTTCCCTGTAGGCATCATACCTCTCAACTATACAGATTTTGCAGAATGTCAAGATGTTTGCATTATACTTTCAGTCATTTTCACACAACATTGTGAAGTTCTGACAAAAGACTGGCCAATTATTGATGGTTGGTGTCAGAAAATAAAGACAGACATCTGAGTTTAAGATGTCATACCCTTTTGAACACAGTTATGCTACTGTGATATCTGTTATTCTATTCACTTTCTTACTTTGTACGACCAATAGTTACAGTGTCCCTAATTCTGGGCCTTTGTCCCTCCATTAATTATGGCTTTGTTTGGATAACTTGCTGTAACAGGTTGACAGCTATGTTAGGCATAGCTCTCAGCAGGACAGGAAACAATGTAAACAGGATCATGGACTTAACCTGAGTACATCAGGGAAAATCAGGGACACATTTAAAATGTTAGAACTATTTATGTGAGACATTGGCAGACTGAGATGAGGTGAATTAGTGCACATCATCTGACGTTACAGGAGTATACACCCTTACTTATTGTCACTATGTATTATGAGTAATTCACTAGCTTTCGTACAACACTCAGCCATTGTAGGAGGGATTAAGAGGACAGACCTAAGATGTGAGTGGAAATCAGGGACATTTGAGAGGCATGTCTGTAGGTGTAGGACAGCTGAGTATCAATGACATGTCAGTACCATCGATCTGAGACAGGCTTATTGCTGCGACCCCTATTCCCCATACCTCTATCCTCCCAACTGCATCCTGTTATATGGATAAATCAATTACATACCTGGTGTAGTGCAGTACTCCTTTGTTGAACTTTGCATCCAGTAATCTTTTGAAAATACACTCTGTGTGTGGTAAGTCTCATACAGACGTGCTCCCCATAATCAGCTGCTTGCCTTTTTAGTGTACTGCTCATTAGCAGGTACTTGCCTCTGCACCAGTCTGTGGCTCTGATAGGGTAATTGCAACCAAAACAGCTGAATTGCACTTTCATTAGCCAATGACATGCCACCACAGTGCAATATATAAGGACTTCATGTAGACAGGGGCCCCTTTCTTACCTGTTAAGATGGAGATTACTGAGGTGTGGAGACTACAGCATCACAGATGTACCATGTAGTACCATAACTGTCAACTGTAGAGATTTATGCAGTATGTCCACAGTTACGCCTCATATGTGTGGATAGTGTCCCTTGACATTGAGGTCATTTGGTAATTCACTAGCAAACATTGTGGGCTGAGGTATGTAATGGAAGACGCACATTTGACTGCCAGACTTCATACCCCTCAGAATATGCATGCTAATGCAATAGCTGTTATTCTATCAACCTACTAGCTATGTAGGAGCAAACTGTAAAACATGTCCCAATCTTTGGACCTTTGGTTCCCCCCCTCCATTAAGTATGGTTGTGCTTGGATTCCTTGTGCTAGGGGGTTGGGAGGTATGGTAGGTCTGTAATAGCTACCTTTATATATAGGTGTGTGTGCTACAGGCTGCAGCTAGAACACATGGGGGAGTGTGAACACTTTGTAAGACAACAAGCTGTACATGTAACTGAGACAGCTGTGTCAGCCCTGTCATCATGGCAAAGCCAGGGTAAGGGTACTCCTTACAGTCCAATTGAGGCATGTGATTAAGGTACATCTGTTATGCAATGGTGCCAATAACAGAGTAGTAAGCGACATATAGTTATGCTATAAGGATATGTGCAGTGTGTCACTACCTGCTGGCCTTTCACTTGTAAAACTGGATAGTAGTTCATTAATTAGCAGTAACCTGTGTGGATGAAGATTGCATGACTCAATCATTAATTGCTGTCTTCACAATAATGTAATTGAACTTGCAGCACCAGACTGGATTTTAAACCAAGACTGTGTGTGGCAAAATGGACTGCATGCAAGGCATTTAACAGACTGAGCTACTGAGTCACTGCTACAGCAGGTGCATTTGCAAGGTATATGTGCAGACATAAAGGCTGTGACACACATTGTTTGCATTCATCAGTATGTGCATGGCTTTCTGCACTGGGGTCCAAGTTGTAGATATTCTTTACCATTGATGCCTTAGCAAGTGTCTTTCTACATGTTGCTGAAACAAGGACACATTTACCTGTTATCACAGTCCTCACTTTCATCCATTTTTTATGTCTTTGTCTGTCTGGTGGTGTATTATTGCACTAGAGTCCAAGGTACGTTCCCAGTTTTCCCATTAATTTTTAATTCCAGTTTGCACAGTGTGGTGCAGGGCGCAGCTCCACTGAGACATGCCTGATGACTGTAAGTGGCAATCAGTATGTTTTGCTGAAAACAACTGTTTTAATTAAGATTTGCATGGTGGGTTAATGCAGTGTGCTGCAGGTGTGATGGGCTTGGGTTCAAAACATGGCAGAGGTATTTATTTTGTACATGTGTCTAACAATGTTAGAAACACATGTATTCATTAAAGCTCTATTTAGCAGAGCTAAGAGAAGCTGAGCAGTGCACCGTGCAACTCCGGGCTAAAAAAAGTTAAAGAAAAAAAAAGAGGAGATAGGAGAGTGGTGAAATGGGGGCAAGCAGGGGGGGGCATAGTGAAAGGCAGCGAGGGATGTGCAGGAAGGGAGTAGGAAAGAACCATAGCTTTCCATTTCTTTTACAGCAACAGCTGTGCACTTTGACAGATTTTGGAGATATTTTGGACTCTCAAACCACAGAGAAAGGGATGAGGACAACATAGCTGTGTTGTTAAGCCAGTTGGACCAAATTACTTGTGTCCATTGGACACATGCAGAATGGAGAGCTATGTATGAGCGATAAGCTGCTAGTAGAATGTTGGGGAAGGGACATAGGTATGTGTAGGGAGGTAAGCTAGGTAGGAGAGGATGCATTCGCAGACAGACAAGACAGCAGACAGGGGCAGTGTGGGGCACATGAGGGAAGTGAACACCTTGGATGGACAGGTTGTTGTGGAATCCATGTCACAAGTGCCTCCAGATGGCAGCAGCATAACTCACGTCCCCACCTATGGGACTGTTGACACTGCTCTTTCACTGCTCCAAGGGTGGTTATGTTGGAGATTGGGTGCCAGGACAAGGCTGCTCCACCAGGTTGGCCAACATGCTCTCAGTCTGGTGGAGGCAGCGTTCATAGCTCCAATGAACAATCCTGTGCACCATGTTTGGCAGTTGATCCTGAGTGACAATGGCCCCTCCACCACCGGTCCCAGGGGGAGGCCAGGTCCTGTCCCCTGAGATGGTCCTACCTGATGTCACAGGTGGTACAGGGAAAGTGTAGGGGGCACCACCAATCTGGTTTCCAGATGTGCCAGAACCTGATGCCACAGCCAGTTGAGGCAAGGTAGGCATATCAGTCAGAACCAGCCTACCATGACGTGCTGTGGTAATGGAGGTATAGCAATAAGTATAGGTTAGTTGTGAACAAATCATTGTTAGTAATAACAACATGGGAGAATATTGGAACAACCCAATTACACATCAATGCATATCATGTGAACCACAACAATAAACAGCAGAACAGTCAGTATGTTAACAGCATGCCAGTAACAGTTACAGCATAAAACCAACAAAATACGTAATTTAACAAGATATGTTAACATGCAACCATTATAATACATAACAATTCTAAAACACATGTTAATGTAAGAACATATCTTAATAGTAAACCATAACCAATGAATAACAATAAGAAATAAATGAAAATAAGGGATGGGGAGAGAGAGAAAAATGGTCCGTTACTAATATTTCCGATTATTTCCTTGACAACAGTACTACTCTATGGGCCTGTATTTTCTTTATATGTACAGTGACTGCAAGTTTCCTATAGCTGATGTAGCATGTATATACCTGTCAAGCTATTTGCATGGGACACTATGGGCCAAGCAGTAACAACTGCAGGTACACAACTACACAGAACACTTGCACATCAGGTGGACCTATATAACTACCAAGGTGTTATTTGGGCTTATTTGGTGATACTTTGCAATCTAGGTAATCATTTCCATGGTAATCCTGTGATAGATGGATTGCCAACTATTAATTACATAACGTGAAATCATGACACTTGAGAGACGTGTATTTGTACAGTACAGACACTAAACAGCTGTCATGCCTTGGTTGGCCAGCATAGGAATAGAACCCAATAGCAGTGACTTCAGGGGACATCTGCATAGACTGTATTAACTGACTGCAGCAACCTTTAACAGACACTCCAAGCATACAGTCATACTGAGATTGCACATTTTATTTCTGAGTGAAAATTGCTGATGAATGCATTCTTTCTAATGATTTTAACAGTCTGTGACATCTATACACACAATTATCATCTCAAAATATGAGCTACCTTACCCATTTACCTGTAGTTTCTGTGGAGAGAAAAATTGTGAGCATTACGTGACTGCTACTATAATATTTACTGCTACATACCACTAGATTCAAACCATGAACTACGATGACCCTAGATTCGGGAATGCTCCAACTTTTCACCCGAAAGCCCGCATCTTCACCACCGTCAGCCGTAGTATACACTCAGTTGATAGAACTCCAATGAATTCTGCTGTATTCCCACTTGTCGGGCTTAATATAGGCTGGTTTCCTGCCCTTACACATCATTGGGCAACATTCCAAAAATTGACGCGTTGCTTAGCAACACGCAAACCAGCTCAGTTGAGCTGAGAAGCACGTAAAATGGCAGAACTCTAGTCTTAGTGGAGCTTAGCAGCATGCAAACCAGCGAAGCAGAGCCAAGTAGTGTGCACAAATACTGGCAGCCATTACCATGTTTATGTAGTGCTTAGCAGGTCTAAGCACAATTGAGTACAGTTTAACAAAGCAGAGTGGGGTCATCTTTTATAAAAAAAATGAATAATATGTATATCAAAATTAAATACATATTTTCCCTTCTATGTATTCAAACCATGAACCTAATGCACATAAAGCCATAACTCTAGCCATTTAGCTACAAAGATATTAAGAAATCTGATATACCTTCACAAATACCACTGAGCTACCTATAAGCAGTGCTGAGCTCCACGCAGTGTCATGCACACATGCTTAGACACACTTAAATACGCCTTTAAATAAATAATTAATTACATCCAGTTTCTATCTTTAGATGTCTGGCAGGTGTCTGCTATATTATATAACAGTTTGGCATCGCTGCACTCTGCATTGCACACAGTAAACATGCCTTTTTTCTTTTTTTAAAAAATAGAATACAAAATAAAACAAAGAACATTCCAGGGAGTCTCATACTCATCTGTAGCCATGGTTAGCACTACACCTTTTCCCTACACTGATTCAATAACTGTGTTCCTTAGCTCTCCCTCAGCAAAGCACCATCATTAATGCATGGTGCTCTGCCAAGGGGGAACCATGAACACAGATACATTCCATGTAGGCTCTACACAGTGCCTACACAGATTTTATTAAATCCTGGTGACAGTAAAAGATAAGTAAGAAACAACAGCTTTCTCTTCTATTTATCATTACCTTCATGCTATAACTCAATAAGCAAATCAGAGAATACACTACAGAAAATTTATTGGGCAAGTAAAAAACTGAAGCTAAGAGCAGAAATGTACTTTCTCTTTTTATTTTTTTCATTCTTTCATCAGTTTGCTCTTCTTTATGTATTTTTTTTTCATTCCATACATTATTTTTCTTTACAAGTAAAACATACATAGATATTAAAATATTTATCAAAGAAAAGAAGGCCAATTATGGAAGATATTTCATTGCATTACATTTGCTTAATGTCAGAAGACATCTGTGCTAAATATGTATTTTTCACTGAATATACATCTAATACAGGGACATTTATTAATTATTTTATATATCTTTAAATATTTTTTTAATTGATGATATCACTGAACATGTGATTTATTTAATATGTATATATTGTATGTGAGTGGATGGTTTAATATTTCTGAAGAAGTTCACGAAAAAATAAATGTGAATGAAAGCGCTAATTCATTGTGTCCGTAATTTCAAGCATTGGATTTATCACAGGCTCTTTGTTTTTAGTTACAAGTTTATTCTATCGACTGTGTTCCATTTTTCATCTGTGCTAAATAGTCTATCCTTTAAGTGCTTTCAACAAGCTACCGTCTTCCATTCCTACCTTCTTCTTACCCTTTCTCTGACTCTCCCATACCCTCTTGAATGTCTCCATGATTCCGTTTCCATAAACTAGTCTAATAATCTATTAAATGGGTCTCATATTGAAGGGGTAATAGATCTCTCTAGTATGCTACTTCAGCCAGTCCTTCATCTCTGGTGTCCTCTTCCATTGACCTCTTCAAATCTCCTTGACATAATACTGTGCATCGAGACTTTTCCTTTCCCCAATATCTTCTAATGTCTTGATGGAAGATGTCTAGCTCCTCTTCATTTCAAAAATCCTTCTGGTGACTTTTGTCTCGAGTCTTTTCAGTAGACTTAGGCCTTTTCCCTTGTGCTGCTTACAGACATGCACAATGTACTCATGGGGTGGCCTGATCAGATCCAGTAGACCAAAACAATTACTTCTTTGCTTCTAGATTTAATTCCCTTGAGAATGCACGCAGGCATTCCTGTAGTTGCTTGCTTGGTCTTCTCTCTCCCTAATTCCTTTGGCCCGTTTATGTGTCACCATCAGTTCCACTTCCACCAGTCTTGCTTTAGCCCAGGTGTAGTACTTTGCTTACATCTACAATGCATTTCAACTGCTGTCTTTCTACCCACTTAGTCTGTCTTTCTAGGTAATCTTCTTCAGGCACCTCCCGAATGTGTCATCATCAAAGAAACATACCATTCTATTTGATTCCATAAGAAACATCGAAAACAAACACATGATGAGAAATTGTCTGAGTACTGGTTCCTCTACTATTTAGTGCATTTACCATATAAGCTCTCTATCAGAAAGGGCATACTTTTGAAACATTGCTGATATTGATAATATCAATTGTTTAGAACACAAAGTATTTACAGCAGAGTTTTTACCTACACACAATGTATCAGATGACAATAAGCACAGATCATGGTGAGTGGGGGTAACTTGTCAGTTAATCTATCCTGGACACATCTAATGACATCATACCACATGAATGTGTATAGGTGGCAACTCTGCTGTGGGATCCATATGCAGTGTAGGACGTTACCCCATATGTATGTATGTATGTATGTATGAATTTATTTATTTACTTATATTTCTTAATCTTGTGAGTGGACTGGTCAGTTGGCCTTTTTCAGTCATGACCTGGCTCAAAGAGCAGTATGTAAAATGTAATCAAAATAGTTGTACATGCAAATTAACAGTGAGTAACTTACATAAATTTATAAACAATGCAAGTGAGTACACATAAATGCAAAGAGTAAACAATATTGATTTACTCTAACATGGCATCAAGTAAATTATATAGATTTGCATTCTTCTTAACAATTAGTAAATTTAGGTAAATGCTGACTATATACAAATCAAATACAGTATACAAAAACAAACATTTCAAATGTGACCTAGGCTGTTTAAATTGGATTGCTTGAAAATAGGAATTAGCACGGTCATAGACTCCATCTGAATTGTATAAAGGTGTCTGACATTGTTCTGTCCATGGATAAACCTCCTGGCCTAACAGCACATTGCTATATATGAGGTATTGCCCTGCCGTAGGATTCACATGCAGTGCAAGCACTAATGTTCACACATAAATCTAATAACTAACATAAGGATTCTTTATGTTGCATTTATAGCAAAATATGGAACATGTTTCCAACAACTATAAAACAAATATCCTCCTACACAACAGAAGTAAATCCAACCAGTCAACCAAGACAGTTGCTGTATAAATCATAGATGTTATTCAAAGAAGGAAAATAAACCCATAAAAGCAAAGCTAAAACACAGATAAGCACTTTTGCACCTTTCTAAATAGGTGCTTCATTGGATCTGGGCTATGCCCTCTTCTGTTTGATATTTATTTTGTAGACATCTATGCCAATATCCCAGAAGTGTGGTTGAACAAGTTTGCTGATGACTGCAAGTTAGGTACTATCATATGTTCCTCAACTGATCGTAACAACTCCAGCAAGACTTGGAATATGCACATAGCTGGTGTACTGAACATGTTGTAATGTTAAATGTAATTACTGCAATATAGCAGCATTCAGCACAAAAAAGCTGCTCCCTCCTTATATGTTGCAAGTGGTACTCATCCTCACCCAGAAACAGCCATACAAGACCTAAGAACGTATGCGGGTGACTCTTTCTGATTTGATCATCATGTTTCCTCCAGTCAGGAAATCCTTCTATATTGCCCAGTTAATTACCAAGCGAATGTTTTCAAGAGCAAAAAAGTAATCCTACTCCTGCATTTTTCCCTTATCATACAGATCACTGAATTCATTGCCCTCTTTGTTATGTACAAATCCAAGCTTATCAATCAACTGGAAAGGCCCTACAGTTTTTGAGGAAAGTTAAAGGTTTTAAATCCTTCAACTAGCTCAGAAAATTAGCATGACTGTTCTTAAACTCAGTAGTTTATTGTCTGCTTCAAGTTGACCTATATCTATCTTTTGAAGCCATGAGAGACCCAGTCCTATTTGACTTCCTATTTCTTTGCAAAACCAGTGCCTCTATAAGCACCACACTAAAAACCTAAACCTACAGAAAAACATAAACAATATTCACTGGAGGAACTGGTTCCTAACACAGTACATTCCCAGCCTATGGAATAAGTTGTCATTACAGGTCACCCAATGCTTTCTTTGATTACGTTTAACGTTATTCTTGATGACTGGATGGGTAGACAGAAAGTTACAGCAAGATCATCACATAAGACCCCACTCAGCTGGGAGGTAAGTAGGATGAAGTACTTTACAATGGTGGCAAGAACTTTTAAGTTTGTCTACTTAAAATGTATACGGTTAGGCACCTTATGGTCCTATGATCATGTTCCTAGTATTATTTCCATGCTCCTGTGTACCCAATGGCCCTAAAGTATGGTTCCACAGAGACCACCAGGTGCCATGCAACCAGCATCTTTTCCAGTACAGTCTACGACAGCCCCTTCATAGTCCACAGGTTTACATGATGGAATCTCTGATTCAGCTTCCAAGAGACTGTCTGCATTGCATTATCATTTGTGATTTACTTCCTGTACTATAATGTTTATTACTGAAATGCTACTTATAACATTCTATAACATTGTCAGCCATGACCAGACATACTTAGATGTACAAACAGATCTTGACGCTGGCTACCTACACTGCTATTCATAATAAGTACTACCACTGGTATGGTCCATACTGTATAGGTGGTGGCTGTGGCAGTGGCATTTGATCAGACCACTGTACATAAATGTCACATATGTGCACCTCTTGTAACATGTGCACACTGAGTAGTGACTCATTGAGATGGTTTTATGTGTGCTGAGCCATACCAGCTCATGTGGCTTACTGCCAACTGCAACAATATCCAGTCAGGTGTGTTATTACTGGGCAGTACGCCAGCATTACGTCATTCTGTAGTATGCAAAGTACTGTGTATTTTTCTGGGAAGGACATACATATCTACATAGATTAATTAACAAGTTGCAATATGGATCTAAGTATTGACTCTCCAGGAACCAGAAATATGTCCTGTTAAATTATGGCCCATAATTCTAACTGCTGAACTAGGGAAGAAAAGAACTCTTCATCTATTTTCTGGCATGGGTCCGACTCATTCTATCCCCAATTGACTTGCAGTCTAATATAAACACCCAAGGTGTATGTGGTATAGTCCTATACTACTGTGAGACACCATTTGCTAGTTTGCTGCATCCATGTGTAACTTCCAGCTGCACTGAGATGTGCAGCCATTAGTATTCAGAGGCATTTCTTGTGCACTCACATTCTTCCCTTTCCAAATAATAGGTAGTGTGTACTGCCATGCAGCATGCATTAGGACACTAGAACCTTTTGTCATCAAATTGGTTGCTCATCCTACATTCATTCAGACCTACTAATGTTGGCGTACTACTGTGGGACATGATGTAACTGTGGTTATAAATACAGATGTCAGTGTTTTGCAGTGTTGTACATGTTCTGTTTGAGATGACTCATACGTAAAAGTGCCTATGGCTACAGTCCACGTGATGCATACACTTAAGGTACAGCAGTGGCAGATGTCTATCAGAAACAGGCAAGGGCAGTCTGCAAATGACAGCTGATGAGAACGTTACCTACGTTACATAGGCTGCATCTCAGGAGTATCACAGTTATGTTGGGGGGGAATATGGTGCACATATTAAGATATAATGATGCTCCCAAAAAAAAGAGCACACTTGCAACATAAAATCCAGGTTATTATATTGTGCATTATACAGCACATAACAACTAGGCCTAACTGTAGTACTAGTGAGGTATACCAGACTTGCAATAGCTCTTTGCATTCCCATCTTTTATGCAGCATACCAAGACCATCAAAGGCTACTGCATATTATATAATGGCACAAGCTATTTAAATGAAATACAGACTTCTGGTTGTCTAAGGTGTTTCTGCATGATTGCATTACAGTATATCTAACAAATAAACATCAAAAGCTCAACACAACCCCCTTTTGTGCAATCCTCCATGAACAAACTTTAGAATATTTAATGAACAATGTATTTATAGTAGCAGTGTCATGCCAGCTGTTAGTCTTTTTTTTAAGTAAAGTGTAACATAATTGACAGATAAATGCCACTCACCATAACTAATAATTATCCCTTAGCTAGAAAAAGTAAACAGATGGCCATATTCTTTTTTTTTTTTTTTTTTGCTAAGTGACGTTATTATTATGTATAAAGAAACACCAACTGCTGTAGCCAAATGTGATATTAAAGCCCATATGACTTTCTTTGATAACACCTACTGCCTGGTTTTACCAACATAGGTATTTATCTTCAGCTTGTAACTTTAGGGTATTTTATTTGCTTATTTTGGGAATGTAATGACCATAGTTGGAATTACTAATGTGTCCTGCAAAGACAAGATTCATCATTATACTGGTTAATCCTGCCTGGGCAGAGTTATCAAAGTCCTGGAACTGAACAACTGCTATTCTCCTGTTCAATGTCCAATCTCCTGAAACCAATCATTTTCCAGGGAACAGTAAAAGTGGTGTTTAAACAAAGGGCTACAAAAGCTTAAGTTTCTATAGCTTTACCATAAACCTGAGTACGGTATTGTACAATCTGAAGCAAAAAAGAAAAGTCTAGAATATCGGAATGAAGAGTTAACTGGTTCTGGCTAACTGTACCCCCTCTCAGGTCACACTTATACCTAATCTGCTAATAATATTTCTCCATTTCACATGAACTGTCAGCTACAATGTAAACAATGTCATTGTCATACTAGATAAGAAATGCAACTCATCTTTAAAAGTCCATAAGACTTTAAGCCACAGCACTTAACTAAATAATATTTTCTAAATGTTTCTGGCATGGACAATGTTATGCAGCTTACTCATACATGGGTACTGTGTACTATAGCAATAACCAATGGTGTCAGTGTGGTATACTGAAGATTTACCCATGACTGATGTGGTTTAATCATGAGGGTGAAGCCTGAGTGATTAAATAAAGGCAACCATGAGTAAATCTTCACTATACCACACCACAGAGTTGGTTATTGCTATTATACAGTGACATTATTTAAGAAAAAAAATACTTACATCCTCTTATTTTTTTCTGTGCTGTCTCCCTCGTTCATTTGAAATCTTCAGTTTTGTAAACTTATTTTAAAAAGAAAGAATGAAAACTAAAAATGTTATCGGATATATTAATGGAAAAATCTCCAGGCGACCAGACCTTTTTCCATTGGTATATTCTTGGATTTACAATGGGCACACTGGTTGGACTGACCAATCAGTGTGCTCCTTTTTTGATATTACTAGCCAGTCGTATAATTTAAATTTTATGCAATAAGATGAATTGCTCAGAAGTAGATGTTGCTGTAATTACAGATGGTTTACAAATGATGTAAACAGAGTTAATAGTTTTGGTGTGGTTCACATCAGCTATTATCATTTTGTTGTGCTGACGTTTATATTACATTATCGACTTATGAAAAGGGCAAACGCGCTTTCATCGAACCGATAATGTCGAAATTCCTAAAGCAAAGACACAGAACAGCAAATTATTTCCCAGGGAAAAAATTCACTGCTCCGCAAAAAAAAAAAAATAAAAACTTTAAACACACCCCCTACTTAAATATACCAACTCCAAGATCGCACCATAGTGAAGAAAATGGCAAAGTCCCAAAGACATGGCCCACCTGGGAAAAAAACGATGCTCCGTATCTTCACTGTTTAGGTCTTTCAACATTATCGGTTCGATGAATGAGCGTTCGCTCTTTTCATCAGCCGATAATGTAATATAGACCCACAATGTTGCATTAAGCTGCACAGATTTACTGTTGTACTACAAGATTAGGCCATATAACTATCAGTGAGAGTATGCCACAAAGTTTACAACAAATTGTGGGTGACTGATAGTCCAAAATGTTCAGTATTTCTAAATTAGTTAATGATGCTTATGATTTTAATGCTGAGATAATTTATACTGCTTCATCTATGAGTCTATAATGGTTAACTCAGTGAGGTCACATGCCCACCCCCACCCAACAGATTAACGTATACAAAGTTTATGATTGCATTCCTTTGTGGAAAAGGGAAAAGATACCACACAGTGTAACCATAGCTGGTGCACAAGTAAAAAAAAAATGCAGTAGCAGTGACTTCTATGGAAAACAGTGATCATGGTGTTGAACTTGACCATAAAGAGCATCATCAGCTTTACAAAGAGGTATAAGGGAACTGTGCCTATCACACTGGGGGTTGTTTACATTATGAGACTTTATTGAAGAATTTTTTTACTCATTGGGGATGATCTAAGATGGAGGTCTGACAACTTGAAGAAAACTTTGTTTCAGTATATCCTTGCTGGTGCATTTGTGCTTGAGAGGGTCTCAAATGTACTATAGGTCCCAGTCTGCTGTATCCCAGCAGAACTGTCTGGAGCATTTCCATTTGTGCTATGGGCTGAGCCTTGCTATTTGGTATATACTGTATGAGCACATCCACTCATGCATGAATCATGCCATCCCAAATAGAACCAAGATGCTCTCCTCCAAAAAAAGGAAGCCAATCTGGTTGTCCCCTGCCATAAACAAACTTTACAACAAAAGGAAAAAAAAAACTGTTGCAGAAAAGAGGAAAATCCCAGGATGCAAAAAACTCCCTTACCAGCCTCATAAAGAAGCTGAGATCCCTCATTAAATCCTCCAAAGCTAGTTACGAAAATAAAATTGCCAAAGATTCCAAAGACAACCACAAGGCATTCTATAACTATGTCAAGAATTTAAATGGCAATGCTCAGATCTACTCTGAACTACAACAGAATGGCATTAAATATACTGATCCCAATATCCTGGCAGATCGATTCAGTGCCAACTTCACCCCCCTCTCATCACCTAAATGGCCCATCTTAATACTAGAAGATTGCCAAATTCCAGTAATAATGGCCACACAGGTAAAAAACGCACTCACCAAAGCTAAGAATACAGCATCTATGAGACCAGATGACATCCCGGGCTGTGTACTACATGAACTACAAAATGAAATGGCACCTCAAATAAGTGTCATGTTTAATCATACCATCACCTCAGGCTTCATGCCCACTGAGTGGCACACAGCTACAGTTATCCCACTCCACAAGGGGGGATCCACCGCCCCATCAGTCTGACGAGCCTGATCTGCAAGGCCATGGAACGTATTATCATAGAACTTATAAACAAAGACATTGGTAACCTTAAAACACTGGACCCCACCCAGTTTGGGTTCATGAAGGGCTGATCTTGTCTACTTAATATTATTGACTTCTTTGAATCAGTCTCCAGAGCTGTAGATGAGGGTAAGGCAGTCCACACAGCCTATCTGGACCTCACCAAGGCCTTTCACACCATCCCCCACTCTGAAATCATAGATAAACTTACTAAGCTGGGCATTAATCCCTACGTCACTCGATGGGTTGCCAACTGGCTTACTGACAGAACCCACACTGTAAATGTAGCTGACTCCAAATCCAGCTGCAGACAAGTGACAAGTGGAGTACCTCAGGGTTCAGTCCTGGGACCTCTCTTTTTTGGCATCTACTTCTCTGAAGTACAGACCAACACTAAGGGACTCTGGCTAACAAAGTTTGCAGATGACTGCAAACTGGGAGCCATTATTGAATCCTCAAATGATGTGGATACTCTACAAAAGGGCCTTACAGAAACAGACGCTTGGTGCCAGAGCCATGGGCTTGAGCTCAATGCCAAGAAATGTACAGTTATCCTCTTTGGGAAAAAACATGTACCCATGAATTATCACATAGGTGGCAGTACACTAAACACCGAAAGTGTGATAAGAGACTTATGGACACAGGTGGACAGTGGTCTCACCTTCAATAACCACATCACCACAACAGTCAGGAAATCCTTCTATGTGGCACACATCATCATTAAGGGCTTTTCATCCAGGAAAAAGGAGGTCATTGTCCCACTGCACTCATCCCTCATTAGACCCATTATAGAATACAACACCCCATTTTGTTTGTACCTCTCAAGACATCTGCAACAGCTGCAAAGGCCGCAGAAATACCTCACTAAAAGAATAAAAGAATTGCAGGCCTAAAGCAGATGCCCTATGCTGACCGCCTTAAAAAACTCCAGCTATACTCTGTTGCATATCGTCTACTCCGAGGTGATCTCTGCTTAACTTACAAGGCCATGTCAAACCCAGAGCTGTTGGACATGCTACACTTAAAGAAATACCACTCCCTCAGAGCCACACACTCCAGGGATCTAAATCTTGTCATCACAATAAACAAAACATGCTGAAGGGATAGGTTCCTGACCCAGAGACTCCCCAGACTCTGGAATAGACTGCCCATACATGACAAGCAGAGCACTTCTTTCGCCATCTTCAAAAGGAACCTTGATGATTGGATGGGAGAAAGGAAATTCACCCCAGGGATCACGTCAGTCGCCCTGCTAGACAGGGGTCCAGGGAAGTAAATAGTGTGGGAAGAAATAGCCAGGGAATTGTTATGGCTAGGCTTGTAAAGGCCCTAGGGCTGATAGCCTAGTATTAACCTATGAACCTATGAACCTATATCTAAAGACATTCTTTGAGAGTAATACTTTCCCAAGACAATTTCACTAGAGTGCAGTGAGGTGATCTGTAGAATTTTCTACCTTTGTAGTCATTCTTCTGTCAGAACTGTCATTGCAAGTTGTTTTGCTTTGTTTTTTGGGGGGTCTTTTTTATGTGCTTTATGGATACATGCCTTCTTAAAGCTAGAAAGTAAATGGGTCCATACATTTAATCAACATGGCAATCACAACATATTTTTATATGTGGATTGCGTAAGCATTTGCAATGGAATATTTGTTCGATTATTTATTTTTTTGGGATAATATATTGCATTTTGAGTGTGGTGACTGCCTGGTTTGAGAAGTGTGCAAGGCATTATCTATTGCTATGATACAGGCAGTGGCAGCTTAAGTAAACCTTGGGAATGGAAAAATTGTCAGTCCATGCCCCCCCTACAAATACACACACACACACACACACACACACACACACACACACACACACACACACACACACACACACACACACACACACACACACATATTTTTTGCGATCATGTATAAACATACCAGTTCTTTTGGATTCAGCTTCATGATTTCCAGAGCTGTGAACCTTCAGTTGGTATTAGACTACATTGGAGTTGGGATTGCAATTAAGCTTCATATACTTCCATTAGTTTTCATTTTGTTCTTATTATACTACATTTTCTTTTATTGTAAAATTTGCTTCGCCTTATTGTTTTTCTTGGACTCATTCTTGTCTAGGGTCAGTTAGAAAAATGTATTTTCTGTTCACTGATTGAAAAGTAATTAAATATAGATGATTAGTGGGAGGAGCTTAGAACTATGATTTTTATTTAGGGTATTTAGCTGCAAGTGCTGTGAGACCATTCGTGTAACCACTGTTTTATTTATTTCCACCCACTTGCCTAGTCCTTGTTGTACATTTAAACTTGCTGGCTTTTTTAAACACCTTAATTAAATTATTAAGACATAGGCATGCATACATTAATAAAAAAAAAAACATATTAACATTTTTTCTATTTACATACATTATACATTTCTTATTTGCAATGGTGATGGACACGTTGACAGACAAAATCAGACAGAAGTCCCCGTGGACTATGATGTTTGCAGATGACATTGTGATCTGTAGTGAGAGTAGGGAACAGTTGGAGGAGACCCTGGAGTGGTGGAGATATGCTCTAGAGAGAAGAGGAATGAAGGTCAGCAGGACTAAGACAGAATATATATGTGTGAATGAGAGGGAGGACAGAGGAATGGTGAGGATGCAGGGAGTAGAGGTGGTGAAGGTGAATGAGTTTAAGTACTTGGGATCAGCTGTTCAGTGTAATGGTGAGTGTGGAAGAGAGGTGAAGAAGAGAGTAGAGGCAGGATGGAGTGTGTGGAGAAGAGTGTCAGGAGTGATTTGTGACAGACGAGTACCAGTAAGAGTAAAAGAGAAGGTCTACAAGAGGGTAGTGAGACCAGCTATATTATATGGGTTGGAGACAGTGGCATTGACGAAAAAGCAGGAGTCAGAGCTGAATGTGGCAGAGTTAAAGATGTAAAGATTTGCACTGGGTGTGACAAGGGTGGACAGAATTTGGAATAAGTATATTAGAGGGTCAGCCCAGGTTGGAAGGTTTGGAGACAAAGCCAGAGAGGTAAGATTATGTTGGTTTGGACATGTGCTGAGGAGGGATGCAGAGTATATTGGGAAAAAGATGCTAAGGATGAAGCTACCAGGTAACAGGAAAAGAGGAAGGCCTAAGATAAGGATGTGGTGAGAGAGGACATGCAGGTGGTCGGTGTGACAGAGCAAGATGCAGAGGACAGGAAGAAATGGAAACAGACGATCTGCTGTGGCGACCCTTAACGGGAACAGCCAAAAGAAGATGATGATGAGAAGATGATGATACATTGCATATGTTTTCTTTCTTTTTTAACCATTGTCTTTCAGTCCAGCATTGCAAGATGAAGTGCAAAGCTTGGTTAATGTTTATTTTTGCTATAATTGAGCCTCCAGCTTGTAAAGTGGGTCCTCTTATTCTAAAATGTGCAGTTTTTATATTAGTTATTTCAGTGGACCTATATTTATTAAGTTTAATACACAATTGTCCAGTTAGTTCCTGATTTCATGTCATCCCACTCTGCCTGCTGATGATGCATTAGAGCAGACAAACAGTTTGTCATTGGTTGGCATGTTTTCTAAAGACTGCAGCAGATTTTATTAAAAAGCAACCAGAATGAAGCACAAAAATTAGTTACTCATTCAGACAATAAATCAATAAATAAACACAACTATATTCAAGTGAAAGGTAACAACAAAATAGAACCCGATAAGATTCTTAGTCTTGTATATAGTGCTTGGCATGCAGTGTAAGAAAACAATTGTAAAACTAATAAACCCGTGTCTAATAATGGATTGATTGATTACTTTTATGAAGAAAACGTCAGATGTGTGAATCACACATATTCTGAATTTTATTCCTTCCAATAATCAACTCTAAAATGTATAGGTGCAACTGCACCTTCATTCCACTTCAGTGAGCACATGGAATGGCGGATTTGCACTTTCCAAACATCTCTCCAGTCAGCTTGGATGAAATGGACATCCAAAGGAAATGTAGCAATTTGTTTCATGTTTACTGACAGCCACCTACTGCTAAATTAGTAGGTGGTTGTCATTTAACACTTTGTAGTTAAAAAACTGACAAGTGCGTGTGTATGACTGTGTGTGTGTGTGTGTGTGTGTGTGTGTGTGTGTGTGTGTGTGTGTGTGTGTGTGTGTGTGTGTGTGTGTGTGTGTGTGAAAAATGTAGTTGCATAATGTTACTGGAGGCAAAGCTCTAACACAAAGCCATGACAAATAACATGCAAGTTTTCAATGCCACACAACACCACATTAAGCCAATGACATATAGCTCAACTTAACCATTAGAGTTATAGCCAATGACATATAGCTCAACTTAACCCATAGAGTTATATATGCTGAGGGTCTCAAAAGTGAACTACCTAAACCACAAAAGCCTTCTAAATGCAAACTAAGAAACAAGTACCCTTCCCAGTCTCACAAACACTCATCACAGGGGCACCCTCCATAAGACATACATATGATTAAGTTCAAAAGCCCATAAGGCAAGCTTCCATGCAATCCAATATCTAAAACATAAGTGACTCCATTGTGAGACACACTGATTCAGCACTCACCAGGCTATGCAAGGGCAGGGTCATGGTCAGTTGCCCATCAGGTGTCAGGATTTGTCACACTACACATATGCAAGTCCTAGCACCAGAAGTACACATATGACACAGTCCTAGTTTAAATGGGTATAAGTGACTTGAGACATACCTTCATGGACTAAGTGAGGAGAGATATGATGGAGCTCTCAGAATATTTGTCTGTGGCAAGTATGGGCATTCCTTGAGCAATATTCTGCAATCACCAAGACTGAAGCCACAATACAAACCCAAGATTATTGACTTCAACAAATGGCTTAGCTTCTGGTTTCATTCTAAGGGAGGTGCATTATATATCAGCCTGGGAAGTAGGTGATAGACAGTCCTAACTGCTACACCTACCCCTCATGATTTTCATATATTAGCTAAATCCTTGCTCACTCTCATAGCATCCCTTTTAGCAATGCCAGTTTTCCAATATAAAACAGAATCTGAATAACTTAAAGGAATTTCTGCTCAACACTAACAGCCTAAACAAAAAGCATCAATGGTGGAACCCTAATGTAAGCAGGATCTGCATTAGATGAAAACCTTATTGTATGCAAAAATAAATCTAACTTTCAAACAGCCAAAGAAAGTTCCTACTAAACAAAACAGGGAACTCTAAACCCACATCAAATGAGACAAATCAAACAAAGACAGATATGAGGTAAGCATAGCCACCCATGACAAAGAAAAATACAAAGGCTTCTTTAACTATGTTAGAAATCTCAGAAACAGTACCCAGCACTACACACAGCTAATAGTAAATGATACCACCTTGTCTGACTTGGAGGTTTTGGCCAATCTACCTGCAGATAAATTTAACTCAATCTTCACCCTCCCCACAGATTCCCAGACCACATACCTACTTGCATGACCCCCACCACCGAATATTTCAAGAACAACTTGTCAGAAAACAACCCAGACCAAGAACGCTGTTTCTATGGAGCCAGATAACATATAAGAATGCATAAAGGCTAACCTGAAACAGTCCCTGTCAAACCATTAGAGATGTTATTCAATATCAGCCTCCAATCTGGTTGTATGCTGAGACTGACTAGATGACAGCAACAGTCATCCTACTGCATAAGGGTGGAGTGTCAACTGACCCAATAAATTATGGACCAGAAGCTTGATATGCTTCATCTGTACATTTATTGAAAGGATCATTACTGAGTTAATAAAAAACAATATACATAACCTACAAACCTTTGACCCAAGTCAGTTTGGCTTTGTCAATAACAAACACTCTCTGCCCAACCTGGTTGTCTTCTTCAAGAACGTTACAGAAACAATAGACGAAGGAAAATCAATACACACATATCTAGATCTCATTAAGGCGCTCAGTACCATTCCACAATCAAATACTATTACTACACTCTTTTAGCTAAATGTCAATCCCTATGTAACTAAGTGGATTGCAAACTGGCCCACAAATGGAACCCAAGAAATTAGGGTGGACATTTCTGTCTCCTCCAAAAGTCCTGTCACCAGTGATATACCCCACAACTCTGTCCTTGGGACACTCCTCTTTGGCATTTACTTCTCAGAGGTTAAAGCCAATGTTAATGGCTTATGTCTGTTCAGGACTGCTGATGACTATAAACTAAGTGCCATGATTAACTCTCCAGAGGACACCAAGATCCTCCAAGATGGCCTTTCCCAAGCAAATAGCTGGTATAAAAACTGTGATTTAAAACAAAAGCCCCAAAAATAACAGTATCCTTTGACAAACATAACTTTCCCTGCAGCTGTCACACTGATAGCACATCCATGAAATTACAGTAGCTAGGAACCTGGGAACCCTTATAGATAGTGAACTGTCATTCACTCACCATATCCGCCATCCATTTTCATTGTATATACTTATTAGTAAGGGTATGACATCCACATCTAGGACTGTGATTATTCCATTGTATTCCACTGCATTCTGCACATATTAAGCTTATCACTGAGTATAATGCCCCCTTGGCATGCACCTGTGCAAACACTTGATAAAAATTGAATGCCCACAGTGTATACTCATCAAGAAAATCAACATCCTAAATCATAAAAACTACATGGATCATCTCAAAGCTTTCTCCTGATTCTCAGTATCATACAGGTTTCTGAGAGTTGAAGTCTATCTCGCTTAAAGACCAACAACAGATCATATCTTGTCAGACCTACTGCACATCTGCAAGTCTAGTGGTGTCATAAATAACTCCCCCAAGAGATTTTAATCTGCCTTTTGAAACATAAATAGAACATGTTAGAGGGATTGTCTTCCTCTTCATATAAAACACTAGACTTCTCTTACAGTATCCAAGCATAATTTGGATGAATGAATGTGAAACCACAAATTCATCCATGGAGTAGCACTCTTCCCTTATGGAAAGGGGGGGAGCATAAATGTTCCATTGCTATGGGTTGTTTTGTACTTAAATTACAAGGGCAAAAAACTCCACTGGAATGCATATCTAGACTTCTAAAGATCTTCGGGGGTCAATAGCCTAGCAAGAACATATGAACCTGTAAACCTATGGGGCCTACATTCCCCTCATTGTATCTGTGCATAGATTTTGTTATATTTCCTCCAACACCCCAAAGACATGACATAGAAAATTTGTGCTCATCCAATTTACTTGTAGGCAAGCATGCAGTGTGTGTGTGTGTGTGTGTGTGTGTGTGTGTGTGTGTGTGTGTGTGTGTGTGTGTGTGTGTGTGTGTGTGTGTGTGTGTGTGTGTGTGTGTGTGTGTGTGTGTGTGTGTGTGTGTTGCTGGGTAGTATCAATATGTCTTGTGGGCAGCAGTAGAAAACAGCAAGTCATTATCTTTAAAAAAAAATAAGAGATACATGATCATAAAAATTCAGACCTTAGTGGTCTCTCTACCACAAGATGGGTAAATGGATTTTGACAAATGTTTAGTCTAAAACTGGCCCTGCTCAGTGGTATACTAAAAAAAAAATACTGTAGCTTTTGTGTATATGTATGTGTGGGGCTGGGGGTGGGTTAAGCATTGGTCATTTTTTCTTAAAAATAAAACCTCTGAGGTATACACAAAATGTTATTATAGCTTGAGGGAGGAGGGCTATGGACAGTGTGGGCATTATTTCTTTAACTTCCTCCCACTGATATCAGAAAGATTCACAGGAGGTCACTATATCTTCTTTTTGCACAGTTTACTGTTTAGAAATGAATGAATGAATGAAAACCTGGAATATATTGGTATGATTATTATGCTTTTTCACTTTCCATAAACATAAGACATGTACAGTGGTTATTTTTGGGGATAGGGTAAAAAGGCATGCTGTTATATATGTCTAGCAGCAAATGCTTGAGATATTTTACTGTATTCTGTTTATTATGTCAGTTTTCTCCTGGTATAATATCAGAGTGATTCATAGAAGGTGGCTGTCATTTGGCAGCTATGGGTGAGGAGACATATAGTGCATACATATATATATATATATATATATATATATATATATATATATATATGTATGGGATCCGTCAATATGTTCGAAGTTTCACTACTTCGAACCCCACTTCACTGAGTACACTTGTTCAAACTAGTGAAACTTCGAACATTGACTTTGGCAGTCACACTACAGCGTGGAATGGGAATATTCCTTTTCCCCTGCTGTAGTGTGATCTCGGAGTTGGTATATTTAAGTAGGGGGGTGTGGGGGGTGCAGGGGGGCTTCCACCTGCAAAAACATGTTTTAGTGTTTTTTTTTTTTTTTGGGTAGCCCGGGGAACTAGACTTCAGCGAAAGTGCACTTTCGTTTAAGTGGACTTTCGCTGAAGTGTAGGGTCTACTGCTCTATTTCGAACAAGTGTATTTTTGATGTAGAGCAGTAGATCCATATGTCTCTCTCTCTCTCTCTCTCTGTATATATATATGCACACTTATACTTGACAACTGACCATTAAAATATGATTTGCCATTTGTACCTCCAGCCCAGCCTAATAGAATAATATACATAATGAGATTATCTTCTTTGGGAGTGGGAGAGAGGTATGAGGATGCGTAACCAATTTCCAGATATGACTTATGCACCCTCATGATCTTGTTTCTCAGTTTACTTTGAACTGCTATTTGTCAAACACAACTTTTCTACCTTGAAAAAATATAAAAGTGAATTTCTTTCCTCATTCATGTTTTTTTTTCAAGCCATCATATGATCAAATGGCTGGAAAATAGCTCTAAAATGCACCTCAGAGCATCTATAACAACCCCATGGCTTCAATGAGCCTAAAGACCATTATGCCTATGATTTAATTTGTTTATTTATTAAACAATTATTATAGTGCACTATTGGCCAGTTAAGGTGTGTGGAATAGCTGCAGGAAAAAAAAAAGTTTGAAGAGTAAGACAATTTCTTTTCTTAGTAAGGATTTTTGTTCCGGCAATCATTAGATCAAAAGGGTGGAAAAATAACTCTGAAATAGAATATTTAAAATCCCCATGGCTTCTGTGATCCACGTGGCCCTCAGACCACTGGCTTAATTCTGTTATCTTCTGAACAGTTAAAGAAGAAGGGTAAGAGAAAGTGTGAGCAAAGATTAAAAAAAACAGTACTATGGTTGATGTTGGTAGGCCACAGTGGGGAGAGCAATAGCACTGTAACAGGTGTGTCAGAGAGGCAGTGGACAGCATGGAGCCCTTTGTTCTGGGTGCTTTTTCACCCAAGGATAACCCTGCTATTGAGTTTTTATAGGGGTTGTAAATTGACAAAACCTGGCCTTTAATTATTGTTGATGTCTGTTTTCTTTCACTGCAAGGCAGAATTTGCAAAACAGCACTGACATGTAGATCATTTATGATGAGATATGTTATACTATACAAAATCAGAAGAATGCAGCAGGGCTAGCCTGAGCAGAGGCAGTGACGGGCAGATGTATGAAACAAAGTGATGGGGTAAGTATTGTCATACACATGTGCCTGTCACAGCACATTTTAGTACGCCTTTCCTTATGTAGTCATTAGTATAATGCCAGAGATGGAATTAAGCTGGTTTGTGTGCACGTCAATTTGTTTCATGAAAATGGCAGTGGATAAATCCCACCAGTAGGATAAATTATATGCATGTCTTATTAGTTAGACACACCATCATTTTTCTAATGATCAAGCTGTCAGAGAGCAGGCAAAAGTTTGCCATGAATTTCTCATAATACTGTAGGTCTAGATTTTCTTAATTACTAATGTGTATTTGGAAAAACTACTATAGTTGCAAAGTTGATATTCAACTTTATTTTATTTATTTGTT
Source organism: Protopterus annectens (assembly GCF_019279795.1). Classification (NCBI taxonomy): domain Eukaryota; kingdom Metazoa; phylum Chordata; order Ceratodontiformes; family Protopteridae; genus Protopterus; species Protopterus annectens. The sequence continues at coordinate 832,167,241 of NC_056732.1, forward strand.
TATTTATTCTTACTAACTACTAGGTAAATGCTTACACATTTAAATAGTCATCCATATTCACAGTACCTGTCTATACCCAGTAGGCATTATCTAAACATCTAGCACAAACAATATTGTCACTCGTGATGTTTATTTATATATACTGTTTTATAGAGATTTCCTGCACATTCTTGTAGTGATTTTAACTTAAAGATTGTCAAAGATAATACATTTTTATTAGTCCATACGTGAAGTGAAATGCTTTAAACTATACTTTGTGGCAATGAGAGATATTAGATGTACTCCACTTTCTTCACATTTATTATTTAATTGTTTAAATGTCATGTCATGCCATGCCACTCAGATTCTGGTTCAATTGTCTGATTATGTGCTTCTATAAAATGCATTAATGGGCAGGCTTTAAAGACAGTCCAGAATCTATACCTCAAGCGAGTACCAGGATAGCTGAGGGAGCAGTGCAATTAATTTGATTCAGGAATGCGCATCATCATCGTATTTCTGAACATCCCAGCCATGTAAATGGACCATTTTGAATAACAGCAGTGAAATGTTAACCTTGTCCTCACCATTGTTTCACATGCATAAGTCTGCATTCACATACCATCTATGCAGCAGTTTTTCAAATTTGTTCCATAAGTAAAAATACTGCATGCTGAAAATTGTAGTTCTGCATGTGTGTATAAGTTTCTGTGCAAATGCACTATATCACCACTACCACTGCACCATTGTGCCTTGATGCTTACATACGGCCACTACTGACATTATTTAAGATAATCTGCAGTGTTGTCTGTTGCTAATACTGGTATATAAAAAACAATGCGCTTACTATCTCAGTAGCTGACTGCACTTTTATCATTGGTATTGCTGCAGTTCTTGTTCTAATTAGTGTGGTATTTAAATCTACAGCTCTACAGTACCACAGTAGGGAGTACAAGTTTACCATTGTGATACACCTTTATTACTTGTCTGACTATTATACTTTTATTGCACTAGTAGTTACTCATTTACATTATCAGTCGGTATTAGGTTACTGCATTCAGAGCCATTGAATTATAGTACCCATTGTTAATTGTTTTTACTGGCTAGGTAGAAACCACATTAGCATATTGGGTAAAGCTATTTAACTCAATTTGTCACCCTTGCTAATTTCCTTATTGACCCTACATATTCTCTCACTTTTGCATTTCTTTTTTCCTGCGTTGTGACTACTGCAGTGGCCATAGCTCATTATTTTACCCTTTAGCCATATCCTAGTTTATCACCATTTTTCTAGTGCAGCTGGCTATCTTTTTCATAACTTATCCTATAACCCTTCATCTGTAATGAACAATATGGCATCTTAATCAGCTGTTTGCCCTTCTGTAGCCAGTCTAATAGCAGTAGGTACATTGAAGCAGTGTAGTAGCTGCCTCCTGATAACTGGGAACTCATTATCACTACCTCACAATGATTCAGTATGTGAGAGGAGTTACTTACTTAACCTGTACACTACCTTCTCACCTCAGAACACTTCAGTAAGCACAACACATGGAAACATACAGCACAGAACACTTTCACTAAACAAACTTACTGTTTGGTTTTGACAAGTCCCTAAAATCCCCACTGAAAACAAAAATAACTGCAATTGTTTCTTTAGGTATGTCAGGAAGTTAAGCATTGACACCCAACACTGTTCGGAGCTAGTCCACAATAATACTGTACTCTCTGAACCAAAGGAAATAGGAAATATCCTAGGTAATTCATTTAGTAAAAAATGTACTCCAGCAACAATTACAGCGAATACACAGGTTCCACAATCCCAGCAACTCACTTTAATTTCTATGGAAAAAGTTCTCTCAGCCCTTTCAAAATCTAAGAATACTTCGTCCATTGTCCCTGACAGCATACCAGGTTGCCTGATTATCAGTGCTGAATATGGACTTTCTGAACCCCTACTTAATCTCTTTAATCAAAGCCTCTCCATTGGTTATATTGCTGAAGCCTGGAAAACAGCCATTGTAATGCCACTACACAAGGGTGACCCAGTCATGGACTCTGGTGACTATAGAACCATTATTTTCACTAGCATCATATGTAAAGCTATAGAGTGCATTATTTCAATTATTATTAATCTGGAAGTTGAAAATCCTCTTAACCCTGGGCTTTCATCAATTTGCCTTTATCAAAGGAAAGTCTTAACCTCACTAATTTGTTTCAAAAGTAATTGAAGCAGTGGAATGTGGTTATCCAGTGTCTACAGTATATATGGTTCTAGCCAAGGTCATAGACACTAGTCCCCGTGATGGCATTATTGACAGAACTGTAAGTCTGGTAAGTTTGCAGATGACTGTAAACTGGGTGCTGTTATTCGATCTTCAGCTGGCTCACAATTGCTCCAACATGGCTTAGACCATGTTATCAACTGGTACAAGGACAATGGTCTCAAATTAAATGTTCATTGTTGTAAACAAACTAGGTTCTCTTACTATATAGGAGATGTACCCCCCCAATCTGATGCTGCTGTGAGGAATGTGGATACACTTGTTGACAATTCCTTATCATTTGACCATCATGGCTCTACAGTAGTTCAGAAATTATTTTATCAGGCCTATCTAATTTCCAAAGGCATCTTCACTAGATCCAAATAATATTTAATTCCCTTTTACTCATATTTTATCAGGCCCATTATTGAATATAATGCACTTTTTGGCATGTATTTATCTAAATGTGTCACATAACTTGAGAAATCTCAGAGATTTGTAACTAAAATGATCAGTGGCCATAAAATCTTATTTATTATGAGAGGTTGGCAGACCTTTCTCTGTACTCAGTCTCTTACAGAGGCCTTTATAGAGGTCTATATCTAGTCCTTCATGCCATGATAGATACAACCCTACTTGTCTACCTATTCCTTCACAGAACTAATGGTACATCAAATACTCAGACATTCATCAGCAGGTAAATTAGACAAGTTGGGATAATACTCATATGACAATGTATCCCTGATGTCTGGAACAAACTTCCACGACATGTCAAGCAGAGTAGCACCCGTGCCATCTTTAACGTAAATATAAATAATTCGATGGTTAGCCTCAAATTCTCTCCCAGGCTATCTTGTCTTGCCCGCCTTGAGGCTAGAGGGAAATTTTGAATAGGGCTTTTACCTTGGCTTGAAATGGTCTGCAGACTGATTGCCTAGAAACTATGAATCATTACTAACTTTTAAGTAATTTATGAAGAGGGGCTTAATTTGGACTTTAGAGGAAGAAACTTGTTCGGGAATAGCAGTGTTATATAATAAAAGAATTTCAATGTAGATTTTACTTTAGTAAGGTTAGGATGATTACTTGTAGCTGATTTAAGATGGGAAAGTAAGACCAGGCATTTATAAGCTACCTCTGTCCATAAGTGACATGGATGCCAGGCCTGGTGTACATTTCCTATTTCCCAACCACTGGTCGAGGTTGCACTTAAACTGGGTAATGGACAGAATCACACTGGTACCTGTGTTTCAATTACCTAAATGCCTGTGTGAGATGACGGATCCTTGCACCATAAAGGCAATTAACCATGACCCTCTCCTTACTCAGTCTGATGAGGAGGACATTAGTGTGCCTCACTATAGAATCACTAATGACCTGGTAATTTGGCTTCATGCTGGATTGCCTTAAGGGCTTAGCAGTGGAAGCATTGAATACAGTGTTACTATGTGTAGCTGTGGGTGGTGTTTTAATGGAGTGTTTTCATGAGGGCTGAGGACCCTTTCTTTGATTGTGCTATGCAGGAGATCTTAATGTTTTAGGCAGGTTATCTCTAAGTGCCTCAGCATAAGTAGTTTTATGTTTATAGTTTATAGTTTACATGTCTAGGGTATTTATCCTGTGCAGTAGGTGTGATGCAGGTGTCACTGTTAACCTGTAAAGGATTACAGGATTATTTGAAGAATTGTTTGCTTTGCTACCATGATGGACAGATTATGATTACTTAAGTGAGTACTGTTAAACTGTCATTTGTAAATGGAAATTCATTACAGCAGCAGTGAAAATGTATTGTGATCACTAAGAAAGATATGTTTATTTCACTGGCATTTAGTGATTGTGCACACATGGTAGAAATGCAGTGATATAATCATGAAGTACTAAGTGCCAAGAATGTTTCTTTTGGGCCAACAAATATGTGCCTTTACTGGTAGATTTCTGAATATCATTGCTGAGTGACAAAATGACAGAAGTATGAATACAAGAAAGTGGTAGGGGAAAGATAGAACTGTTAAACTGTTTGCTCTACAATTATGAGTGTATTCTTGATGGTGCAAACACTAGTTTAACACAGCCTTACTTGGATGAATTATATGCATTTATGGGTTTTGTGTCAGCTAACGTTTTTGTGATGACAGCAGTCATGCTTTTATTGTTGTGTTATTTCATTGATAATTACATCAAAAGTTTTATTTGTGTATGACTGTGGCATATTGTTTTAGGTGCAGTAATGATGTAAAACTAGCTATCAAGGCAGAGAAAGGATAACTTTCAAGGCAGAGAAAGGATAACTTTAACCAAGAGGAGAAATGCATCCTCATGATAAACCTTAGAACATTTGGTAAACATCTTTTTTGGAAAAGGGGGACCAGACAAGCTGAGAGGGCAAAGTCCTAGAATCGAGAGATTATGGATATAAATGCTGTTGGTCGAAGGAAGTATGCATGAATGCAGTGTGTGAAGAGGACAAATGATGCAGTAGGACATGCTAGAGTCAAGGTGAGGCAGAATGCATTTGCCTGGGGGGGTGGGGCTCTTACATTTATTCCTTTCATACCAGATGAAGAATACCTCCTATCAATTTGTAGAGATGACTGTGACACATAAGTTGATGGGTCTGGAATTACCAGAGGTGGAATTGACACTGTCACATCTGTTCAGGATGGTTGGTTGGGTTAAAAACAGTAACATATATTTATATAGAAAATTAAATGCTGACACAGAATGATTGTGGGTCTATATCAGAATCGCAAAAGCTGTCTTTCGTGAATATGTGTTCATCAACACATAAATGTCAAAGAATGAGAACAGCAAAGTACCAAAAGAGTGGAATGGAGAATGCCGAATGGATTTTCTTGGCCAGCAGGGTGATCATGGGGATGAGGCAATGAATCATTTTCCCCACTGTAGTACGATCTCGAAGTTGGTATATATAAGTAGGGGGAGTGGGGGGGGTGCAAAGTGTTTTAGGTAAGTTTTGTACAGTTAGGTTTACCTTAGCTGTATGGCGCTGTTACTTCCATGAATGCGTTTGGCGTTCTCCATTTCGCTCTTTTGGTACATCGCTGTTCTCGTTTTTCAATGTTTATGTGTCGATGAACATATATTCGTGAAAGACAGCTTTCGTGATTATAATATAGATCCAATTATTGCATGTAATACATAGCAATTCCTATTACTAGTTGAAACCTGCATTTCTACACATTATGGCAATGCAGGCAGTGTGCACGGTAAGTGCCCTCCCTCCACTCCTCCTTACTCAGCATACAGTAAGTAGCATTTGCTAGTTCTTTATTGGTAATATTTCCAATTAATTTTTTACTGGGTTAGCAGCAGAAATAAACAGTTCCACTCTACCAAATGCATTTGCAGGATAGCAGCAGCAGAATGACTGTTGAAGAAGAAGCTGATGATTATAACATAGTTATATTTGTGTGACAAAATGAAAAAAGTGGCATGCAGCCCCCAAGTTTTCTGTCAGGATCTCTTACCTCACAACAAGTTAGTAACTCTGGAGGAAGTGACAATGCATCCCAAATTCAAGCACATGCTGATATTACACTCATGTTTTTACAGGAAGAAAATACATGCACCTCTATACCAGTATGTCCAAGCACAGATTAACCTTTCAGGATGATGGCAGAATTTTAATGGTAACAGTGTCTGCAGTGAAACCTTTACAAAGAGGAAGAAGCACAAAAATTTGTCACAGCTACCCTAGGAAACACATAAAGCATTGGCTGCCCATCAGCAAATGTGCCATGATGTTTGTAGCACTCAGAACACTACCATAATGAGCCAATTGAAAATGGTCCTCTAGGGTACACATGAGGATTTCCAGCACTACATGAAAATGGCAGAGATATGGATAATGTTTTGATCATTTATCTATACTGTGGTTGTTCACCAAGCATCCATGACACCTCCATTTGTACACTAGTTAGGACTTACCAGACTCAAAAAGACGTCAGTCTTACAAGGGAAGAAGATGGGATACTGTCTGGACACATGGAGGTGGACCACATGACAGTACAAGTGCTTCTCAAGAAAGTAGTTAAATTAGTAGAGAGAGACACATCATTGTTCATCTCCATCAAGCAGAACCTCACATTTGATGTCATGATCATGGTCCTGCAGCACTGTCAGATAAGTGAATGCAGGATCACCTGCATCAGGTAGGTCATGACATTGGGCCAACTCACCATAAGGCTCTCTTTACAGCCCCTCTACAAAACCACTTGCACCATCACCTTGCCTTTCATTAGTAGATATGTATGACACATTTTACCTTGACCTACTGTGACTAGAATAGTTCCATCTCTTAACCTACATGGTCATATGGTGGCATGAGCTACCACATGCTGTCCCATAGTTCTGTTGCTAGCTGGTCACCATTACTCATTTTATTACTGGAACTCAGAGTTGCAGTGAAAACATGAGTCACCACCACCAGAATGGCATATGATCATGTTTTGCAGACTGTAACATGCAGAAAACATCCAGCATGCAGTAGCTGAGTCAAACTGAAGGTCACACTCTTTCAGTTACCTAAAATGGCTCTCAAAGAGGCCAAAGACCATCTCAGTGATAATCTAGGTTCAGGACAGAGCTGTGTTACAATTGTTTTCAGCAGCTCCACTGGGATTTCTGACTGGTGTTATGAACCATGGCTCTAGTGGATATCCAGCATCACTTGGAAAAAAAAAAGGAGAGAGAAATTGAGGGAGCCAAAACAAAGAACACATGGTTTAGTATTCAGCAATGCATTTTACCATGAGCAACCACTTAAATATAACAGGAAAAAATATTTTTCCACTTACCAAAAAGATACTCATGCAAAAAGATCCCATTCAGTGAGCTAGTATGCTTGATATGGGAATCATGTGCACTTCTACTCAACCAAGAGTCATAAACAAAACTGCACTTTGCAATATCTTCACCATCTTCACCTTAAACCATGTTTTCCTGGCACTTCTGTCTTTCTTCCTTTTATTTTTTTTAAGTAATTAGACAGCAGTCTTCCTTTTTAATAATGCCATACTTCTGCATTCTAAAAAAATGCCTTTATATTCACTGTCTGTTATAAAATCTGTATAAGCAGCCAACACCTTTGATCTCACGAAAGAATGATATATACTGTCTGGTTTCTACTTGTCAGTATTAACATATGGTTCAAGCTCATAACATTACTTGAGTATGTGCCTTATAAACCTTTTGCAATATATTATTTTTGAATTAGATGAGGGTAGTGTATTGAAAAAATACTCTGATACATGTCTAGTTGTATTAGTCAAATTGCTATTTACTTAGTTATAGATTTCAATTTTCCACACCAAAATGCTATTAATTTCAGTGCATAAAATAATAATATTGTAACTGAATATATTTGTCAGTGTATTAACAGCTTTGCATATAGAAGAATAACCAGTTAAAATGGCTGAATCCAATAAAGTTGCAGTTCCAAAGTCTAATAAAACAGCATAAAAATGCTCAAAACATCCAAGAGAAAGACAAGTGCTTTCACACCTATCCAGGTGCTTCTTCAGATCTAATAAAACAGGTATAAAATGCTGCTTAAATACACACAGTTTCAGGTCTACCTCTTAAGGTCATGTGACCTGAGCAGTGGTCTTAAAGGAACGTAGTTATTTAGACCCTTCCCTCTGTCACTTTGTAATTCTAAAATCCATTTAGTTTCAATACATTCTGTTTTAGTACTGACATCACCACCTCTAATGCTAGCATTAAAAAGTTGCACCACAATAAACTTAACCTTATGGGTACTTCCAGCAACTAAAATATGTTTTGACAGTGCATTCATTTTATCTTTTCCATAGACATTATAGATATGTTCATGTACATGGTATTTCAAAGCTCTGTTAGTTTTACCAATATAAAAACTTTTACAAACAGTGCAGCTAGCTAAATAAACAAGATCACGGCTCTTACAATTTGGAAAGAAATTGAATTTATAAACCTGCTTAGTCTCAGGATACTCAAATCTATCAGTAGTTTCAATAAATTGACACATATTACAATGTCTACAAGGGTGAGTTCCTATTTTATCAGTAATCCTTGGTTTCCTTTGAACAGGTTTATATTGTATATTTAAGGCTTGCACTTCATGAAACCTTCAGATTCTGATGAAGTCCAGTAGGTACGGACGAAAGCGCACTCAATCTTTGGTTCATTTGCAACATTAATAAGTTTTCTTTGGTGTTGTTTGCTGCTGGTTGCTGCTGTTTGAGCTGTTTTAACAATAAACTACGTGATTTACCATCGAGTGGTGGAACATTTTGTGTCAGTTGGAGGAGAACCCTTTATCTGTACAGTACAGCAGATTTTCTTTTGTTTGGTGAACTTTGTGTTTGGAGGTGGCTTGGAGATTTAGCACAACATTTTTCTCAAAGAAGTATTGTCCTTAAAACAAAATTTAGGAATCTCACCTAAATAGTTTTGTTTCTATCATCACATGTAAGGACATGCCAGTGTTTTTTAATACTTTCACAGACAGGGCTAACATCATTTGAGAATGTAATGTTCAGTCTCAGAGTGTCTTCTTGTGACACCATAGAACTCTTGGCCTCTGGGTCTTGATGAGAGAAATATGGTTTGGCCTGGACTTCCCTATTAGATAGAGCCCCTTGTCATGCTACATCTATTTAATGCTGTTGGTAGCCTCTACTACTAAAATCATTTGCCAGCTCATCAAAAGCAGATGCCATACATTCAACATCTGCATTGAGTCTGGCATACCTAAGGAACTGTCCTTTCAAAACATTCCTAGGAATTTTGCTGTGGGTGCATACTCGGCCTATGTAAAATACTACATCTTTACAAGATTTTTTGTAAACTTGAGTGTCTAGACCATTCAGTTTCTTAGTGATTTTAACATCTAAAAACTCAATATTCTCAGCAGAGTACTTAATGGAAAATCATAGGAACTTAGTTGTCTGTTGCAGGTATTCAACAAAATCATGCAGCATAAAAACAGTACCTGCCCATACAAAAAATATGTCATCCACAAACCTGGCATAGTATGGAATATACTGTTTAAAAAGGCTGCTCTCATTAAATACATAGGGTGTCTCCTAATAAGCTAGCACTAGGTTTGCACAGTTATTGGTACAGTGTGTGCCCGTTGCTATGTCCACCCTCTGCTTGTATAGCTGATCATTAAAAGTAAATATATTGTTGTTCAAAATCAAAGCAAGAAGTAGGCTTATGAGATAAATATGTCCTGCACTCTAATCAGAATATTTAGGCAAGAACAGAGTGACAAATCCAATCTCTGTGTCATTGGGTATGATTGTGAAAAGTGATAGCACATCCATTGTAACCAATAGAAAACTGTCACTGCTGTTGGTACTGGACCACTCAAATAAAAATGTTAAAAATGCTTAGTATCTCTAAGAACAGTGTTGACTTTATCTGATACTGGTAGCAGCTGCTTTTCAACATAAATAGATAAGGGTTCAGTTGCCCAACCACGGCCAGAGACAATAGACCTCATCAGAGGATTTTCCAGGGATTTATGAATTTTGGGGTGGCCATATAAAATAAGAATGGTAGGATATTGACTCAGAAAATATTCCTACAATTCCTTAGTAATGCTACCTTTCATCAACTAAGCATGTAAATTAGAACAAATTCTTGATAACTTATCAATGTCAGATTTAAAGCAAACAGGATAAGTAAATCTATCAGATAGCATATTACACATGCTCTCAATATACCTAGAGGTGTCCATCACAACTATGGCACCCCTTTGTCAGCAGGTTTAATATATACATGTTCCATCGAAGTTAAAGCCATGAGGGCCTTAAATTGTGTGTCTGTAAGGTTAAAAATGTCTCTACGATGTTTACTTCATAACAACCTACATATATCTTGTTCACAAAGTTTCAAAAAAGTCTCAACCAATGGTGGATTCACTGGAACAAACTGAATTTGTCTCTTAAAAACATCACTCTAAACAATGGAGTTTAAATCATGCATCCGTTTCAGAGAAATACTCTGGAGAAATAATCTCAAATCAGTGAGTACATCACATAAAGAAGAGCCTTTGGAAGGAATAAAAGAAAGGCCCTTGTTTCACACTTGTTATTCATTTGTTAAAGCAATAGTGGATATATTCACAATTAAGTCCATGGAATTTTTCTCCATACAGCTGGACCAGCCATTAATATCATTTTTCAAACCTGCCTGCCTCTGCTCTTTGAGAGATCTCTCATCACTTTGGCAGGTAAGGGTTCTGGTAGGCACACTTGTAAAAAATTGTCCATATGGAGTAGATTGTCAATTTTTGATGAATAATATTATTGGGTATGTTTCCACTTGCCAGAGTTACTGCTGCTGGTTAACTCTTTTCTCTCAAAGCAGAAGAATGGCATGAGGAAGCAAGTGGATTTGTTGCTGTAACTTGAAAGTGTGCATTCACAGAGCTCCCACAAGCATCTGAGTTCTCAGAAATAACACCTGCAGAACTAGCAATATCCCTTTTATCATTGAAAACAGGTCATGAAACAGCTAATAATAATAATAATAATAAGTGATAAGTCTTGTTTATTGTGATTTGGACATCTAGGAGTCCACATGGGGTGTCCCATGAAATGCATCATGAGCTGATCATATCCTTGACAAATACCAACACTACCCAACTATTGCCAGAAAGTCTGCAAATGTGATAGAATACTATACCCAGAAACAGAGGGAGTGCTTTCATTGCTGTGAAACTATGCCTCTGTAACTAACCAAACAGGATTGTCTTCAAGGTGCTGGAGAGCCTCAAGTGCATATATTTTTTGGTTAAGATTCCTGGTAATATGTACAGCCACATTAATCTGTTCCAAATTAGAATGTACTAGACTGGAATATCTATAATATGGCCACTGCCTAAAAAAAGACACTAATGGGGCAGAGAACACTTTAACTGAAATGCAAATGCTCTGGTAGGTGTGGTACAAACAATCCCTGGCAAATTCTGATGAAGTCTATTTTGGTGAGATCAAAGAGCTTAATACTGTTTGCAATAATAAAGTGTCTTTGTGTGGAGAATTCTGATCGGTCTTTGTGTGGAGAATTTGGATCTTTTTTTTTTTTTCAGTTTTAAAGCAGGAAACTTATCAACCATCTCAACCCAAGCTTATTCATACTGGATTCCCTTAAAATGACACCAGCTACTAGCCATTTACTAAAGCCAAATATGTTGTCATTGGAATCTTGGGAACATTCTGGATGAGGGATGGCAAAATACCACTCAAGACTAGCTTTTCCTGCTTCAGACACATGCATAGCAAGCTCAGTCATGTCCACCTGCATGTCTTAATGGGTAAAGAGTCATTCACACTCACAAGGACCAGCATCAGGCCATAATTGTATTTATCAGGATGGCGGGATCTATGAGCCCTTGTTATGTCCCAGATACTGATTCCAGAAAGACAGCTGTAACCCTATTCTTATCCATCCTGTTGAGAGTGGTGTCCATATGCCTGACAACAGAGTCACCTATTACTAAAACATGACTGATATAAGATACAGTCTCAGTGGAGTGGAAGGCCTTGGACTCTGCACCATTGTATGTTTGCTGGATATGGATGTGAAGCTACTCTTGTCTAACTCTTGGTCTTTATACTGTGTGAAAAAGCAAAAAACATTAACTTTCCTTGATTTTTTTTTTGTTTTCCTACAAGTGGCCATAGACCACCCCTTGTTCTTTCCAAGACATTCTAAATCAGTGCCGACATGTACAAGATATGTCATACTATTACCGATTGTCTTAGTCTCCAATAACCATTGTTTTTTTAGAATGTTTCCCTATCTTCTCTTCTCTTTTTTAATTATATGTGGAATATGGAATATACACATTTAAGTAATAATGATCTTGCTACGATTAGCATGTCATGTGGTATACCAAAATGGTTCCCTGTTGAAATGTTGGCACTCAAAATAGTGAGTGTAGAAAAGCAGAAGAAAAAAAGACCAAAACACAGGAGAAGAGCAAATCTCAAAACATCCATTTTCTCCTTAAAACTTATTTTTGCAGAAGGGAAGGCAACCCTACCCCTGCACCCCCCATTTAAGGGCAAGCCCCCCAACAAACATATATAAATTCTGAGATTGCAGTACGCCAGAGAAAAGATAATATTTTGAGAAATGGCATCCCAGACTTAGTATATGTAAGTCCGATCCTTCATCCATTCAGTCTTCATATTTTTGGACTCAGTCTAGGGGGTCTTAACATTTCAAATGGTTACCTACAGAACATTCTGGAAAATAGTTTGCAGTGTAGACATTGTGGTGGACCACATCACATTTTGATGAACAATATTTATTAACCACCTGATATGATATGATGTGTATATCTTTATGAATGGGTCTCTGAACATAATCAACTTATTATGTATTCAGGATATGGTTACCAAGAAATTAATGCTGAGAGTGAAGCTTGACTGATGAAACTTTGCATCTGTGTTAAGAACATGTAATAAAGAGTTATGTTCTGTGAGTGCTTTAGAAGCTTTCAGCAACTTTGAAAGGTGGTGAAGCACTTTAGCTCTGTCAGTCAGACAGCAGGTAGAAATGGTGGCCCATGAAGAACAAACAACTTTAAAAGCTGTTAGACATCATTCTGCCAGACGTTTTTTTATATAACTGTGGCCAAGTGAAGTTCTAACTACTTGTACAAGCTGCATACCTCCTGTATCTGTACCTTGCCAGCTGAAACTGTCCTTTGTTCATCCTCTGCCTGTGGCTTGATCTTAACCATACCTTGGAGTGCTTAACAGAATCTTGTTATGCAGTAATAACAAGCTTATCCTTTTTCTGATACATGAACATAATGAGAGTGGTCCGTGCAGTGCATGATATTAGGCATGCATATTTTCTACCACAACTGAATGATTATATTTGCAGTTGTAAAGAATTATATTTGTGTTCAATTGATTCTGTGTCTTAACTGTGAATGTATGATAGACAGTGGAAATATGATTCAGAAGCACAGTCCTGATCTGACTGCAAGAAGAAAACCCAGCTGAAAAGTGAAAGCTGTCAGAAACTTGATTTATTACTCATTTTAACTGGACTAGTGGTAAAATTGGAAGATGTACAGTGGATGATATTCCTGCATGTTTCTATGGATAGCACACTCACCTTTGTCGCTGGAAGACCAGAAGGATATGGGTTCTATTCTCACTCTAGGTGACTGGATTGTTACTGCACTGCTGTATTAGAGGATGCTGCATTCCTGAATGTGTTGTCCTTCAGATGAGATGTTAAACTGAGGTACTGTCTGCTGGAAGTGGATGTAAAAGATCCCATCACAGCTAGTGGAAAAAAGAGAAGCCCCCCAGATCAGTGGGCAACCACGTCTGGTGTCCACTGAAAAGTGGCCACTAGCTCTGCAATAGCTGCTGCAGTGCACGAAACAAATTAACTGAAGCCATCCATGGTTCAAGTAGAAGATGATACCATAGTTGGGGGCATATTTGAGTTGTCCCAGATGATCCTAAAGCTGAATGCCAAGGTCCAAAAAACAAACTTGATGCGTTCCAAAACAGAATGATCAGGTCCACATCTGGTAAGTTTCCATATTTTTTTTAATGAGTAACCCAGTGAAGTGTGGCTCTCCCTGATCCCGTTGAAAATGATTTGTAGATTGATTCTAATCATAATAATGTCTGTTGTAATTATTAGATATTTTGTCCCCAAAGGTTGTAGTTCTGATTCCTCTGTTTGAGCTATGTGCAATGGGTGTGATGTTAAAGTACAGATTCATTAGCAAGCCTGTAACAAAGTCGTATAGAGTTGACTGTAAAAAAAGTCCTTTTTAAAATATCTTGCTAGGGATGTTTCTCTAGGCTGATTTGTAAATAATCATATTAGGGTTCATGAAAATGCTTACAGTGTTGCATGATTAATCACTTTCATAATGTATGCATCGGCAGGATTAATCTAACGTGTTGAATGTATGCATGTATGCATCAGATATATAAATATTCTAACTTCTTGGTACACTCAACCATCATTTTCTTTTTATATGTGCCTATTTAAAAATGCACATATGATGCTATGAACGCTAAATTGCAGAAAGCATGTACATTTTATCCAACTCTTGGAGGCATGAATGGAATCTATGAAATTATGTATTGAGTTTAACTATAGGTGATAATTCTTGGTAGTCAACCCCCTCCTCCCCAGGCTCCCCATACCATTTGGGTGACTTCCTTCTTGCGTTTCCCTAACAAACCTTATTCTTCATCATATATTTGACATTGTTGCTATCACACATGTAATCAGTAGGCTTTCTTACCCTTAGCCACAACAGATAACCATCTCCTGTGTACCCCTCTGACATCAGATTGGAATGAGTCATCAAGCAAAATGCCACACTAACATATCTCAACTTGATGGTACCAGACATATATAAAGAACATGCCTCTTTAGGCCTACCTCCAAAAAATATCCATCTGTGTACATGTCTGATTTTTTGTGAGGAATATGAAAAAACAATAATAAACACAATAGTGTATTCCAACTTGTTCCTAGGCAGTACACACCCTCTAGACAAGTTATAACAACCTTTAATATAAACCTCTGAGGTCTAATTGTGATGAAAGTTAAGAACAAAATACCATACTGCCCCCATTCCCAAAATAAGTTTTTGTAAACCTCTACACTAGAACAGTTTTAGAACTGGAGGGACTGAGGGCAGCAGCTGGAGATAAAGAGCCCCTACTTAGCCTGTGTCAAAATACCCTTATACAGCTGGAGATATAGGACTTGCCATGCCTCAGAAGCTGTGAAGGCCTAGATACTCAGTTATGCATTTTCTGCTTTATTTTTGAAAGACAATTACTTGCTAACTGTTTTATTTCTGTCTAGAAAAGTCAGATATGCATCCTAATATTGTTTGTGTTCACAGACAAAATCAATGGTAATACACAGACACATACACACACACACACACACACACACACACACACACACACACACACACACACACACACACAGACATACACACACACACACACACACACACACACACACACACACACACACACACACACACACACACACACACACACACACACCTCTCACACTGCATGCTTACTTACAGGCAAACTGCAGGGACTGCAACTCACTAATGACATGTCCTTGGGATGCTGATAGAAACCAAAACATCTGCATTAAAATGCATAGACAGAGGCAGGACATACAGATTCCACATAGAAGGAATAATGAGCAAGAGCTAAATAAAGGAATGTGGTGCTGTTTGATGGCAACACTGCTTGTTATTGTTGCACTACTGTGACAATAATTGGTTGCTGTCACATACATCCTGCCCAGATTTTCAACTTATAATGTATAACACTGAAAGATATAAAGTCTAAATTTCAAGTTTCTGTCAATATTTATTGACTGCAATCCCTGATGATTTTCTAGAAAAACAAATATTTAAC
Organism: Protopterus annectens; assembly: GCF_019279795.1. Classification (NCBI taxonomy): domain Eukaryota; kingdom Metazoa; phylum Chordata; order Ceratodontiformes; family Protopteridae; genus Protopterus; species Protopterus annectens. The sequence continues at coordinate 832,182,938 of NC_056732.1, forward strand.
AAGGAACAAACTAAAATATGAGGCACCATCTGTGACCATCTGTATAAGCAGGGGCAGCTGACAGCTGTAATTTAATATTGTTTTAATCAAACAGCCACAGTAAAAAATCCAACTTCTTTTGCACATATACAAACATTTTTCCTGCAAAGATACATTTTAATGGTTGCAGTGCATAAACTGAGCAAATGACAGCAGGTCATTTTCATTCACAGACTGTCTGTATTCCGAGTAGTTACAGCTACTTTGTTAACTGAGTACAACTCAGATGTCTGATTGTGATAAAAATAGTGGCTACATTTATATATTTACAGTATGTCTCACATAGGCAGAAACCACTTTTTGAATTCCAGTAGGCTTCAGCTAAATAAATATTTGTCCCATAAAACTAGAATTACGTCAGCAAACAGCTGGGCCTATTGGTTCATTCACAGACACCCCCCCCATACCCATTTGCCAGGATAAAACAAAAGTAATAGTGACATTAATGTGGATTTGACTTGCACAGGCAGAAGTTAAAGGTTGCACTCCAGCTTGCTTCATCTTGCTTACTTATTGTCTATCCATAGTATCTGACCTGACCCTGCCTGGTTAAAAAAAAAATAATAGCTGCATTTATGTAATTTTGTCTCAGCAGATAATAGTCATAACTTGTATCCCAGCTTATTTCACCCTAACATATCAGTCTTGGAAAGATAGAATTACAGCAGCAAACAATGCCAGTTATTTCAACTGCAGGCAGCCACCTATCTACTACATAGTATATGTTTTGATCCTGTTAGGCTAAAACAAAAATAATCCTTACATTAAAATATTTTTCCTCACAAAAGCAGTAGTCAAAGCTTGTATTCCAGCCCATTTGCTTCAGCCCAATAGAAAATAATTTTGCCAATCTAAAATTACAATAGCAAATATAAGAGCCATTTGTTTCAGATACAGACCCTATCCAGAATATCTGTAAAAAAATAATAGCCACATTTAGCTATTTTTTCTCACCTAAAATACTGCCCACAGTTTGTATCCCAGCTTGTTTATGAAAATTTGCATTAGTCCTGCAAAGCCAGAAATCCAGTAACAAACATCAGGGACAATCATTTCATCCCCAGGCAATCCTTTGGCCATTGCATGCCCACAAGATCTGGTTTATTCCTTTTAGGGAAAAACAACATAATGGTTACAGTAATATACCTTTGCCTTACTAAAACTCTAGCCCCAACTTGTGGTTCATCTTCCTTCACCTAAATACACAACAGAATTGCAAGGCTAGAATTACAACAAGAAAACAAAAGGACTAAACATTTCATCCACAGACAGCCTTGGTATCAACTGCTTACCCTCATACTTAAATTTTACAGACTGTTCCTGATTTTGCCTCATATATTGGTCTAACCCTCATAAATGTTTTGATTTTTCCAGTAAATCGCTAAGGTTTACAGTCAGTTGATGATGAGACATTGAGTTTTATACTTAATATTATTCAGAGAATTTCTATGGATATAAAACTTGCTTTTCTTCTTACTTTTAGGAAATTAAGAGTAATATTTACAAACTATCAGTGATTCTTGTAATTTATCTTCCCCCCTCCCTATTATCATTGGCTTTGTCCAGATCTCTTGAAAAAAAAATGTTATGCTGCCAGTTCTTACCGCTGTACTTATATACCTTAATTTATATGTAATGCTGCATTCTAAGGGAAGTGGCACTTATACAGTCAAATGTAATCTTGCACACTTGTGTGTAAACATCCTCTTGGGTTTTGTGTAGACTGGACAAGCAAGGCAAAGTAATATGCTATCAAAAGACAAGACTATAGATAACAGTCCACAATAAGAAAGACATCTACAGCACAATGTGTGTGAGAACTAGAAACAAGCTTGACAGACGTCGCACCATTTCTCAAATATTAGACTTGTTAGATTTAAGCTTCTAAAAAATGGAAAGAGGAACACTTTCTCTGAAAAAATAAATGAATCAACAATAATGATGATTAACATTTTAGCATTTTAGTAGTCTTCATTGCATAACTTACTCAGCATTTTTGATCTACCCTAAATATCAGAGTAATATCTTAATTTAATTAGAAACAAGACATAGCCTTTCATACATAACTGTCAGTTCTAGTCCCTCTGGTTTTACCGCCATATGATGGTAGCTCAATCATGATTCTGAATGAAATAAAGGCACATGTGCATACTCTTAGCAATGAAATGAATATATAAGATAACCAGAAATGATAAAATAACTCAGTTTAAAAAAAAAAAAAAAAAAAAAAAACAGCTCACTCATGCAATCATCCTAGAAAAATCACATTTCCAACTACCGAGAGTAACCTTTGGTCACAGAGTAACACAAAGGGCAAAACAGATAATGGTTCAATTCTAATCACAGAATGAAGATGAACAGTATCTGGATTGATAGAAATAAGAGTAAAATAAGTAAATAAATAAATATAACTTGATAAAATCCATATTATGAGAAGATCCACCTCACTGTCTCTCTTTTTTTTTTTTTTTTTGCTACCTTTGGTTGACTTTTGACATCACGCAAGTAATGCATGCTGGTCCTGCGACATTATGCTGCTGCCTTCATAATGAACCTCTTCTGGCAGTTGGTAACATGATGATTTTTGTTTTTGATTTAGCTGCAGCTTTCTCTGTTAAAGAAAAAAACATGTGTGATCTTCATAATGCATGTGCGATCTTCATAATGCCAAAAGTAGTACTGTTGAGAGATAAGTGGCTGACTGCTAAAATGGTTAATTGGTAAATCCACAAGTGATTGTATTCATGATCAAGTTCAAGTTGAAATTTGTTAAGGTGCTTTTTTTGAAAAGCACCTTTACAAAATCTAACACACAGTGCAAGCTGGAGAAGTTGTTTGACCGCAACTGAGCTACAAAATATAAGTATCTTTTGATTATTTTTACAGATTACTGTTTTTATAATTTAATATATATAAAGCACTTTGTCTATTCAGAATCTTCACAAATCCTTATCTGTTTAAAAAATTTCATTTGACTCTGTAGTGCTTTTCTGTCTTAGGCTATTGTATAAACTGAAACATTTACTCTGTGTAATTATCTCTTGGCTAGTGGGGCTGGTTCTTTTGTGTTCTTGTAAAAAAAAAGTTGTTGTTCTGGTCTTTGTCTTTGCACACAGTGCAAGCTGGAGAAGTTGTTTGACCAACTGAGCTACAAAATATAAGTATCTTTCGATTATTTTTACAGATTACTGTTTTATAATTTAATATATATAAAGCACTTTGTCTATTCAGAATCTTCACAAATCCTTATCTGTTAAAAAATTTAATTTGACTCTGTAGTGCTTTTCTGTCTTAGGCTATTGTATAAACTGAAACATTTACTCTGTGTAATTATCTCTTGGCTAGTGGGGGCTGGTTCTTTTGTGTTCTTGTAAAAAAAAGTTGTTGTTCTGGTCTTTGTCTTTGCACATAGTGCAAGCTGGAGAAGTTGTTTGACACTGAGCTACAAAATATAAGTATATTTTGATTATTTTTACAGATTACTGTTTTTATAATTTAATATATATAAAGCGCTTTGTCTATTCAGAATCTTCACAAATCCTTTTCTATCCTTATATTTCATTTGACTCTGTAGTGCTTTTATTTGGTGGCTTTGCAGTTGCCCGCCCCTACTGTGACACACCTCCCAATCTAGTGTCATTAGCTCATTCTTCTTAATACAGAGAGAACATTTGATAAGGCCTTCTGTTCCTCCTTTTTCCCTTTTCAAAAAGTAAAACAAAACTTTTTTTTCTTTTTCGCCTGAACCTTTTTGTGTTCTGACTGTCCTTCTCAAACATATTGGAAATATACAGTATATTTCAGAGCATTTGTTATAACTGTATTTGCTATAACTGATTTAAGTATTTTTTTCTGGCTTTTTGAATATTTACTGCTTAGCAACTGCATCTGAGCCTGTTAATACAGCTTTGCATTCTATTTAAACTGTTTTTTGTGTTGATTAACTGTTTTGCACTCTTAAAAAGTTATTTGTTGCTTAATTTTACCTGTAGGCTAACACACTCAAGTGTGCTAGCCACTTAAAAGCATTTATAGCATTTACTGTCTGTTTTTTTCTTTGTCTCTGTAAAAAAAAAAAAAAAAAAATCTCTTGTTTTCCCACCTTACTGAACTAAAGTAGTCCAGTTTCAGAGTTGCTGATCCCTGGGCTTTGTTTTTAGTTCCTGTTACTGATCCATTGCCTTATTAGGAAGGAGGGAAGTTTCTTTGCTTACCAGTGGGAGTGGGAAGCACTGAGCAGCCTTTTTGTCCGAATTGGTGAAGTTTCAGCCATAAACTAGTAGTCCATTGGTTGTTTTGGGCCAATTCCTAGCTCCTTTCAGCCCCCTGCTATAAAACACGCTAAACACGCGTTTTCCAGCTTGTACCAACTCAGCACAGATCCTCGTGGTGGCCTGCAGAGTGATCCAAGCAGCAGAGAGCTAAAAGAGTGACTTTCTACCAGATATAAGTATTTTGTGGCTTTCCCACTGTTATTAAGCTAGCGACTGCATTTCGCCTGTTTTACTGCTACTTTAAGTGATTTCTGCATTTTACACTGTTTATTGCACTTTAAGTTACTAATTGTTGCAAATTGTTTCTGTAGGCTACACACTAAAGTGTGCTAGTATAGCATTTACTGTCTGTTTTTCCTTATCTCTGTAATAAAACAAAAATCTCTTGTTTTCCGCCTTACTGAACTAGAGTAGTCCAGTTTCAGAGTTGCTGATCCCTGGGCTTTGTTTATAGTTCCTGTTACTGATCCATTGCCTTATTAGGAGGAGGGAAGTTTCTTTGCTTACCAGTGGGAGTGGGAGGCACTGAGCCTTTCTGTCCGATTTGGTGAAGTTTCAGCCAGAAACTAGTAGTCCATTGGTCGCTTTGGGCCAATTCCTAGCTCCTTCAGCCCCTGCTATGAAACACGCTAAAACGCGTTAGCGTGGATTTAGCTGAGTTGCCACTGTTGCACACAAGAGCAGCGGTTAAACAAGGTTAACTATTCGCCATCTAAATTCCACTCTTGAATTTTCCCTTAGAACTACCTTCCTCGAGCTGTACTGCTGATCTAACCAGCATATCCTATAACTGAAAAGTTCATCTCTACTTGATTCCCAAGTAGACTATTCTCTATCTGTAAAGCCTAGCACTTACTCCTACAGTACTTGCACCTTGATAAAGCACTCTTATTATAGATAGTACCCCACCAGCCTAAAACCCACTTCCCCGGAGTCCTTTGAAAGTCTCTTTATCTACTACTTCTAGTATGTCGAGGGATCAGCTGCTAGTGTCCTCTCCAGCTCAACTGGTGAACCTGGGAATATTGAGGCAATGTTACAATTGCCTCATGTAACAATCCTCTCCTCCTCCCACAAAACACAAATACATGAGATGCAACTATACGGCCGAACTGGAGGCTGAGCTCTCTCAACATAGGACTGGTAAGACCAGACAGGAGGAGAAGGTAACCACACACAATACATACCCAGTCACACATGGTACCATCACAACTTCAAATCATACACATACTCACACAAAGACATACTGAGGCTCTGATCAAAATTTACCAAAACAGCAGAGGCCACCAAAGCAGACACCCAAACAACTACCACCTCACGACCCAACACATGCAACACATAGACCACACAGTCAGAGTGTCAAACAGTCACAGCCCTTAAGGCCAAACAAAATGCCAGACACACTTGTCATTGGTGATTCCATAGTCAGACACACTGACGTCCGCTCACCAGACTGAGTAAGGAGAAGGTCACAGTAAGCTGCCTGTCGGGCGCTAGAATCCGCCACATAACGCAAGCACTCAGGTCTCTCAACAGCAGGTACAAACTCAGTCATTGTCCATGATGGTGTCAGCGACCTGAGACATACCTCCTTGGACTACATGAAAAGGGACATCGAGGAGCTCTCTGATTATGTAGCCCAGGCAGGTATGACCCTGACCTTGAGCAGTATCCTACCTTCACCTAGAATGATGCCACAATACAGTGATAAGATGATCAGCTTTAATAATTGGCTTAAATTCTGGTGTCATTCAAAGGATCAATGTCTGTCTGCCTGGGATGACATGCTGGACAAGCCGCACCTGTCACCCTGGGCTTCCCCATAGTGCCATTTTTAGGCAAGGCTCAAATTCTAAACCTACCACCCTAGAACACCAAAAGGAAAAAACTAGTCTCACTCTCAAGATGCCCTCTCAATATGGAGAACATCGATGTCTGTGCTGTGACAGAAACCTGGTTCAAGGCTCCTGAGAGCACCCCAGCACTAACAGGTTTCACCTCATATCATGCCCCAAAATCCGGACAACACCAAGAAAGGAGGGGTGTCCATATTCATAAAGGACACCCACACCGGAGACCATCCAGGTGCAATTAACCATAGGCAAGACTGCTCTGCAATTTGTAGCATGTTACAGGCCACCCTCTCAAACTCAGGAACCTCACATGGCCTTCCTGAAAACATTGGAGGATAAATGTATCTCCAAACACCATCATACTAGGTGACTTCAACTACCCTAATATAGACTGGGAACACTACTCAAGCCGAACACTCTAACCCAAAGATTCCTGGAGTTCATAAACTCAAATGCCATGGAACAACTAGTCACCATCCCCACAAGAGGAGAAAACATACTTGATCTCATCATCACGAACATGGGATCAAAATGTTCAACACCGAAGTATACCCCTCACTGGTGAGATCAGATCATAAACTAATCTCGCTGGAGGTCCTCATCCCGCCCCCACCTGAAACAAAAAAGACCACAGTGAAAAACTTCTCAAAAGCCGATTTCACACTTCTAAAAACTAGTGTGGTCTCCTTTAAGGCCTCTGAGCCAGTGGTAAACATTACTCAATCCGCTGAATCACTTACAAATGCCTTCTACCAGCACCTACAGGACTGCATGGATCAGGCAATCCCAAACAAAACTAAGACTCTCTGTACCCCAGCCATAAACAAGCTCTACAACAAAAGGAGGAAGCTACTACAAGATAGAGCAAAATCCTTGAAAAGTAAGACACCTTTGATCATTATAAGTAAAAAACTAAGAGTTCTCATAAAATCATCCAAGGCAAATTTTGAGAGAAAAATCGCCAAGGACTCTAAAGACAATCATAAGGCCTTCTTTAGCTATGTTAGAAACCTAGGAGGAAACTCCCAGATATGCTCAGAATTAGTTCAAAATGATGTGAAAATTACTGAACCTACACACATTGCTAACATACTGGCTGACAGGTTCAGTGCAAACCCCCCCCCCCCTCCCCCCCAAAGGAGAGATATCTATTCCAGAGGATTGTAGCCCAACAAACATCTCCAATGCCCAGGTGAGAACTGCCCTCACTAAGGCAAAAAACACAGCATCCATGGGACCGGATGGTGTTGTGCTTCATGAACTCAATTAAACCCACAGTTAGGACAGCTGTTTAATCTTAGCCTCACCTCAGGATCGTGCCAAGGATTGGCGACTGTGGTCCCACTTCATAAGGCGGTGCCTCCACAGACCCTTTAGCTTGACAAGCCTTATCTGCAAAGCCATGGAGAGGATCATAATGGAACTCATAAATAAAGACATAGGGAACTTGCAGACTTTGGATCCAACCCAGTTTGGCTTTGTCAAAGGCAGATCCTGCCTCTTAAACTTGGTTGACTTTTTCGAGACAGTCACCAAGGCCATTGATGAGGAAAGGCAGTCCATACAGCCTACCTCGACCTGGCAAAGGCCTTAATACCCACTCAGGTATCATCAAAACTCATCAGCTTGAATGTAAACCCATACATCACAAGATGGGTTGCAAACTGGCTAAGTGACAGAACCCACAGGGTCAGAGTTGCTGGAGCCATGTCAGACTCAAAGCCTGTCACAAGTGGTGTCCCACAGGGCTCAGTCCTGGGTCCACTCTTGTTCAGCATCTACTTTTCTGAAGTACAAGCAAACACAGGAGGGTTATGGCTGACAAAGTTTGCAAACTAAACACATCTGACACAGATATCCTCCAGAAGGGCCTCACAGAAATGGATAACTGGTGCAAGAACCATGTCCTGAAGTTTGTGGCCAAAAAATGCATAGTCATACCCTAGAGGAAAAACAAGGTTACTAACTATCATATAGGTGGCAATCCACTGAGCTCAGAAGAAGTCATCAGGGATCTGGGGACCCAAGTTGACAGTAGCCTTGACACTCATGTTGCTAAAGTAGTTAGGAAAACCTTCTATATCGCCCACCTGATCATGAAGGGATTCACATCTAGATCAAGGGAGGTCATCTGTACTCATCACTCATTAGACCTATGATTGAGTACAATGCCCGTTCAGAATGTATCTGACCAGACACCTGCTGCAAAGTTCCTCACCAAAAGGATAAAAATATGTCTTATGCTGCCCAACTGAAAGAACTCCAGCTCTATTCAGTCTCATACCGCTTGCTCAGAGGTGACCTGTGCCTGACATATAAGGCCATGTCAAACCCAGATTTGATGAATATGCTTCACCTCAAAAATCTAGATCCCTCAGAACCACAAAGACTTAAACCTTGACACGGTTATAAATAGAACGTGCTGGAGGGACAGATTCATCACCCAGAGACTCCCTATGCTGTGGAACAAAATCCCGGTACATGTGAGGCAGAGCACCTCGCTGGCCTTGTTCAAGAGGAATCTTGACCAATGGATGGGAGATCGCAGATATACCCCAGGGATTACTTCAGTGTCACTGCTTGACAGAGGCACAGAAAAATGATAGGCATAGTTTTTATTCAAACCACATAACTATGGGCTAGGCTTATAAATGCCCTTGGGCAGATAGCCTAGTATGAACATATGAACCTATGAACCTATTAAGAAACAACAAACAAGAATACCATTCAACATCACTACAAGCAAAATTAAAAAAAAATTATATTAAAGCATGCCTGAAACCGATCAAAGTGGTGGACTCCTATAACCATCCATGCTGTGAAGTCCACAAGTAAGGGGCTTGATAGTAAAAAGAAAGATAACCAGAGAATTTCATATTCATCCCTGGAACCACCATAAATCCCTCAGCAGATGAACTGAAAACCCACACAGGGCAGTTAGGTTCAATAATCACCTTTAGACAGAAAGGACCTGAGTCATGAATAAACAAGTATACTAACACTTGGACCTTATACATAATCCTAAAATGGACTTAATGTATACAATCACACTTCATAATTGCAAAGAGAGATTACACTTTTTTATGGAGGGAGAAATGTGATAAGAAAAGTTGAATTGCTCCAGTCTATATATTCTGTGAACATGTACTATAATCATTATAACTTTAAGACTATAGTATAGTACAGCAGTTTTACAAATGTGGGTATCCAATAATGTATTGAGTTTACTGCCTAATGACATTATATTCATGATAACCAAACTGTAAACATCATTTTCACAGAGCTGCCAGTTAGTACAAGATAGCACTAAAAGGATAAATGAAAACCTACATATAGACTTCACAGAATTTGTAACTTATTTAACTCCTACCATTTCTATAAAATTGTATAAATCTGAGACCATGGTCTTTGATGACACTTACAGTGCATTGACAATTCACAAGCAAACACACTACCTGTAATTTTAGTGTGGCACAATGGTGCAGCAAGTAGCAGTGTTACTGGACAGGAAAAGGTTCTGCAGTTTGATTCTTGGCTGGAGTGCTTCATGTGTGGAGTCTTTCTGTCATCCCCGTGTTCATGTGGGTTTTCACTGGGTGTTCCCATTTCCTCCCACATTCCAAATACATGCAGTAGGAGGACTGGCCACTTAAACGTAGGTGTAAGGGTGTATGTGTGTGGTTCAAAAGAATGACATTGTTAGGGCTGGCCAACAAGCAGTGTGAATACTGACTCTAGCCCCATGAACACAATGAGAAAAAAGGGGCTGATGCTGTTGCAGTACCTACAGTTTTGAATGTAAATACCTTGCTGTCCACATGACTTTATACACATGAGAAGGATCATGACAGAGCATGTAACAGTAAAATTATCCCGTCAAGAAAATGGAATGCAGGGTTATTATGATATTTCATGGAGCACATACAATAAATAGAGACACTAGAATGGCTGTCTTTTTTATTTCAGAAACAACTGCAGTATGATGAGCTGTCCAGATCCTTGGCCACAAATGACAGTTGCAGTAGGTTTCAGCTTTTTCAGACTAGACTTTTTAACCTTATTTTCTTGATATCCAAAAGAACTGTAGTTAGGTTTTCTGGTCCCAAGTCCCACACTCAACTCCCTTCAAAAATGCACTTCTGTTCTGAAACTGTAGCAACCCACTTGCTGAAAGTTAACAAACAGCATGCTACTATTAAAATACTATATATGAAGGACATCAGTGCTTCATCCAACACTGCAAACACAGTACTGGCATTCATTTTTGAATGCTGGCACTGCACTATCACTTCACTGGCATCTGTTGATCATGCCCCCAACACCTTGGGCCCAAGGCAGCCACCCCTTTATCCTAACCCAGCTATGCTTCTGGTAACCAAGAATAAATGTTAGTGCGCTATCTAATGAAGTGTGTCTGATATCCTACCAGGAAAAAGGCACAGTGTTACCTGGATACTGATGCATGCCTAGAATGTTAAGACACAAGGTACATTTGACTCCTCCTTTTATTGATTACTATAGCTACTCCATGATATCATGAATGTGTAGCACAAATTTGATGTCTCTGTCTCATCTTCCCTAATACCATCTGTAAAGCATGGCTTCTGACTTTTTTCCGTTGTATACTTAAACATAATCTAAAAAAACAGGAATAATAATAATGGGCATCTATGAAGTTCAATAGAATTCCAATGTATGCAGGTATGTAGATGCATTTGTATGAATGAATGAATCTATGTATTTATTTCATTCATTAACTCACTCTGTCATTCATTATGCATGTGATTATCCATGTTTTTTTTTTCATTTTTTTTTTCTTTTTCATAGTTTGTTTACAAAGGTTGTCTAACTGGATCCTGGTACTAAAGCTTTCAAGGATAAATAAAAATAACAAACATGATAATGATATTTGAAGAAACAGTGAAGATAACAGTAAGGCATAGTGAAGCAATATGTAGCAACATTTTACAAATATATACATATACAGGTGACATTCATTTAATCTAAAGTCAAAGTATCTAAAAGTCAACATACTGAAAACATACCCTTTTATTTACCTTTTTTCATTGGTGTACTTTTCCAGAGGAGAAGACGATCAGAGAAATGGAAAAAAAAATATGAAATAATGAACTGAAGAATCAGCATCAAAAATAGATGGATTGGGTAATAAATATTATAAAGGGATGGTTAAAAAGAGAAAACATTTTCTGCAAAATATTAAATGGATGGATAAAGAAAGGAATAACAAATTAAATGTTTTTGTGGAGCAATTGTGTTTGTATGGAAAAGGTGAGAGGAAAGATATATCAAATGGAGACTGATAAAACTGGGAAATACTGATTGCAAAATCTTTATGAACACAGAAAAGGATGCAGAAGGTTTTGGTGAAGATTATAGGAGACGTTTTTTGTAATAAAGAGGACAGAAGTGAAGGAAATGTTACTACTAATAAAAAAGAAATGAGGAAGCAAAACTATTGATATGTGGGGTGGTAAAAAATTCTGAAAAGGTTAGTCATGAAGTGATGAGGAAGATTGTAGAGACATATGGCATAGGAGAAAAAAATGAATGTTAAAAAATATGCTATGGAATGTTAGGAGTGAAATGTATGCTGAAAAGACATATGGAAGAAAAAAAAATTATGAGAGGAATTAAAAAAAAAATATGGCCATTAAGTATGTGTCTGTCTGTTTGTACTAGTAATTAATGCAGTAACTCAAACATGTATTTGTGAAACAGAAAAATCAACATGGGAGATGATAAAAGGAGCCATAAGTTCAATTTGCCTGTCATATGCAGATACTGACTGTAGCTAAAACTAAGGTTTGGATAACTGAAGCAGTGGTATGAGTGGGGGAGTTATTAAAGAAAGCTGCTTTACAGTTAAATAAAACAACAAGCTAGGGATTTGATACAACTAAGAAAATAAGTGGGTTATATTATAACTAGAAAGTAAGTAAGAAATGGAATGTCAGAGTATGACATAGATCAGTGGACAATATTCCTGGAAGAAATAAAAAAAACTGCTATCATAGTAAAAAAGTTTTAATCTATCATTTGAAAAAGTATATGACAAATGCTTATGTATTAAGAAAACCACCATTTTGGGAGTGTATATGTTTCCAGATAAATGGAGAGAGATAATAGAAACATTTTTTTATTATTTCATTTGGGGATCAAGACTGAATCCAGTGAAAAGTGGGATGATATGTAATAAAAAGAAGAAAAAGAAGAAGGTTTGTTTCTAAAAAAAACAGTAGTATACTTAGCATTTATGCATTTCTCTGGGTGATAAATAGGTAAACTAAAGTATTGCAAATGATAGAGAAAATATTATATATAAAGTATCAATAAGTATGGAGTATAGAAACATGAATGGAGGAAAAGAGATAGTAAACAAGAAAAAATGGAAGAAAAAAGATGTGAACATAAAATTATGGAAGGTGAAAAGAAGATTGATAAAAACAGAAAATTGTGTTATGACAATATTATGGAGACATACTATATGGTATATCTATGGAAGATGGAAGGAATTAAAAGAGGATATAAGAAATGCAGTAATGAGAAGAAGGAAAATGTTTGAATATTTTTATGAAGCAACAGGTTTCCTGTGGATTATTTTGTTGAATAAGTTACCAGTTAAAAGTAATATGGAATATAAGGTATCATAAGAGGGAAGATGTAATAAATGTATTGAGGAGGAAACAAAAACATGTTTATTTAGAATGTAACAAAACAAACAAACAGGGTGGCCACGGTGGTGCAGCGGTTAGCGTTGCCACCTCACAGCAAGAGGTTTTCCAGTTTGATTCTCAGCTGGGGTGCCTTCTGTGTGGAGTCTGCATGTCCTCCCTGTGGTCACGTGGGTTTCCTCCGGGTGCTTTGGTTTCCTCCCACATCCCAAAGACATTCTGTAGGTGGATTGGTCACTCAAAATTGGCTCTAGGTGTGAGCGTGTGCATGTGTGTGCCTTCTGTGGAAGGTTGGGTGCCGGGCTGGCAACTCGACACTGTAAAACTCCACTGCCAATCATGAAAGGACAGGTGATTCACTGTGGTGACCCCTAACCTGGAAAAAGCCGAAAGAAGAAGAAGAATAAAACAAACAAACAATCAGTTCTGGTGAAGTTTTAAAAGGTAATATAACCAGAAATAAATTAAAAATATAACAATGACTATGATATTACAAGGAACATGTAAGAAGAAATGGATAATTAAAAGATTGGATAGAATATTGTTTGTAACAATCATTGCATTATAGAATTGAAGATGTTAATAGCTACTGTATAATAAAAATAGAGATGGTGATGATGTGATTCATGAAAAAAAGATGGCTATAGAATAAATGGGAACAGACAAAGAAATTTAAAAAAAAGTTGACGGCTTAAAAAATGTATTTTTTAGCAGTTTATATATTAATGTTTAGAAAACATGGAAATAAATATCAAGGTACATATTATGAATATAAATGCATAAATAATGACAAGAAGTGTTAATAAGAAAAGATGTAAATAAAGCAACCTCTAATCTCTTTCAATAAGGGCCATGGTATCCCTTACATTCATCCAAGCTACCACCAATTCAGGATGAGACCTCAGTTTAACGTGTAGGATGTAAAATACTCAGAAGTGCAGATACTCCCTTATGCAATCACTTCTTCCCCATCTTTATGTTAATGCTGACACCAGTTTGACCACTCTATCATACCAAAAACAAAATTACTGTTTACCATTAAAATAAGGGAACCATTATTAAAAATAATCTAAGTAACTGGTATGAAAACAGAACCTGCAGTGTTTTTATCTTCCAGTATCAAAAGTGAATGTGTTACCTGTTGAGCCACTAACCCTGACTCATTATATTGCTTATCTGGACTACAAACACTTCAGATACCACACCATGAGCTGAAAACATGTTTAGAAAATTGGTGACTGGATGGAAGGCTATCTGGATCTTTGTAATGAAGTAAAATTTTCACAAAATTCCTCAATTTTGAAGTTGGCTTCTTTGCAGAGATCCTAAATTTCTATTACACAAGAAAATATTGGTTTTACCAATAAAGTTGGCTATCATTCTGAAGATTTTTGAGAACAAAACGTTCTGTCATTTTTGAAACTCTGCGCTCCAAAGTTTGTTTTTTGTGGGGTTCAGTGCATCTCATTTTAATTCACTGCATGTTGCCTTTGACTGTGTGCAGTATTTGAAGAAGTGGGGATTCACTGATGTTTGAAGTACACAATAACAAACTGTATATCAACATTTTTTACATATACATTCACAAGTGTGTTTGTGTAGGAGCTCACATGCATGTGTGTTTGTGTGTGTCTGTGTGTGTGTGGGGGCGGGGGGATTGGGTGAGAGTTGGGTTGATTATTTAGAGTGCAGCATATTTTTTTTTAATGTATGGAGAGTCCCAGACTACTTCCTCATATGTAGTGGAAGTTCACTGATGTTGCTATGGATTGAAGGTAGCTTATTGCCACAGAATCGGAGAAGGTATAACCCAAAATACATGACACCTTAAGCAGTATTGTTACAGGTAGGTACCAGGCTATCAGTTTACAGACTATTACAAGCATACCTAACAAATGGAGGACAGAATCAAACCCTATGCCTCATGTCTGTGAGGTAAAGACCTTAATCATTATGCTAACACTTCCCCAAGAAACACCAGTGTACTCTATGAGGCCAATAACAATATCATCCAGATTAATCTTGTTGTGTACTGAGCATAACAACTGTGATGTTTTATGCATTCCAAGCTCACTCATAAACCCAGATTTTGCAGCTGCCAGTGAAAATGAAGACCCATGGAATGTGGGGCTTAGAAAGTGCATATGGCCTTTAAGAGCTGAAAGGCCAGAGTCGCCATCTAGTTTCAGCAGTGTCATGAACTCTATCAACAGATGAACTGTGTTATAAAGAAACACACTACTGAAACTGAAAGTGAGAGAGAAAAAGAGAGAAACAAAGGAAACAAAGGAACACACTCACCCCAAGTAGATAGCTCTTTCACAAGAAATATTTGCATTCTAATGGGCATCTCTGTGGGTGCATGAGTTTGCATTTTAATATCTTTGTAGTGATGGATTGCCAAAGACACTGAAAATAAGTGCTTGTGGTCACAGGCCTGATTTGTAAATTATTTTTCTTTTATTTAACTGACCTAAAATATTGTTGAGACTGTGTTCAGCCTCACTGCAGTGATCATTGGGTTGAAGTACAAGGAAGATGCAAGGTCCTATAACCATAAAATGAACCCAAATAATTAAAGGACAAAAAGAACAGAAGTATGAGAGTGAGTGAGTGAGTGAGTGAGTGAGTGAGTGAGTGAGTGAGTGAGTGAGTGAGTGAGTGAGTGAGTGAGTGAGTGAGTGAGTGAGTGAGTGAGTGAGTGAGTGAGTGAGTGAGAGAGCGTGCATTTGTGTGTGCGCGCGCACATGTGTGTGTGCGAGCTTGTGTGTGCATGTGTGTGTGTGTGTGTGTGTGCGTGCATTTGTGTGTGTGTGTGTGTGTGTGTGTGTGTGTGTGTGTGTGTGTGTGTGTGTGTGTGTGTGTGTGTGTGTGTGTGTGTGTGAGTGTTGAGTAGACATCTGCTAAGTACTTGCATAACATTTGTGTTTTGGATATAAAATGCTTCCTCCAACCATTATGTATCCTCCACTAGCATTCAGTCATTAAACAAAGGATTTTTTTTACATAAAAAAATATGAAAAATGTTAATAATAAAACAGATACAAAACAACTCAATTTTATAATGGTACTAATAGCACCTATGGTGGATGGCACAGTAAAATAATGGAGCTTCCTGGATAAGGTGTCTTAATGCCACATAACACTTCTGGGCAGTGAATTTCCCTGCAATGCCCACTCTATTAGTTATTATTGCTTACATAATATTCACACGTTTGTTGAGTATTTTCTGTCTACTGTGCTTCATAAGGATAATTTGTTAATGTTATGAAGGTTTACAATGTCCTTTAATTAGCTAGTAACTGCATTTTTGTATTAACTGTGTTCTGAACTGTTAAAAGAAGCTTGGAATATCATTTATCTTTAGAATAGTACATTTATTGCTAAGCATGGAGGAATGATTACTTGCCAGTTATCATCCTTAGCTACTGATGATACATTGTTTGCTACTTTTGTTTCCTAAATTTAAGTATTATTAATTTTAAAAGTAGGATTATTCTCGATTGCTAACTGTGGTTAGTTTTATTCTTATCATCTTGGAATACTGGGAGAGTGAATTGTGTCTTACACTGATAAGAATTTTTTACTTTGTGCTAGTATTTCATGATTTCATCTAGTCATTATAGCGGAATAAAACTGATTTGATCTCTGTCCATCTCTTTCATCACTGAGTTTTTGATTATAACATGTAGAATCTATTCTGATAAGAAATAACAGAACCATGAACATGGGGAAAAAAAGTGTAGCTTAGAAATGCATACCATACCTGGTGAATAAAGGGAATAAAGAAATACAATAAGTGTTTGGACTGAGGGACATCTAGAAACCTTACAATGACCTGAATGTTCCAAAACAAAATGGCTCTATTAGGTTTTATAATGACTTTTAAACATTTAATGACATTTTGAAGTTTCATATTCATCCCATGCACCAAGTAGACAACCTGACAGAAATCTGGAAAAGACCCAATACTTCACCATTTTAGACCTAACAAAGAGGTATTAAGAAATTCCCCTAAATGACCTGGTAAAGGGAAAAAAATAGTTTTCCATCCATGATGGTTGTTCAGTGTAGTATATTAAAATTTGTCCTTCATGCAGCACCAGCTGTATTTCAATGGTTGATGGAGAAAATTTTGAACTCCATACTAAGTATAGCACTGCATATTTAAATGCCATGTTAAGTTGTACAGAATGCTAAGAAACCCACCTTCCTAACATATAGGCTGTCCTATGGTAAGTTATACAGGATGCCAAGAACCCCACCCTCCTAACATACAGGCTTTCCTATGGTAAGCTGTACAGGATGCCAAGAACCCCACCCTCCTAACATACAGGCTGTCCTATGGTAAGTTGTACAGGATGCTGAGAAACCCACCCTCCTAACATATAGGCTGTCCTATTGTGAGTTATACAGGATGCTGAGAAACCCACCCTCCTAACATACAGGCTGTGCTATGGTAAGTTGTACAGGATGCCAAGAACCCCACCCTCCTAACATAAAGGCTGTCCTATGGTAAGTTGTACAGAATGCCAAGAACCCCACCTTCCTAACATATAGGCTGTCCTATGGTAAGTTATACAGGATGCCAAGACCCCACCCTCCTAACATACAGGCTGTCCTATGGTAAGTTATACAGGATGCCGATAAACCCACCCTCCTAACATACAGGCTGCCCTAGATTCTATTCAAACAGATGGTCTGAAAGTCAACATGACTTAACTACAATATTGGCATGAAAGAGGCTAAATGTTTAATGTGTACTATAGGTTGAGGTGAAGTAAAATATCAGGTAGGGAAGGTCAAACCCATAGGGAACTGACCTAGACCACAAAATTAAAGCAGGTCCGATATTTACTACAGCTTGCCAGTTAGTATAAATTAATCCGACACATTGCAACCTTGGTCTGGCTGTTGATAGACATGACTAAAGAAAGGTTTCCCATATATACCAAAGGATCTGAGACAGCTGAAATGTCTCTGAATAGCTTAAAATGTACCTTGTTTGGGAAACCCATAATAATCACATATGACTTCAGGAAAGAATTCATAGTGCAGGCCATTACTTTTGATGTCACATTTGGGACCACTTTATCCCATTAAAATTAAAAGGAGAAGCACCTGCCTATTTTTTGAATAGGAAGCCTTAACCTCAACAGACTATATACGCACATGTAGAAGAGGCATAAAATTACTAAACATAAATATTATCTTCTGTATTATCATTTTGGGCTCATCATAGATCATGCCTCCTTAAAATGGATGAAGCAAAACAAAGAAAAGAACTCTGTATTAACCAAGTGGTTTCATACTCTAAAACCTTGTATCATTCACTGAACCTTAGGCCCAGCTCCAAACAGGGCAATGTGGATAGTCTTTCCTGTCTGTACTGACTGGTGACACAGATCACTCAACCCCATGGGTCTGAGCTGGTGGGAGAGATGTATGCCAGAGTACAGTAAACTCTCAGGTAACTGTAACTCAAGCAAGCGGCACTCTCAAGCAACTGGCAAAAAATATTGAATAAATACAGTACAGTTTTCACGTGTTGCACTTTCTGTTTTCTCCTCACAGAAACATACTTTACGTTTTCAGAGGTTTAGAGTTTTAAAAAGGAAGATAGGAATAAAGATCATCTCTCCCCAACCTGAGAACAAGTCAAACCAAACAAATAGTATAGGGTACAGTATTAGGCCTATTTTTAATAGTAACTCTCAAGCAACCAGAAACTACAGTTATCCGGCATCTACCAATCCCCATCGGTGACGGTTAACTGAGAGTTTACTGTATAGGTAATGCTCTTGCAAGCATTTGTATATAACCACAGAACTTCTAAAATTCCTTGACCAACATTACCTTAAAATGGGAGTTGGCCATTAACAGACCTACAGTTCCAAGGAGTTAGGGCAGGTTTATGCAATAAAGTTACCAGGGAACATACTAAAAGCTTGTTAAGGTATAAAGCTCACAAACAAAAACTAGTAAGGAAAAGTGTGGATAACCTATTTATGAGCAAGAGGTAACTGAAAAGCATTTTTTGCAACATTTTGCTGATGGGCGCTTATGCTGTATTTGGGAGATGTTGCTTCATCTTAAAATTCTTCAGTATGTACTTCACACACAACAGATGGCTGACCCATATGACTGAAAAGCTTTTTCTTGTTATATTTTCTGACTGTTGCACACAATGCTAAATCATAAAATCCTGTTTAAAATGATTGTTTAAAAACTGCAGCAAGTATTACAAACATGAGACTTTATTATTTTTCTTACTCTATGGATTGCAACTCTAGACCAGCAGCTAGTACGCCGAGTGGAAATGGTTTTATTTTGATTTGTTTTGTTACCAGTTATACTGACAGAAAGCAAGTGTAGTTTCTTGACCATTAGTCTAAAATGGAGCAACCTTAGTTTCCTTAAGAAATGCTGAACTGGCAGTGATTTGAGTTTATTTTTCCAGCCTACCAAGAGCTAATATTTAAATGTGCTCGAATAAAATTTATGTATTTGTTTTAAATTAAAAGGCCTGTTTCTTTATCTACAGTTCCGGGGGTTATTAGCATAAACTTTGCCACAATACACAGACACAGACATACTCATACATGTGCACACGTACTAACAAATACATAACACACTCGTATGCATACACACATACACACAATGCAAATGTACGCTATCCAGTTATGCACGTCACTGGATAATGTTGATTTTCTTGTTAAAATTTGATTACTTGAACGTTTTATGTTTTAGTGGATCTATGTACAACATGTAGCATTTATTCAATAACCTAGATAGGAAAAATATTCACTTCAGAATGCATTTCATCCAAGTCTACCTGAGGTCTTGGCTTACAAGTTGTAGAAATCACTCATGTCTTCTAGTTTTTAATTATTGACACTAAACATTTGCTCACTCCAGGCTTAGCTAATGCAAATGCAATACAGAATGCTAAAAAAAGTTCTAACTAGGCAATTAAGACTTCATTTGTGTTATACAAGTCAGCAATATTAATCTATAACCTGGGCTTTACTAAGAGTATCATGCTTTATGTTGGATATAGTAGCTGTCACTAATGAGCTCTTATTAAAGTTAGGTGTCCTGAGAGCAAGATACATTTACTCCATAAATGTAGTTCATTATGTGACTGCAGACAACCTAAACCTATTGGATATTTGGCCCATCATGGCACTTTCAACTCTGGGAGTCTATTACAGTCCACTGTGTCATGAGAAGAGGACAGAAAAAATAAATGCTAGCTATAATCTATTGTGTTTGTCTTTCACATTTCTATTTGAAACACAAATGTTTTTTAGCATGCATAGATAATGTATTATAGTCAGTTTTGGGCTTCACTAAGTTTATCAACTCACTGCAGATTGTTTATTCACTCCTCCAGACTTATGTGGTTCTCCTGCTGAGCGAACTATTGACTGGATAACTTCAAATATCAAATCATTGTTGAATGATTTGAGTATTGGAAGCTAGCCCTAGATGAGTACAGTCACTCATTTATCCAACTAATAACTCCTCTGGTTATGCAAGTATAAATCATTGACTTTTATCCTTGTTAGTGGAAAATTATCTCCAAGGCTGTGGTCATTTCCAATTTACTGGGCAATTATGCACTTATATTTTTATTTAATGTCATACTAGGTTAACAAAAAAAATTATTATTATTTGGAATATGTAAAAATTTTACCTGAGCTTTTCTTTCTTAGTACTCTTAAAGATGTAGATTACTGAACACTTTATTTGTCAATGTCACAGATTGCTTTAAGATTCCTAAGCACACCAAACTCAGTATGAAGACCTCATACATGCCATATCTATGCCATCAATCATACCTGGATTTCTAAACATGAAAGTGACGATGACATAAAAATACCCTATTTGGTCAGCAAGTCAGGAGACCAGATCAAATAATGCCTAGGAAGGCAGAAAATGAGTGAAATAAACTATAACAAATAATAGACCAGACAACTTTGCGTCCCATTAAAAAGATCACATTCAAAGTCTTAATTCCTACAAGCCCACATCACACTAATGTACCTCTGCTTACCTTCGCCTGTTCACAGCCCAAATAGCCAGTCACCTTGGTACTCTTTCAAGCAGTCACATCTTATAAATGTCTTCCATTTAGCGTGACTGTCTGCTTCTGCCAATTACCTCTTCTTAGCTTCTACAGTCTCTCCCATCTGGTTGCTCTCTTGTGTATGCGAACTGAATCCTTTCCTCAAACACCTATTTACTCTGTATTTACACATATTATAATTAATTTGCTAGTTGTATATTGCAAACTTCAAAAAGGATAACTTATTTTTGTTTTGTTCAGAATCTGCATCTATTAAGTATTAGTTATGATGTGTTACTATTTGTTGCATGTGCTTATTTAAAATATGTTTACTCCAGGCTTGCATGAAAATAGCCCACATTCTATCAGTGATGTACTCTGTAAGACATTTGAATAATAAGCAAACAAGCAGCCCAAAAATAAATAAATAATTAAAAAAGAAAACTAAGCTTACTCTGAACTCTTAAATGATTCATTTAAAGCTATTGTGTATCTTATCATTGTATTAATAAATCCTTACATAAGGAAAGGCAGTACGTCTCTGTGTAGGAAAAAAATTCAAATAATCCCTTTAAAGGTGTGGTTCTTTCATGTCACTGAGCAGCCCCTATCCATTCACAATAATGTTTGGACAACATCTTCATTTCTATCTCTCAGCAGAGCTTCTAGCCAAATCTTGGGATGCATACTGCACAAAAAATACATCACAATGCAAAACAGGTTATTCTATGTCCTCTGTTGGTGTAGACAGATGCTTTCCAACTCCATAGGTACAGGGTTCAAATCTTTTTTTTTTCTTCAAAACCTGTTATTCTATAAACTTAGTAAGGGGCATAGGATAATATTAAAGAGTGCCTACATGTCTAGTGCCTGCCATATGTGCTATGACTTTTGTATCTGTTGTTGTAGTATTTTTTTAATTAAGTAAGGATGATGTTAAAGATGGTACCTGGTGTCTGGTGCCCCCCCCATTATTGGTAAGCTTGTTAGTGTAGGGGAATTTTTGCAGCACCACCCCCATACACACTTGCATGCACAAGCGCACATACACACACAAACACACACACACACACACACACACACACACACACACACACACACACACACACACACACACACACACACAGAGTCACCTGAGAGTACTCCTCCCTCTGCACACACTTACACATGCAAATACACATACATGCATGTGCACACAGATATACATGCACACACACACACACACACACACACACACACACACACACACACACACACACACACACACCACACACATATACAATATCACTATCTGCTAAGCTCCTCAGTACTTACCTCTAAATTACCTCTAACTTAGTCTCACTTATTGAAAGTTACAGAGGAATGCAGTCTTTGAGTTGATTTACTTAACTTGGCCAGCAGAACATATTTACACAGGCCAACAATTCTCTGAATATCTCAGATGCATAAATGCCTTAATGCAGGGATTTCTGGGGAAGGGCACTCCCTAGAATGCCTCATTAACATGTAGCATGGATGTGGAGATGGTTTACTACAGTGATACTACAGATCTTGTAGAATCACTCCAGAGGGCCTGTTTCTGAATAGGAAAGGGCTACCTCTAGTGGTAAAACTCCTTTGTTAGGGCTTACTGCTGATGACATCCCTTTCAGTATCCCAGGGAATACCCAACAATGTTCTGAACTGTCCAAAAATGACATCATGCATACTGACTCAACACAAATAGCTAATTTGCTAGGCCAACATGTTTAGTATAAACTTTTCCGCACAGAATATCATTGATGTCCCCCATTACTCGAGGACCTGACCCCACCAAAGATTTCTATGGAACTAGTCCTCTCAACCTTCGGAAAATCAGAGAATACCACATTTATGGGTTCTGATAATAAAGCATGATTTTTAGTGTTAAATATGGATTACTTCAAAATGAGTCTGTCTACAAACTACATCCCTAAAGTGTGGCCAACAGCTTTGTGGGTCCAACTACAGACTATAGACTCCTCAGTCTTACTAGTGTTACTTTTAAATCTATGGAACATATAATCCTGGAACTCATTAATGCTGACATTGATAACTTCTGAGCCTTGAACCCACAACAATTCAGCTTTGTGAAATATAGGCCTCATCTCTTTTACCTTTTGTACCTTTTCAAATGGTAACCGAAGTGAGAGATTGTGGTTTTGTAGTTCACACCACATATCTGGACCTGACCACATATTTGATATTATTCCTCATGCAGATGTCATTGACAAGTTTATGAACCTAATTATTAACCAATATGTAGTATGGAGAATAGCAAACTGTCTGACGGGCAAAACGTATAGTCACCATCTCAGAAAATAAAACATTTTGCTAGTGGGTTCCACAGTGTTCTCTACAGGGACCCTACTATTTGATATTTATTTTGCAAATGTACACATTAATAGTCTATGTCTTTAACTAACTAAGCTCATTTATGACTGTAAACCAGAGGTTATTTTCCATGCTTCCACCAACAAGAAACTACTCCAGGAATTGACTGGACTACACAGTTATTTGGTGTGAGAACAGTGCCCACGAACTAAATGTGTAAAATGTAGTATTGTTCACATTGATAAAAGAAATAATTTACTACTATATAATACAGGTGACACCGCCCGAAGACCAATACTGTCATTAAAAATCTAGCTACTGTCATGCATAATTAAATTAATAATGAGCATCATGCCACCTGTCATGCATAATTAAATTAACAAGGAGCATCACGCCACCACTGTAGTTGGAAAATCCTCCTACCTGGCCTAGTTGATGACAAAGGGTATCACACTAAGATCAAAATGAATTTTACTTCCATTTCATTCAACTCTTATTCACCCATTGCTGAATATAACCCCCCCCCCCTTTGGGAATTATAAATAAAAGCATATCATTCATCTTGAGAGACCCTAGGGATTCCTCACAAAAAGTCAGTGTCTCATTGATTCTGTTTTTCAAGCCATAATCAGCCTGTATTCAGTCTCTTGCAGACTTCTGCATGGTGATGTAGGCTTTACCTTTGGAGCAATGAAGAAATGAAAGCTTCTTGACCCATTCCATTTAAACAGAATAAATGTCTCCTCAAACACCTGCACAAAAGACCTTAATCAACAAGTTAATAATATATGTTGGCATGACTGTTTCTTATCCCAGTGGATTCACCAGTTGTGAAATGCTGTCACTCTGCATATTAAACACCTATACGAATACCTTAGTTTTAATGAATAAATTAATTATATATGCTGCCATAACTGTTTCTTTTATTAGTGGATCCACCACTTCTGGAATACTCTCCCTCTGTGTATTAAACAATGTAGTGCCCTTTCAACATCAAGGTTAATTTCTACGGTCAAGGTTAACCTCAACATCTGGATGGGAATTAACAATTGTCTCTAGGCCTATCTTGTGTGACCTTCCTTAAAGCAGCAGGTAACTCTTGCTAGGGGAGGTCTTCTGGCTAAACTAATAACACTTTGAAGACTGATTGTGTTGCATTAACCTAAGAATGTTTGAGTCGGTGAACTAATTTCCTTATATAAGTATTTGATATCAAAGCAATACATATTGTCTAAAGCCTGTTCAGACATCTGCTGAGTGAATTATTCCAGTTTAAGTGATTTTGTATGGATTATGTAATTCCCTTTATTTTTTCTTCTTCTTGAGTAGTTTACACATGAGTATGTCTAGGTACCTAGATGTATTACAAAGGACAATGCTTCTGAAAAGTTCTTATATTCTGTCATGCCTTTTAACTCTAGTTTTATTTCTAAAGTCAGATAGTGTAATAGTCTTGCAAGTGTCTCCAGTAAGAAATGTAACCGGCATCAAGAAGTATATATCATTTTGAAACTGAAGCACTAGCAAACCACATACATTGTTTTCCTTTCATTTAGAAGTAATCAGATTATTATGCTACAAACTCCCCACCTAATGGCATCCTAAGTTTTAAGATGGATTCCTAAAATGAAAGCAAATAAAGGAAATGCTAACATTTGTTTAACACAATCCAAAATAAAAACAAATATATATACATACAATTGCCATGCTCTGACTTTACAGAAATCTCACAACTAACATCTGACATGTATATATTTTTGCTCATTGCTAGGTACCTTTAAAAGGCTTATAGATGCTTATTCAATGTAGAAACCTTTTTCAGAGCTGTTGAATAGTTTCCCTCCTGTCAACAATGATGACAAGTTAGTTGAATGTATATTCCTTTTAAATATTACCCATTTTCACTGTTTGTATGTGTGTTCTTTTGATCTGTCATGTTAAAAAAAATCTATTATATTATTATTAGATTATGAATTATACAGCAGAAAACATATCCTCATCAATCAAGGTTTGGAATATATACATACTTGGCATACATACAGGAGAATAATATAAACAGGCCACAGCAGGTATCTGATAAAAATGTAGAAATGTGCAAGAAACAGCAAGAAGAGCAAAGTTTATCTTTAGTTATCACTGGTATGACAGCGCACTGACATTTAAGTTAACTGTGCAGCAGACGGAAAGTCAGATACTGGCCTCTAACTCGATGACATCTCAGGGACAATTGCCCTCATGTTCAATAGCTGTTTTCCTGATTTAGGTTAAAGATTATTTGGCACAGACCTTACAACGGGCAACATGCAACTATACATCCTTGTTTCTGACAATAATCAATCTCAACCACCAGTCTAAATCTAGATTAAGGGAAATGTTTTTAACACGGACTGTATGATTTTTCACAAAGAAATAAATTGACATAGTTGCACTTTCATTTTGATGTAAAACACATTGCAGAGCCCCTAAAAGTTCTCAACTATCAGTTAACTTGAATACTTTTACAAACATTATTCTTTCCAAAACATTGAAACATTTTTATTGAAATTTGTTTCTGAAGTATCTGCATTAATATAACCTGCTTTTTTGTAACAGAATGCATGCTCCTATAGTTAAGAATTATTTCAGTAGACACACTTAAAATTAAAGCTCCAAGGGTCTGGCTTTTATCATTAAAATAATAAAAGATGTAGTTCTGATCTATAATTTGCTATCTCATAAATGCCAATGTTCATAGACAGATGACTTACTTAAAAACTAAATGAATTGCTCAATGTATATGTTTCTTTTGAAAGCATCAGGTTTTGCTGTGGTATCCATGTGATGTGCTACTGCTACAAACATTACAGATATTGAAAGCTACATTGCTGTCAATGTGACTGCTTATATCATTCCACCTTCTTTCAAGTATTTCTGACTGCAGTCTGATTTTCATTGTAATGATTTATTATTTAGCAACTTTGCTGTATGGTGTTCTTTCCCTGTTCTGTCCTTGAACCTTATGACCTTGATAAATCACTGCTGTAATGCTAAGATCCACAGGCTGCCAAGAGATCAGACGCTAACAGAAAAATATAACATTAAGGTAAAGGTTATATACGATGCGGGTTACATACTTTTCTCAAGCTAGAAATAAAGTGCATCTGTGTCTCTGATATGGAAAATGATTTGCATATAACAATCTCTTAGACATGGGAAAGAGGATGATAGCTGCTTCAGTATGAAATAAGTGGCATGTATGTATGTATGCTTACAGCAAACTGCATTAACTTAATTATATTTATTCAGTTTCAGAACATTTTTACACCAGTTAAGAAAAAAATCATACATATCCATGAAATATTATTTGCTACATGTCCATTTTCAGAACTCCATCATCTGTATGTGTATCTAAATATTACACAGAGAATTAAAACTATGGATTGCTAACAAGTTCTGTCTTGCACTCCTGCACATTACTTCTTCAGTATCTACATGGATACTGTGTCACCCTAAGTCCCTAAGCAGCTCACTGGTTATTTAATCAGACTTCTCTCTTCTTCTTTTTTTGTCTTTTTCCCGGTTAGGGGTCACCACAGCAGATCACCTGTCCACTCATGATTGGCAGTGGAGTTTTTACGATGTCGAGTTGCCAGCCCAGCGCCCAACCTTCCACAGAAGGAACACACATGCATGCACTCACACATGCATGCACTCACACTTAGGGCCAATTTAGAGTATACAATCCATCTTTGGGATGTGGGAAAAAAACGGAGCACCTGGAGGAAACCCACGTGACCATAGCGAGGACATGCAGACTCCGCACAGAAGGCACCCCAGCCGAGGATCGAACTGTAGAACCTCTTGCTGTGAGGCAACAATGCTAACCGCTGCACCACTGTGGCTGCACTTAATCAGACTTCTCTCCATGTTAAAAAATAAAAAAATAAAAAAAAAGTCCTTGTATCTGTTAGATGTGATGTTAATATGAATATCAGTAAATAGTACTCAATATATATGGAAAATGCAATGGCTGGCATTCAGAAAAGCTTAACACACTGAGCAATTATGTTTGTAGAGGGAATGCTCAGTGTGTTTTGTTAAAGGGATTCAGAAACCTGTGGGGTCCTATGCTGGGTAATTGACCTGGGCCTCCAGCCATACTAGCATCCCATTACTTGGCTGTCTCTTCCCATTACCGTACACCACTGCTCAAATGTGTCAGTGCACATATTATTTTCTTCTGTACTTTTACAGTGATCAGAGATTTAGATTTAATTTAAAACAGTTATTTCATATTTTACAGGAAATATAGTGAGAGCCATCTGTTAAACAAAATAAAACAAAATCTTACCCGGAAAACTAGCATAGCATGAGCAACAGCAAACTTTTTTTCCCTTGAAGCTCACATTTATTGAAAATTCATCTGGCAAATCATTAAACTATAAGAGATGTGCTGAGATTCATAATCAAATACTATACGGTGAACCACTAATTACAAGCTATGTGAATGGTGCAGGAATTCAAAAGAGGAATATCGAATCCATTTAACAGCCTGGGACAGACCACTGGATGCAAGTGTTCCATTTCAGGGGTAACTCAGGAGCACTGTCTGGTGAAGTGACTTGGTCAGAGTCACACAGTAGACAAAAGCAGGTTGAGGGACTTAAACCCTGCACTGCAGGAAGCGTCTCATTAACAGATGATAGCCTTACTGATCTGCATCGAGTATGAGACAAACTGCTGCAGCTCAACACAGTGTATTTCATATCCGCCTGTCAGCAAAAAAGGAAATGTAAATAAATGTATTCATAGTTATGATATTAACATTAAACTTGGAGATTTCATGTTGTCAATTGTATTCATAGCCAAATAATAAACACAGTTAACAAAACAAGGCAACAAAGGATTATACCCAAAGAACATGGCTGTTATGATGGTGTTATTTTTTTCTGCAATCTGTTTTTGCTTTTACACCATAACTACTGAAGGCTGTAGAAACAAAGTATTTACTCACATGCATGACTGAATGCACCGCAGAAGTTTTATTCTGATCAAAAGAATGAACAAATACATAAAAGATGACACAGAAGTGTATTTCTGCTCCATTGCTGTGAGACCTTTGCACTGCAACCCACAGAATCCTAATGCCCACCCAGCCTATTAGCTCAAGACACAGAGCCAAAGACGCAAAAACAGGAACAGATTTTAAACATTGTATACTTATGAAGTTGCAAGTATAACATAATTTGCATTATCAAGCATTTTGTAAAGGGTTTTAAGTCTGAAACTCATGACTGTCACTTATAAATTTGCTAGCATAACATAGTTTGCATTATCAGGCATTTTGTAAAGGGTTTTAAGTCTGAAACACATGACTGTCACTTATAAAGTTGCTAGCATAACATAGTTTGCATTATCAGGCATTTTGTAAAGGGTTTTAAGTCTGAAACTCTTGACTGTCACTTATAAAGTTGCAAGCATAACATAGTTTGCATTATCAGGCATTTTGTAAAGGGTTTTAAGTCTGAAACTCATGACTGTCACTTATAAAGTTGCTAGCATAACATAGTTTACATTATCAGGCATTTTGTAAAGGGTTTTAAGTCTGAAACTCATGACTGTCACTTATAAAGTTGCTAGCATAACATAGTTTGCATTATCAGGCATTTTGTAAAGGGTTTTAAGTCTGAAACTCTTGACTGTCATTATTTAATGACTTTATCAGAAAGCCACAGATTTTATGAGGAACAAACTGCAAATATGTAAAAAATCAGGGATAGTTGAGGACTATGCCCTGTATATATACACTCACACATGCACACGCACATGCGCACAACGGCACACTCACACACGCACATGCGCACAATGGCACACGCACACATGCACACACGCACACACAACCATGAATTACAATGACTTGTATGACTGTACACCTTAGATATCTGCTTGAGATCAAGTGAATGAATACATTCATGAATAATTTGCCAGAAATTTATCTCGACTTGTGGTCAGAACCATACAGAGCAACCCACTGCAGCTCACTTCTGACCTCCCAGCTTCTAAGCTCAAAAATCAGAGACAAAGACCCCAAATAAATAGCAGATTTTAACCATGGAAGGAATTGTCATGGAAATGATCAACAAGGACATTGGCGTTCTACTGACACTGGTTACATCCCAGTTTGGCTTTCTTAAGGGAAGGTCTTGCTCACTTAATGTGATAGACGTCTTCTAGAGGGTCACCATGGCTATGGATGAGGGTAAAACAGTGCATACCACCTACCTTGACCTGGCCAAGATATGCCATATAATACCCCCTGAGGCATTGTTGACAGACTCTCAGAAGTAGGCATAAATCTCCACATAGTTCACTTTATGCCAGCTGACTTACAGATAAAATCCAAGAAGTCAGGATTGGTGAGACCATCGGCACTAAGAGACTGGTCAAAAGTGGAGTAACCTAAGGCTCTGTTTTAGGCCCGCTCCTCTTTGGCATCTTCTTTTAAGAAGTCAAGGCTAATGTCAAAGGTCTCTGGCTCAACAAGTTTACAGATGATTGCCATTTGGGAGCTAACTTTGACTTCTCCATGACCCCAACATTCTACAAGAGGTTCTAACACAAACAAATGACTGATGTGAAAGCCATATATTAAAACTTGGTTTAAAGAAATGCATTATAGTGCCCTTAGGGAAAGCATCCACTCAAGCTAATTACTTCATTAACAAAACATCCCTAATAGTTGACCTAATAGTTAGGGATCTGGGAACATATGTAGATAATAATCCGTTCTTCAACCAATACGTAGCCAAGATAGTAAGAAAATCTTTCTATGTCTCCCAACTCATAAGCAAGGGTATGGCTTCCATGTCCAATAGTACCACTCTACTCAGCCCTTATCTGACTAATTAAGTACAATGCCCCCTTTGGCATGTACCTTGTCAGGCACTTGCAATAGTTAGAATGCCCTCAAAGGTTCCTAACCAGGAGAATCCAGGTTATGAATAGCTTGTCCTACACAGATCACCTTAAGGTCCTATTTCTGCACTCAGTTTCCTACAGCTTACTGAGAGGTAATCTATGCCTAACATATATAGCATCTTGTGATCCAGCTCTAATGGACACATCTGCAAGACAAACAACACCAAAAACACTAGATCCAGGACCTGTACTTTGTCTGCAACCCACTGGACTGACTGATATGTGTCGCAATGGATCCCCACACTATGGAATAAGCTCCCTATCTATGTGAAATAGAGGTCTTCCTGACCCTGTTCAAAAGAAACCTTGATCTTTGAATGAGAAATGGCAAATTCACCCCCAGTCTGGCCACCATGTCTTTGATGGGCATTCCAAAGACAAACGTCTAGAGCATTTCTCCCTCGGCCTCTCCTGAAAATAGGTTCTGTCCTATTTGGACTTTCCCGGTCAACAAATGTTAAATAAATAGGTCAACAATAAGTAAATTAATCCCCAGCTAACATACCCACCCACAAACACATAACCTTTAGCTGCATCCTTACTAACATACCTCACCATATAGGTATTCAAGGTACTCTGAGACAAAACTAGATTGACTAGCACAGATGGGCTTTTAGAGACTCTGGCGGTTGTTAGTATAGCATAAACTTATCAAACTATGATCCTACAAGGATTGGACATTATTAGAGATGTTAATTTCTTGAACCATAAGAATTATGAAATTAAGAATAAGAGTTGAAGATTTTATAATAACATAACTAACTGTAGTCTTTAAGTAATTTACTGGGAGATATTTCAGGAGGTAGAGATGATTTTTTTTTAAATAACTGAACAGGACCTCAGTGGCTGCATCAAAACAACGGAGAAGAAACTCTGTGGATATGTAAAGACAAATAAGCAGGACCTCTGTGGTCACTCTCTCTCAAACACCCACACACGCACACACACAGACACACACACACACACACACACACACACACACACACACACACACACACACACAAACACACGCACACACTCACACCTGTTTCCTTTCAGCAGCATAATTAATACAGTAAACACCAACTATAAACACAGCTAAACAGTGCTCAGCAAACACCATCTATAAGCAGGGCTAAACATTGCATGCTTCCAGAGTAAAATGCCTTATAAATTAACCAGCTTGCTTGCTTGCTTACAGAATAAAATAGCACCTCCTCTATGGCTTGCCTAGTTGCTTCCACAAATGCTTTACTTAACAATATTGCTTGTTGTTTCCATCACATCATAATTATTTTGTAGAGATGTAGCAACTGCAGATACCATCAGCTGTCCAAAAATGTTATTCTGACTGTGAAAAGCTCTAGGATGTCTCCTTCTCACTCACTGGCTGTAGAGACTTCCTGGAACATTCTGCTTGCCAAAACATAGCAGCCAAGCTGAAATCAAGATTAGAAAATGTGGGTGAGACAGATATTTTTGTAATGTTTATGGAGCTCCCCCATCTAGCACTGGGCCCTAGGTTGCCTTTTGCTGGATCCATCCCTGGTCTAGGGGACACAGCTGAGCCTAATAAGCCATATACACATCATTAGAAATTTTCACTGAGATCAAAAGATCATGGTAGCATGATTCAAACAATAGCTCAGCATTCTGTTTGGGATACATTTACCAGCTGTCCCTGTTTTGATAAGGCAGTCCCTATTTAGGTAGTTGTATACAGAACTGGTAAGAGTACCATCCTCTTGTTTGCTTACCATAACATCCAAAAAGGAAATAGACTTCCTATCACAATTAACTGTAAAATGCATTCCCCATTTGTTGTCGTTAAGATACTCTAAAAATTCCTCCAAATATATAATATCTGATTTCCATATCATCCAGCAGTCATCCAAGAAATGCCTCCATATATCAATTTGATCCATGAAAATATTATGATTGTTAAATATGTTCAAAATACTCCATGAATAGGTCAGAAAATGGGGGCAAAAGAAGCAGCCATGACCATACTCTTCATTTAGAGATAACAAGTACCATTGAAGTAAAAAGCATTTTTAGTCAATACATGCTCAGTTAAACATAATAGGAAGGTGTTGAACCCAGGGCTATAGAGGGCTAACTAATTTAACCAAAAATCCAAGGCCATCAAACCCCTCAATGAGGAATACTGGTGTATAAGGAAGTTACATCTAAAGTGCAAAGGAGCCAGTCATCATCCAATTGTGTATCAGAAATGATATTTAAAAATTCTGTAGTATCCTTAATTCTTGTCCTCACGGCTAATAACAGGGGTTTAAGATATTTAGTAAGATACACAGAAATGGGTTCAGTTAATGAACCCTTACCTGAGACAATTGGATGCCCGGGGATCATTCAAACTTTTGTGTATGTTAGGAAGTAAGTACAGAAATTGTGGGACTGGCTCCTTTACCTTCAGTTGATAACATGTTTTATCATCAATAATACCCTTGTCAATGGCTAAATCAAGACAATTATCAATCTCAACCTTAAACTGTGTTGTTGTGTCTTTTCGGCTTATCCCGGTTAGGGGTCGCCACAGCGGAAACTCCGGTCCACTAAATGTTTGGTAGTGGATTTTTACGTGCTGAGTTACCAGCCCTGATGCACAACCTTCAACGAAGGCATGCCCATTCACGCATGCTTCCACACAGAAGACGCTTTAACTGAAAATCAAATGGGACAACGTCTTGCTGTGAGGCGACAATGCTAACGCAGCACCACTACCGCGGGTGTCAACCTTAAACTGTGTGGTAGGGTCAATAGGCATGAGCATATAAAATCTAGCATCTTGAAGTTGTCTGTTCACCTCATATTTAGACCAATCCATAACTACTATGGCCCCTCCTTTGTCCGCCTGAATAATGACCAAATTTTTGTTATTGTAGAGGTTCCTCAAAGTTGCCATTTCTTGTGGATTCAAATTGTTAGGTAACAGCACATCCTGAAAATCACCACCAAAGTGCAACTCCTTCAAAACACATTTTTGAAAAATTTCCACATGCTTATTCATAGGTGGCATAAAAGTTGAAGGATAGAACCTGAAACCAACCTCATTAGGCCTCCTATTATCTGTAGAGTCCCTAAAAACAATTTAAGATTAATTACCCTACAAAAAGACAAGTCCTCCACAAAATCATTTTCTGAAACAAAAAAGCCATGGATGAAATTAAGGCCTTTATTCAGTACATCATATTCAAGCTTAGATAACACCACAGAAGAAATATTTATGACATTGTTTGCATTGACTTGGGTTCCAGCAATTGTAACATGCTCTGAAGAGTTAAACCTCAGGTGACATTTAGATTTGTGTTTGCATCCTCCTGTTTTCTCTTCCAACTAAAGGGTTATAGTCCCCGCCTGTTTCACACTCATTGGAAAAGATTCACTTATGCGTTGGTGATGTTTGGGTATTCTCCATTTTTGTGTCTTTGAAATCAAATCTTTGACTAATTGTAGTAGTGATTGGGTTATTTACTTGGCTGTTTGTAATTGCTTTGCATTCTACATTGGACAAACATCTAGACCTATGAAGTTACGTATTTCAGAACATCTTAGTAATATTAGAACTAAAGTTATTACCAATACTCTGTACAAACATACTCTGTTGCACTGTAATGCTAATTTCTGATTCACTATTATTGATAAAGTAAGTGTCCATAAACTCACTAAAGCCAGGTTTCATGAGATATTGATTATTTTAGACCACACATCATAAAGCACCCATGTGGTGGGAATGTCACACCTCTTGCAGCCTACACATGTCTTACATTCCAGAGCATTTTCTGAAACATAAACTTAAAAAAGTATAAGATAAACAAATGTAAGTATTTTGTGAACAATAAAAGCTACTGAAACTGCACAAATAGTAATGTTATCAGTAATAAGTATTCTTTACAGTGATAACAGTCAGTGCAGTCATAGTCTTTCCATAAATACTATAATATACAATAATGCTCACAACCCCCACATTATATTTTTGTAAACTTTCTCAAATTTTCACATCTTGAAAACTGTACAACCTAGACATATATTGTTACAACATTTTTGTTAACATGCTTTCACATGACAATAACAAATTCATCTGTAAGTGTATGTTTATTGACATATTTACAGAAATATGAAAACATATGCTTAAGTGTATAACTACCAAAATAAATAATGCTGGATATCTCCTAAGATGTGTAACTTAAAGAGCAAATATCAACTACTGTTTTCTTCAATAGCACCTAAGGTTTCACTTAATGTCATGCAACAGTTTGTAAGTCACCCGGTTTTTGAAGTATTAAGTACATATGGATATATTGCTTATTTTCATAATTACTAGTAAACATCAGTATTTCCAGCGTAGTGTTTTAAAACCAGCATTGAAAGTGTATTGCTCTGTCTCCCACATTGGTGGATCACAACATATACTTCACTAACATGCAGGTCTCGCAGTTCTGAAAATATGAAAATAAATTTGAAAAAATGAATAGTAAGTGGCTAACAAAGATTAATTTCTCCTCTGCAGGAAATCCTAGACTAGCAATCTTAGTGTCATTTTGTTACTAACTCATTGCCCTTTCTAATACTCTATGTTATTTGCTGGTAAGTCACTTAATTAAGGAAGTGGGATCCAAAAAAGTTGTGGATGCCATAAGACAGTGTAATTATGAAATGGAAGTATTCAAAAAGGTGTTTTGGGCTTGAATGAGTTAACATTTCAGTTTTGTGAAAAGCCCCTGTTTTAGTTTTGTGTGATGTTTGGCATTCTAAAAGTTTAGTACAGCTATAAATAAAAACTCTATACCATTGAAATTGGCATACTGTAACCACATACAGTTAAGAAAATAAATAATTCCATAGCTCAATGACCAGATTTACTTTCAATGTACTTTACTCATTTCTTGTTTCATAGAATAGAATGCAGAATTGCTTAAAGTAAATAAACAGCCAATATCTTGCCATTTCTGTTTATCTCCCAACTAATGCAGAATCAACAAATTATAGATCTCGTCTCAGTTCAGTTTCTCCCAACTTGAAGTTTCCCATATTAGCCAAGTGTCCTGTTTGTAAACAATTAATGTTAACTGTCAAATATAAAACATTGAATCATCATAAACTCAAAGAAGAAAGATGGCATTTTTTCTTTCTTTCTTTCTTTCTTTCTTTCTTTCTTTCTTTCTTTCTTTCTTTCTTTCTTTCTTTCTTCTTCCAGATATTCTATTGGACATCTAATGAATTGCAGAACCCTTTCACGGTCCTTATTGCCAACAACTGCCCCATCTGCTGCCTTACTTCTAGCCTGGGGCCCCACAAGGCAATGAGAATACTGTTGATTGTTGAACCCCAGAGATGAGACTGGTGCACCATGTAAGGTACTGTCCTGATGGCAAAGGGGCTTTATTTGTTTATGCCCTACCCACAGTCCTACCACATACTCCGTATGCAATGATTTCAATACTGAAAGATGATCAGTAAGAGCATTTCACAAGGTGGCAGGGATAGAGTTCTAGCCTCCACCATTGTCTGTCACTCTGGACAGGCAAGCCAGCACAATGTTGCTTGTTTTCACTTTCCAGATGACTCCTTACTACATGACTTCATTTTGCCTGGGTTGCTGTCAGGTCTCAGTCCACCTATGCCACAGTGTCACATGAGTAAAAGTATATTGAGAAATAAGGCAAATTCAATTAAATAATGACAAATCCTCTAGCTTTATCCTCTAAGTACAGTGCAACAAATGGATTAAAGGAGTACAGATAAGACCTCAAATAACATGATAACTTATCAGTCTGGAAAGCTGCATGGATCAGAACTTAAACCTTTGTACTATCATCCAGGTTTAACAATGCCTTCATTGTCTCCCCTTCCTGAGAAAGCTCATGATCATAACAATGGGCTGGAGGAAGAACTGGACACAACTAGGGAAGAATCACAGCACTCATGACCCATTATGGGGTTCCCTAGCTGAATGGAAAAAACTCTTAAGGGAAAACCTGACACCATCATTTCAGAGGATCTTGTTGGCCAAACAGCAGTGACAGCATCATGAAATGCTAAACGTCCTGGGTTCAAATTCCAAATAAGAGCTACTAGTTTACTTTCACTACTATGATTCTAGCAATACCTGAGTACAGTGTTTTCTCTGCATTTTGTTTGTGTTTCTTATAAGCATCCATCTATGGGATGCTGCATCAGACTGCACGTGGACAGGTTTATATGTCTACTGCTGTACTATATATTTATATAACTTCATATTTAGAAAATTAAAACCTGGCTTCTCTACCTTACCTCTTGCACATTAATATGAAGAGAATTCTTGGAGTTTTTTGTTCAGAATGCCTCTTGTTATAATATCATGTGAGAATGCAAGGGCTAAATTTCATTAAAAGTCAGACTAGTCCAACTTTTTCTCTGAGTACCACACTTTAAGGTTCATAGGTGTGTACTAGGCTAATAGCCCTGGAGCCTTAACAAGTATAGCCCATAGGATTACTCTAGCACCATGTCACCTGACCTTAGTTCCCAGTGCCTCTGTCGAGTAGAGCCACTGGAGTGATCCCCGGGGTAAATTTTCTATTTCCCATCCACTCATAAAGATTTCTCTTGAAGAGGGCCAGTGAGGTGCTCTGTTTGACATGTATGGGAAGTCTATTCCATAGCATGGGCAGTCTCTGGGTTATGAACCTGTCCCTCCAGCATGTTCTGTTGATTGTGGTAATGAGGTAGAGGTCTCTGGAGCATGTGGTGTGGAAGGATTGGGATTTCTTTAGATGTAGCATTTCTAACAGAGCTGGGTCAGACATGGCTTTGTAAGTCAAGCAGAGATCACCTCTCCTGTGTTCCCAGATCTCTTATAATGCCTTCTGTGTTCAGTAGACTACCATTGATGTGGTAATTCATGGGAACCAGGTTTTTCCTAAAGGGCTTAATGACACATTTTTTGGCATTGAGCTTAAGACCATGGTTCTGATACCAGTCATTGGTCTCGGTGAGGCCTTTCTGTAGGATGTCAGCATCACTTGGGGAGTTAATAATAGATCCCAACTTGCAGTCATCTGCAAACTCTGTCAGCCAGAGTCCCTTTGTGTTGGCTTGGACTTCAGAAAAGTCCAACAAGTCAAACAGGAGAGGACCCAGGGCCGAACCCTGTCCACTTGTGACTGGTCGGCAGTCTCACTTGGAGTCAGCTACTTTCACAATGTGGGGTCTATCTGTGAGCCAGTTTGCAACCAACATAGTGATATATGGTTTGATGCCTATCTTAGTGAGTTTTTCTATAATTTCTGAGTGGGGAATGGTATCAAAGGCCTTGGCCAGATCAAGGTAGACTGTATGAACCACCTTGCCTTCATCCACATCTCTGGTGACTGACTCAAAGAAGTCAACCAGGTTTAGCAGGCATGATCTACCCATCACAAAACCAAACTGTGTGGGATCCAGAGTTTGGAGATTCCCTATATCCTTGGCATTTCATAGCTTTGCATATCAGACTCATCAGGCTAATGGGGTAATAGTTCCCAGGGTCTGTAATCACTCTTCCTTTACAGAGAGGGATGACTGTAGCAATTCATCATTTGGTAGGGACAAAGCCAGAGGTGAGGCTGTGATTGAACAGGGCACACAGTTGAGGTGCCATTTCACATTCATGTAGAACACAGCCAGGGATATTGTCAGGTCCGATGGAAGCTGTATTCTTAACCTTGGACAGTGTTTTTTAACCTGTGCAACAGTAATACTGGGTGCCTGGCAATCTACTGGTATTGTGATTGGTCCTTTGGGGCAGAGGGTTAAGTTGGCACTGAATCTGTCGGTCAGTATATTGGCAATATCTGTTGGCTTGGTATAGGAGGTACTATTGTGCAGTAGCTCAGAGCAAATCTGGGTATTGCTGTGGAGATTCTTTACATAACTATAGAAGGCCTTGTAGTTGTTTTTACTATCTGCTGCAATCCTGTTTTCATAGCTAGCTTTAGAGGATTTGATGAGAGATCTCAATTTTTTGTTGAGCCTGATAAGGGAGTTTTCCCAGTCTTGGGACTTCACCTTATTCCGCATCAGTTTCTTCCTTTTTTTGGAGGAGAGCATCTGGATTCTATTGAGTATGGTGAGATCCATGCATTTGTGTATGTGTTCATTTAGTGCATTGGTGTATGATTCAATGGTCATGCAATTATTCTCCATTTGCATGGGTGCCATGAAGTTAGCCACCTCTGTTTTTAGGAGTCCAAAGTTATCTTTGAAGAAGTTTTTCATGGTGGTTACTTTTGTGGGGGGGTGGGGGGTGGGAGGCATGTGGATTTCCAAGGTGATTAGTT
This sequence comes from Protopterus annectens, assembly GCF_019279795.1. Taxonomy (NCBI): domain Eukaryota; kingdom Metazoa; phylum Chordata; order Ceratodontiformes; family Protopteridae; genus Protopterus; species Protopterus annectens. The sequence goes on from NC_056732.1 coordinate 832,221,476, forward strand.
TGTGGTCAGATCTAATCATGGAGGAGTTGACTTTTAGTATAGAGCAACGGCTGCCCATGTTAGTAATGACCAGGTCAAGGATGTTGCTACCTCTAGTGGGGGTAAGAATGAGCTGGTCCAGGGCATTGGAATTAATCAATGCCACGAAACGTTGGGCAAGTGTATTGGTACATGAATAGTTTTCCCACTTAATGGAGGGGTAGTTGAAGTCGCGTAGTATGAGAGTGTTAGGTTGGACCCTAATATTCTCTAGGGTGCTTAGGAATATGGAGTATGAGTCTTGGGACATGGTTGGGGACCTATAGCAGGCTGTGACCTGAATTGCTGTCTTACCCAGTGTTAGCTGCACCTGAAGTATCTCTGATGCGTTATGTTGGGCTACCAGTCTGGAGGTGTGCACATCCTTTTTAAATATGGAAACACCACTGCCTTTGGAGCTTCGGTCCAAGTTCTGGGCCAAAACTTGTGGAATGAGTTATAGCCTGGTAGTGCAGGGGTGCTTACTGCTGCTTACAATGAGCAGCAGCTACTGGCAATAAAAACATAATCTGTAGGATGACGTTATTTCTGTGCAATATGGTAGGAATAACAAAAGTTATCATTTCTTGTGCATAAGCAATGAGTTGCATTGACAGATTGTTTCACAATGAAAACATCTCTTTATATGGTAGTAACAAAAATAAACAGTAATCTAATTTATCTAGCTAATTGCATTTATAGAACACGCATTACATGAACATCAAATAACTCTCCACATTTTTGACTTTGTTATTACAATAAATTAAGCCCTCCCTATCCATAATTAAAACTTATAAGTTTGAGAGAACTAGCTATAAAGATGTCAGCAATCGTTCACTGACTAACTCTTCCTTTGTAATGTGAAAGCTTTGTCACTTCCCAGAAGCTAAAGATGAAAAAAGCACCTACATCTGCAAACATCTCTTAGTACCACTGAGAAGTCCAAGTTCATCTGATGACAAGTATCAGACAATTTGAAAGGAAGATATCAGCAGTACTCCTCTGACCTCATTTTCCCTCTTTGAAAGAAAATTCCTGTCACTTCTTAGAATCTAAAATATACATAGAATATTAAGTTCTGCATGTATCTGTTAGTGGTACATTAAAGCTTGGAAATTTGGTTTCATTTGCTAACAGCTTGTCCATAACACTACAGATCTCTTCTTCATCTGTGATCTTTTTTTGGCTCACAGATTAAAAAAAATGCTTGCATTTCATAATTCTAAAACTGAATGAGTATTTAAATGCACTTAAAGTTTAAAATAACATGCCAGATCAAATGTAGACATCAAAAGGGAAAAGCATTCCATTTGTGTATGATTTCAGAGATGTGTGTCAAGTTTCTTTGACATAAATATATCAGATTAGAAAATGTGTTGTGGTCTGTTATATTCAACTGATCATATGTAATATAGACAAAGTAACATGCTAGGAAGCTAAGCTGCAAAAGATACTGTTTCATTGTTACTGGAATGTATTGGTTAATGAAGGAAATATTTGTATGGACACATACAGCAAATTTCACTCCCACTGAAAACACGTCATACCACCATCTCATTCACAAATAACCTGCAATACCTCCAACAAATAACCCAAAATACCTTCACTGCAATCGAAGCCTGGTTAACCTTCATCACAACTGCCAACTGCCAAAAAAAACAAAGCTTCTACTCTTCGCAGCAAAACCCCTCTCACCTGAATCTCACTTTCATGTTTTCCCTCAAAGCATTACAGAAATTAAAATTGTATCCCATGCTAAACTATTAGGTATTACCACTGACAATACACTTACATTTGAACACCATATTGGTAATACCATTAAAAAAACCAACACAAATTAGGAGCCATATACAGACATAAACATCTCATGGACAACACCACCAAAAAAGCTCCCGCCAACACTCACTTGGTCCCCTCCCTATTATACTGTCCCCCCATTTTCACTAACCTGCACTCATCTCTACAAAATGAGCTCCAGTCCTGTCACCATAAAATCACCAAATTTGCCACAGGTAGCTCATACTGATCACATCACTGCCAAGCCTTAAAAGAATTAAAATGGCTGGAATTTCCACACTACCTTAATCTCATTCAACTGTCCATAGCATATAAAACTGTCTACAATCCAAACAACTGCTCTGCCCTTAAAAATATTTGAATAGCCCATAGCCCCACCAGAATTGTTTGCTCTAAAAATAAACAACTCATAACTGTTCATGTACCAAACAAAAGAGTTCAACACAGCCTTTACTCATAGACTGAGGCTAAACTGTGGAACTCACTTCCAACCAGCATAAACACCATTAGCAGCTTCAACAAATTTAAACTCATCCTAAAGAACTACCTACCTAAAATCTGCCCCTCCATCTTTCCAAATAGATAAACATCCTACTCTTCTTGAGCCTTTCTATATCTTACCCCAGTCTTTACCCATCAAAATGAGTAGGAAACTCTTTCTGATCTGTAAGCTATTTTAAACATCTCTGTTCTTAATGTAAATCTTACTAAGCTTAACTATCATTCTAACCCCTCAGTCCTTTAAAACTACCCCACTAGTGATTTTTCTTTCCCTTTCTTAACTTTCAAGCTATTTCAATATTTACAAAAGAAACACATTTTGTGTGTGTGTGTGTGTGTGTGTGTGTGTGTGTGTGTGTGTGTGTGTGTGTGTGTGTGTGTGTGTGTGTGTGTATATATATATATATATATATATATATATATATATATATATATATATATATATATATATAGCTTGTAAATTACTCTGTTTTTCTCTTTGATATTGTATACTCCCTCAATTTAGTAGTCTGTTTCTCATTTTGTTATATTGTACTGTTTTGTACTGTAAATTCTGTAAATTCTTGTAAAATATTGTGTAATCATAATGTGTTTGTGGAACTTTTGTCTCTGGGCCTACACTGAAATGGGCTTCTGTCCCTGTCAGATTTTCCCAGTCAACAAATGTCAATAAAAAATAAATAAATAAATAAATAAATACATAAATGTAGATTTAAATGGTTTATGTTACTTTGTTTAATATGAAAATTACGTTTTAATACATATGCAATCCCAAAGGTGCACCAACAGATTTATATACAGATTACTTACAATCATAATTTTAAAAACAAATTATCAAAATTCAACATTAAGATTTAATATGGACCTTCATGTAGAACAATTTTCAAAGTATCTTTAACACTTTCACTGTGAGTAGACACAGATTAACCCTACAAGGATATGAATCCTCAAACTAAATTCCCAGAAAAAAAAACAACTGAAAAACACATTTGAGGAGTTTTTGCAGGGGAGCAAGACCCCACCCCCACCCCCTGAGGTAGGGGCAAGCCACCCACACCATACAGACTTATGCATACCAACTCCACAGTCGCACCAACTTGAAGAAGGGGGAAATTCCATCAGAAAGGACATCACTATTGGCACAAATAGCCAACAGTGATTTCTAATGGAGGTGCTCCAGTCCTCAGTGGGTTGAATTCTGAGCACGAGGATACAGGATTCAGTCTTCATCCACCCACAGGTAAATGATCTTAACTTGTGATCTTATTGGTATCTGCTGACCATCTTTTATGAATGTTGTCTTTATTATTTTTATTTATTTGTTACATGGAGTAGAATACTGATCCACAAGAACTTTTTTTCAGACTGAGCCCAGGAGCACTGTTTGGTTAAGAGACTTGCTCAAAGTCAAATAGTAGGCAAATGGAGTCTGAGAGATGACAGGAAACAGCCTGTTAACATCTCATAACCTTAATTTAATCCAATAACTGCTACACTTAATAAATCTCTTTCATATTCATTCATGTTATACCGTTGCACTGTTTACACTTCTACATATTTGACCTTTCTAATCCTTTAAAATTAACACTTTTGTCTCTATGTCTTCTTGTGCTTTCCTCATCCAAACTATCACATATTTCCAACTGCTTGGAGCTCATTTATCAATTATCATCTCCCATTTCCTGGTGCAGCTCTACTATAAATCCTTTACCTTCTCAGAGATCCAAAACATGTGGATGATGTCCACAGTGCCTTCCTTGTATCTTTTAACACTTTTCTCTGCCTGTTTCCAGAATTTGTTCAACTGTGCCAGGTGGTCTCCACCTCCGATGAATCATATGCATATGTTAATGTACCTGGGACAGTTGTTAATTTGCTGGAACTGTTTTAACATTTTCTTCCATACTGTCAGAAAAAAAAAAATCTTCTGCTGGCATATCCAATCTTAGTCTTATTCTCTGTATTAATGGACCATAGTCAAATGTAAATGTCAAATTTAGTCAAATGTTTGTCCTTATTTTCACCTGTTCATATGTTAATCATTCAAATATGGTTAAAACATATTTACTGAATCCCTCCCAGTGTATAAAGAACAATCCATTTCTTTCATTTGCATCCAAGTATGAGAAATATTGTTAACTCCTGTACTCTGTGCTTCTACCTTATCCAATATAATATTTCACCTTCCAGCTTTACTACAGTGTTTTGCAAAATAAGCATGTTTCATCAAATACTTAGTACTCACTGAACAATGTCTCTTTCAAACTTCTCTAAGCATTCTTATGCCTGTATTACCCTCAAATTTTCTTCTCTTCCCTTCTTTCATTTCCTTGTACCATGCCATCTACTTCTGCATAATATCCTTTCCTCTGTTTTACATCATAAAATTATGACTTGCAGGTGAGTGCATACAGATGAAAACGGGCATATCCAGACTGTCATATGCCCTCATTAATGTTAACCTTTCTTTCTCTATTCTATAAAACCTGCTTCCCTAAACATATTAATAACAACAAATAGTTATTTCTTGAATCCCCTCTCTGTTAAACCTGTGAAGTATATGCCACTACACATACAGAACTTTGGGCAATACCATCTCCTGGATTCTGTTTATAAAGTCTGCCAACAAATAAGCCTTATTATTTCATCTCCTGAAGAGCTTCTGGTACAGTAACTTAGAATAATTATTTAGTTGGTGATCCCAAAATGTTGCAGCTTTGCTTTCATATATTCAGTGTCCTCATGTTGGATTTTCCTGAGCTGTACTTTCTTTGTCCAGTTGCATTCCAAACCTGACTTATGTATAAAATATTGAAAAACCTTCCTCACTCCAAGAAGATCTGAATTTAACCTATCTGAAATAACACACTGTCTTCCACAAATAAACAGATTTTCCAGAAGACAGGTATTTTATCTAAAGAGGGTATGACCCTATATGCCAAGACTTCTTTAGCTGCTATAAATAAGATAATTTTATGTCAGTGACGTGTGGCATTTCTTGGAACAGTTCAAATTTGTAGACATTAAACCAGATGGCTGTCAAGTTGCACTGGCTATTATAAGATCTGTGTACAGGCATCACCAAATATAACTACTTTGAGGGAGTGTGTAATTATCTCAGGTGAATGGACTTTGATAACATTATTAAACAAGACATGACTTAGTAACTGGCAGACATTATGTGAGACAATAATTATTTTGGGTTTAATTTAATTATTAATTTTACAAACAGGTTTGTGGAAAGGTAGTGAGGGCAGAGGTAGAGCTAACATTTGTCATCCTGATACAAATGTAAGGGAAAATGAATGAATTTATAACAGTCCATTCAAAAAATGACATCAAACTGTACCTTTGATAACTACTGTAGATTTATTCATTTATTTATTTCCAGTTTAATAACCGGGGATGTCCACTGGGCCCGAAAGCCCATTTTCAGTTGAGGCCCGGGGAGAAAAGCTCCATATTACAAACACATTGCACACTTAAAGCTCCATATTACAAACACATTGCACACAAACAATTTACAAACAAGTAAAAATAAATTTTTTATACAATTGTAAATTTATTTATTTACCTATTTCTTTTTTTTTTTTTCTTTCTTTCTTTATTATATTAGAGGGTAGCGAGGAAGATTTGGTTACATTTATGGCAACACTTATTTGTTGTTTTTAAGTGTTTGGTCAAAAAGCCAGGACAATTTTAAGATGTTACCATTAGCAAGAATGAGGAAATGTGTACTTCGCCATCTAAAATCAATGCAAAGCACACCTTCAACAGCACGTACTTGAAAACCCAATATATATCAAACATAATGTTATTGAAAGTTAAGCTCTAAGGGTATCAAAAGAGTAAAAAAAAAAAGAAAAGAAAGAAATAAGAGCTCTGACATGAAAAGGACTTTCACTTTTGTTGCTGGTTTTGTAACCAGGGCAGATATATATCTATATCTAAATGGCTTAAATGCTGCTGTTAAAAGTTAAGACAAACCATTTGATGCTAAACACCATTATACATTTAAAAACAGTAAAGTTGCATATTTTGCTACTTCTGACATGTGACTCATACTATTTAGGTAAAACACAAAGAAAATTATCATATAAAATATATGAGTATATGATAGTCATCAGAAAGAATGATCTAAAATACATTATGCAAACAATCTAAGGACTGTACCAATTGTAAGAAATTTTCATTTTTATTTGTTTTGTTTGGTTTTTGGATTACATGAACTGTGTTACTTTACAAGGGGAAGCAAATTACTTGTTTGGAAGCTAAGATATCTGCTGCAGTTTAAATAGGGGCTATCCAGTTTCCTGGCCTCAGTGACAGTAAATATATAAATAAATATATTTATTTTATTTTATTTATTTATTTTTATTTTACATTTGTTGACCGGGATAGTCCAACTGGATACATGTCTATTTTCAGCAGAGGCCTGGGTAGAAAATCTCCAACATACATACTGAAAAAGTATTACATATAACATGAAAAGCACCATTTACCAACTTAATATGACAAGCAAGTTATACAGTCTAACAAACTGCAGATTTAGTTGAGCTAAAGTCGCAAAGAAATATTTTTAACACACAAATTTAAAGCAAGGAGCTAAACAGGACTAGAGCAAGGACATAATCAGTGTAATTTGAGATACAGTTTGAGACTTTTTTTGAATTGGGCTAAGGAAGGTTCTAGAGTAAGGTCAGCAGGGAGGGAATTGTAAGTTTTACCAAAAGAGTCTGCAAACAGAGAGTTACCGGCTGAGTTATTGGATTTGATTGTTTGTACCAGCAGTCTGTTGGATGAGTGAAGTGATTTAAGGTTGCTGTATGTGATGATTATGTTTTTAAGTGCTGGTGTATTATCTGGTTGGTTACATATTTTATGTGCCACTGTAAGCTGATTATACTGAAGTAGGTTTGGCGGTTCTTTCCAGCCGAGGTGTTTTAGATTGTGACAGTGGTGTGTCCTGTAGGGCATTCCAGTGGCAAATCTGGCAATGTGATTACAGCAGCTAGAGAGTTTGCTAAGATTAGATTTACTTAGGTTGGTGAGCAAAGGAGAGGCATAAAGAAAGGTAGAAAGTAGGTGAGAGCAGGCAATGACTGTTCTGACAGGTGGAGTTAGGAAAGATTTAATCCTGTACAGTGAGCCAATTTTTTTATTAATGGTTTTAATGGTTTGACTGACATGCATGTCAAATCTGAGGTTGTTATCTATGATACCTCCAAGGAGTTTTGTACAGGCATTTTGGGAGATGATGATACCATTGTTAGATTTTATGGTGAAGGATAGGGCTGAGGACTTATAAGTAGAGGAGAACAGTAAAAGTTTTGTTTTGTTAGGGTTTAAGATCAGGCAATGATCAGAGAGCCAGTTTTCAACTGTATTGAAAGTATTCTGGGTTATTGTAAATAGATTTGTTGGTGAGGTGTCAGAGCAAACCAAAGTGGAGTCATCCGCATATTGCATGCAGGATGCATCCGGGATGGCTGTGTGTAGATCATTAATAAAGATCAAGAAGAGAAGGGGTCCTAATATGGAGCCCTGGGGGACTCCTATGGTGTTAGGTAACAGGCATGAGATTTTGTCCTGCCATAGTACAGCCTGCTGTCTACCACCCAGATAAGACTGAAACCATTGTAGAGCGTGGTTATCTAAGGAAATGGTTTTCAGTGTTTGGATGAGTAGTTGGTGGTTCACCATATCAAAAACCTTAGAAAGATCCAGAAAGAGTGCTGAGGATAATTTGTTGTCATTTCGGTACTGGTTAATGACATTAGAGAAAGAGAGGAAGGCTGAGGTGATACTGTGATAAGGTCTAAAGCCATGCCTAGAGTTGGCCAACAGGTTATTTTGAATAAGATATTGCAAGAGTTGTTTATGTATGCACTTCCCCATGATCTTTGCAGATGGAGACAGGATGGCTATGGGTCTGTAATTAGACAGTTCAGTAGAGCTGCCCCCTTTATGGTGTGGTATAACATGGGATATTTTCCATATGGAGGGGATGGTAGCTTTTGCTATGGCTCTATTGAGTAAGATAGAGATGGGATATGCTATGGTTTCTACAGCTTTTTGCAGGTACTCAGCAGGGAGAAGATCAGCTGAAAGGGTAATAGGTTTTAGTTTTTTTTAATTAGGGTTTGAATAAGAGGTGTAGAAACTGGTTGGAAGTTAAAAGAGAGTTGAGAACTGGGTATAGTCACATTGACTTTAGATGAGCCAGGAGTTAGTTGACTAGCTAGGGACTGGACGGTCTCTGTGAAGAAACTATTGAAGGTATTTGCCACCTAGGGTTACCACCTGTCCCACTTTGTGAGGGACAGTCCCTCTTTGGGCAGTTGTGTCCTGCAAAAAAATAGTAAAAATGGCAAATGTCCTGAGATTTTAGGACAAAATTATTTCCTATATTTTACCTACAGTCAGATATGTCAGATCTGGCATGAATCTGTCAGCCCAACTAGCAGGCAAAAGAGACTACTGCCTTCAGCTAAGTGAGTGAGTGTTCAAAAAGGAACAGACAGTATGATATATAGAAACATATGGGAATGTAAGGCCAAAATCATCTATTTCAGGAGACATGTAGGAAATAAAAGGGAATCTAAATGGGACAGGAGGGATGGAATCAGGTGTGGAATGTCCCACAGGAGCTAAATAGATGGAGAAAGTACAGAGATATACAATTAAGGCCTATACACTGCTGGCACCTCACCTCACAAGTCAATACCATAAAAAATTAAATTGGAAGATAACTGTTAGAGATATGAGAGCCAGGTGTAGATAATAAATGCATGTTCTGGGGGGGAGGTGCCCTAAAGTGTTAGGGAACAGGGAGTGCATCCACACTTATCTGTGGGGAAAAAAAATCATACGACCTTTGATTATGACTGGGAATTCTGGATTTTTGGGATTGTAAGACAAGCTACACTGCATACATCTGCTGAACTAAAGGTAGCATGAGAACTATCATGTGTCATTACATTGTTGTGCCCTAAAGTTTGGAAGTCTTGTAAGGGATTTCAAAGCCTTATGTGGACTCCTTGCTGCAGATACATTTTAGCAAAATCCTATGCCCATTCAAGAGTGATAGACAGCATATTTATATTCCTTCTGAATGGCAGTACACATTTGTTAATTGAATACTAATGAGGCAACAGAGTTTGTAATTCTTAGCTATTAACTGTTATGATATAGAAAGTGTTCACCTCAGTAGTTTTGCTAATTGAATATAAAGACTGGAGATCAAAGGTTTTAGTATTCTCTGGTAGTTTATAAAAATAAGAAAATGTTCTTGGGAGCTGTATAACTGCAATCATTGTAGAAAGTTTGATATGGTATATAAAAGGAGGTTTTTAATTTAGAGTTGCTCTTCCTATGTTAAATGTTATATGTGTGAGTGTGCAGACTACTAGTTTTTAATTTTTCTTTTAATATAAAATAAAATTTAGTTTTTAAAAAGGAATGATATATCAGTCTAATGTATCTGTTCCTTATTCTGCAGCTTACATTTGTTCTGGAAATGCTGGCATGATAAAGAGAAAACAAGTAACCATTAACTTCTTGTATACAACCTTCTAGCCAAAAATGACATCTTTCTCTCTCTGGATTTCCCTTTAATCTGACTGGCTCAACAATTTAAACTGGTACCAGGCCCAGATGGTGATTGCTCTCTCCCGTGCTTGTGCTTGAAGTATTAATGAGCAAAATGATTTCTGTGCTTTAAGATAGCTGTTAGTTAAAGCCATGATGAAAGGCGGGCCAGGAGGCAGCTATTTTACCCTAAGGGACTTATTATACCATCTGATAGCCAAGGAAGTGTTAGCATTTAAGGATACCTATTTAGTTCAAACAGAGGGGAAGTACTGCCACAACTATATAATTGCTGAAGTGTAAAGGCATAATCATCTAGGCCCCTGTCTGAGACCCACGATCCAAGTCTGTCAATAGGGTATTTGCTATATTGTATTCCGCTCTTTTCATATTAACCCCTCAAATGAATTTTGACTCTAATTTTGACAACTAACTTAGTCCTTTGGGGATAAATTGAATAGGAACATGTCTAAATAAGTAAATTGAGCATGGAGAGAAGAACATTTTAATAACAGCAATCCTACCCATACGAGAAAGTTGTAAGTCCGCTTCCTCTGCATAAGCACCGAGATGATTACTTTATCCCATATTGAGTAATATCTAACATCTCAGATGGATTCAGGTGTTGCAAAATGCCCAGCTATTCAGGGTACCTCTTACTCCATGCAAATGTCAGTTGATCTATGGTGACCTGACAGCTGCTAAGAATGATGAAAATAAATTAATTTTGATTATGACTTCTACAGGTAGAGCCAATGAACAGAGACAGAGGCCCTCTTCAGATCAAGCAGAGTTGTTATAGCGGGGTCTGTTACCAAAGAAAATCCTTCTACATATGAGCATAATGCTCTAAAGTGGTTAGTACAGGATTATCCTTGGAGAAAGCCATGAATATGGTTGACTTTAAATATTCTACACTCATTTTAACATACAACTCAATGTCTATATTAAGTAATAATATAGGGCGATAGTTCAAAGCTCATGTTAGGTCTACCCAGCTTAGGCAGAGCCATTATAATGAAGATTAATGAGGAATGGAAACTGCTTTACCTGCATGAAAAAGGTGAAACAGCATCGGTAAAGGATGTTAAGTTGCTCAGATACCGGATTATATGGATTCACATTTAGACTATCTAGCGCTGGTGCTTCCTTAGAGACAGACTCTCTATGGCTTTCTTAACTCAAAGCCTAGTGACAACTCCAGGCATATCTTTGTTACATCCTATTGATGCCTGTAGGTATATGACATTGCCTATTCATGCTGACGTTAATAATCACCAAAATCAAGCTGTATACAATTTACTGAAAGATTTTGTCTTAAACGTTACAGTGTACTAGACTGTTTACCTGCCATCTGTCTAGTGCAGGTAAACAGATATTAATTCTTGTTCATATCATATTTATTTATAAATAAATTTCATATTTGTGTAAATATCTAAACATTCAAGTTACACAGAAAAAAAAAAACTGTGTAGTCTACCAAGAAAGGTATTGTCTGGATGACCAAAATGCTGCTGAGAGTATGTCTGTAAATTGGATAGTTGCTGAAATATTCAAAGTTGTTTACAAAATATTATGAACTCAGTAGCTGTTGTGGTTACCATGACTATTAAAATCCAGTTTAAGATCTTGAAACCAAAGAATACTACCAATATAAAAATTGTGTATGCTGAAGGGTTGACATTTACACCTATTTAATAAATCATATGGCTCTAGAGATTTGAGCATTTGTTTGAAATATAAGCACATAAGTTCATTTTATCATAAAGCTGATGCTGTGCCCATTGGGAGTTATAGTGCAGACTTCAAGAGCTCTATGGGAAGGAATGAGTTAATTTCTCCATCTATCATGGATTTAAATATGAATTCACATTGGGGTTCCATAAGGGTGGGTAGGTCCACTTTACTCAATTATTCATTCACCTTAGTTTATTAGTTGGGACCTTTCCTCATAGAGTCACGGTATAATTTTAAAGAAAACTGATCAAACTCTGAACTTATATCTTCATTTGTGCTCTGCAGAATGGAAGAATCATCATCAGACCCCTTTTACCCATCTTCTCAATGGGGAATGTCTCTCATCAACTATCACCATCTCTCTTAATTCAGTACCACTCTCTTACCTTCTTCAGTAGCCATGCCTGGCAGTTGCAGGTCTTCTCTCACACAATCTGTTGATCTTTTTGCTAGATGCTCTCATTTCCACTCGCCTTCTTCCTGTCTGTCCCAAATCGTTTTCACTAGTTTGTCGTTTGCTTTCCTTCATGTGCCAGAATTACTGTAATCCGTTCTCTTTATCGTTTTCTGCACTTTTAGCTACTTGGGATTCAGGACCAATGTCCTCATTTCTTCATTTAGCTATCAATGTGCATCCTACCACCTGTCTCATGCACTTTACCTCCATCAACTCTAGTTTCCTCAGCTGCCTTCACTGTCCAGGTTTCCATACCATACAGTGGTACTGGTCACTCCACTGTTTTGTATACCTAACTTTTCAGCTTGTTTTGCCTTCTTCTGTTACAAAATATACCTTTTACTATTTGCTAGGTGGCTACAGTCTCCCTGATTCTAGATTTGACTTTCTAATTTAGACTTCACTTCTCTTCAGCCACCTCTCCAAGATACATGAAGCTGTTAACCTGTTCTCCTATTTTCCTTTCTATCTCAATTTTCATCTTCTTCTGATGTTTGCTATTTACTACCATTATGGTTCTCTTATCTGTACTCAAGTTCATCCAGTGTGCCTTTAATTTTGTATTGTCCCAGCCCCTTCAGTAAAGACATCACACTGAATGACATTTGACAACCTTTATTAAAGTTCCATAAACATAAATCTGTTAACCAATATTTATTAATTAAAACTGAAACACAGAAACATAGTATAGTTGATATTAATCACAGCATAGACATCCATGTAATCTTAACCAGGTCAGCATGACCTTGCTCATCCTGACCCAGTAAGCAGCGTCCATACCTCCACTCGCTTACTTTACATTTGAAGCAGCATCCCATTACTCATTTCATTTACCACTTATTGAATTAAATATCCAACCAAATAAGCAACATCCTTACCTTTGCTTGCTCATAGGCGCTGGAAGCTGTTAAAGACTGGGGGGGGGGGGGCAGAGAGTGACAGGGGCAATTAGTGAACTAAAAAGGGTAATTTTTTATAACTATTTTCTACCACAACATAGGTTCACTTAAGCTTAGCCAATTCCCTTTTGGTGCTTGCATTAACATTTTCTGATTGGTCTTAGCTATCCCCATGGCTGATAATTGTATATTAGCCCTAGTGAGAACAACTGTGATCATACCATAGATAATTTAAGGGGGTCATGTAAGGGATGCAGCATTTAGGAACCGCCTCTATCCATTAGTGGCAAGAGGGGAAATCCTGGAGTACATTTTCAATTACCCATCCTTAGATCCAAGTTACATTTGAATATGGATGGATGAGCTTTGCTTTATTTTTATGGATAGTCTGTTCCAGAACAGTGGTATCCTCTGTGATATATATCCATCTCTCCACAACATTCAGTTTAGATACCTGGACTGAATATTTCTGATGCCATTTGACTTGCTGATGTTCAGTAGGTCCATTTGTATTATGTCAGAGGATGCTCTGTATACCAGACATGTCACCTCTAAGCACTCTGTAGGATACTGAGTATAGTAATAAATCTTTGAGGTGGTCCATGCAAGACCTATTATTTAGGACTTGTATCCTTTTAGTAAGGTATCTCTGAAGGTATTCCAATTGTTGCATGGGTCTGGACAGATACATGCCAAAGTGGGTATTATACAAATGATTGACATAATGAGAGCTTTGTAAAGGGGGACAAGAACATCTCTAGATCTAGTCACAATCAATTTGTTTATAAGCTGTGCAATATAAAAAGGCTTTCTTATGACTCTGGGCACATGTTGGTCAAAAAGTTAGGTCACTGTACACACGAGTTCCTAAATGCCAAACAATTGGATCAGTTCTCAGAGGGCATTGTCATGATTTTGACAGCAGTTATTATTTGGGACAAACCTTCCTGTATGATGGTTAAGTCATTTGGGGATTCAAGAACTTCTCCTAGCTTGCAGTCATCTCGAACTTGGCTGGCCAAAGCTCTTTGGTATTTCCTTTTACTTTTGAGATGTATATGCCAAACAGAAAAAGTTTCAGCACCGAACCCTGGGGGATTGATGAATGGTCTCTTCCCCTGTTTTGATCTCCTGCATACTGTTAGCCAAGCTGTTAACGCAGCTGGTGATGTAAGTGTTTGCTCCTACATTATTCATCTTTTGTACTACACCTGAGTATAGTTGTCTTTTGGGAGTAGGGGTGAGGGATCCTATTGTGTGTATGTATATGTATAGTAGCAACTTAAAATATATGACTGTGGCTATACACTCCTTCACTTTCGACTTTCATCGCACTGTAACACCAGAAGGCTACACAAAAGGTGACTATCTTATATATTTTTTAAGGAATAATCAGGCAGACAGTCACCCTTTGTGTATCCCTCTGACACCTGACGGATATACAAAAGTGACTATCTCAGATTTTTGAGAAGTAAAGAGGCAGACAATATTTCCAGGTATGATTTATATGTTCCTGGAAACACTTATTTTCAGTGTTTGCTGAGAAGTGCCGTTTTGTCACATTAAGCGTTACACACAAATAATTTCTTTCTTGAATGAAAAAAGACTGAATTTCTTTCCTTTGTCTTGATTTTTTTTTCAGGCTATAGTTGAACCAAAACACTGGTTAAAAAAAGCTCTAAAATGAGTATCAGAGTATCTAAAATCCCTAATGGTTGCTGGAAGTCAAGCTGTCGCCAGGTTCCTGTCCTAACTTGATTAGTTCCTGTAGTTGCTACAGTGCGGTCTTGGCCAGTTAGGGTGTGTTGAAAGAATGCAAGAGTAAGATGAAGAGTTTAACAAATTGTGAGAAAACATGAGCAAAGTAACCTGGATCATTCAGGTAGACTGAAATCAATGGACGTCTATGATCTAGTCTGCCAAGTTATTATACTGATGCTTGCATATTGACATTTGTGAGAATGGACTTCTGTGGCAAGAGGGAGGGAGTGCTAAATATCAACAATGGTATGTATGGACCTCTAAAGGAGTGGCTACCCTAATATGGTTCAGAGGATTATAACAGCACTGAATTTGCAAGCCAAGTCTGCCAACTATATAGAACCATATAGAATTTTGTTGCAAAGCAGCACTGGAAACAAATGCCAGACTGTGTCATTGATATTTTATTACTGTTTGTCACTTATAGTTACAATAATTTTAAGAATTGGGAACCTGTCATCTTTTTATTTCCTTATGGTTAGACTGATATTTGGAATCATGATATTCAATGATAAATAGATGCCAATGGTCCCATTGTGACTTATTTTTACTTCTTACTGGTTTACTGTTAAAGTTATTGTAGTCTTTGGACACAGGGCTGTTGTCATTGACTCATTTGTTAGTACATACTGCTTATGCTTGCATGCTGGGTTTGCCTAATTGTCCATGTTCTGCATACAGTCACTGCATATGGTATTTGAAATAAGTACTTCTAGGTGTGATTTGTTAAAGAGGTGGAGTTATCTGAGGCAAGGGGCATGGTTAGTTACATAATACCGAATGAGTGACTTATTTATTAGGAAATTGTAGAAGGTAGAGGTGACAACCCTGGTGAAATTATCCTAGTGAAAAAAGTAGCTAACGATCTAACTGACTAACTAAATAATTACATATGTATAAAGGGAAAACAATGAAAAGCAGCTGGGTTACTCAGAGCCAGAGAAGGGAGGAATAAAAATAAAATGAAGGGCTGTAGACTTGGCAATTTTAGCAATAATGCTGTAGGTTGATTAATCAGAGAGAAATTCATTGAATCTTGTTCCAGGGGAACGGATCTGATGAAAAAAGCCTACTTTCAGTATATAAAGAAAATAACGAGTCTTTTACTGGGCTTGGCAAAACCACATCTCTGACTCCCACCCCATGCAAATGTCTACGGTCTTGAGTATACCTGCTTAACATAATCATCTCAGAGCTCAGTCATGCAAATGTCTACGGTCTTGAGTATACCTGCTTAACATAATCATCTCAGAGCTCAGTACATGGCAGAAAAAATACCTTTGCAGTTGATTCAGAGCAGGGAACTAATCACCAAACGCATAAAAAGGCAAACACGCACAACTATAGAAAAAAAACAGTTTCACTTCAGTTTTCAAGCTGGCAAAAACATTTTCCCTTGATTCAGTGAAAGTGGTCTACACTGAAAAAACACTTTTAGTTTGTCAACATTGCAAAGAATGAAGATTTGATGGATTTCACTTTAATAAACATTCAATGGTTATAATTCAGTCCATCAAACAAAAGTTAAACTAGTATCACTTTGACTAAACAATGATGCTGAAAGCAGTCTTCTTGAAGGAACACTATCTTTGCATTTTAAAGAAAATTCACATTTTTGTGGGATAAGAGACCCCATACACAGTACTGTGTCCTCTAATCTCCTTACTTAAAATAATTAAATCTGAAGTCACTGGACTTTATAAATATTTCATGTTGGACAGTTTGACTGAAGCACATTTCAAGAAGGCCAGGAAAGCTTCTAAAAAGGCCAAGAGCAAAGGACAGGAGCAGGATGGAAGGAGAAGAGCCCAGACCTGATGTCAGCCAAAGTATAGGTCTAACGCTTGAGGTCTCAGATTGCTGGTGTACCGATATTGAGCCCAGTTTCTCTTACTGTTATGAGATGGTTTTGCTGCAATCAGAAGAGAGTTTGACTCCTGAATTATCTTGCTGCAGTTAATGATGGTTTTACAGTCAGATTTTATAAAATTCTGTCAAATATGTGAAAGTGCAATCATAGGGATGTAATATAAATCCCCTTTTTATATCTAAAAAACATGGACACTACTACCCCTGTGCAAACTGTCATTTCATTTAATATATAATTTTGTCGGACCACATATTTGGAAAGCATTTGTTTTGTTTCATCAGTGACAAAAATCACTAAAAGAGAAACCGATTACCTGCATACCTGCACCTTTATTTTTTTTAACTGAGGAAAAATATAGCAAGGACAAAAAAAAAAAAAAAAGCATTTCACCAGAAGGCTTCCCTAGCCTTAGCTGGATTCATGACTATTTACTAAAGGTCTTTACTCAGACAAACCAACAAAAACAGTCACTGAAAGTGATATGGCCTTAAACCTTTTTCTCCCCTTCACCACCCAGTATGGGAAGCGACCCTTCACTAACTTATATATACAAACTCCATAGTCACACAACAGTGGAGAAAGGGCAGCACCATACCGTTGCTGAAAGTAGCTTTCAGTGATAATGTTGTTACTCTGCTGTTAATTGAAAAATATGCCCCTTTAGTTTAGTGCTCAGTGGTTTTATTTTATTATAAAAAATGCATTTGAGCTGTATCTCCTGCTATGTGTAGTATTCTGATTTTTCATTACCCTGCACAGGTACATCTGGGTGTTACATAAAAATATTTAAAGCATTTTATCACATAGCCTGCACTTAGCTTGGTTTTGGAAATCTTTTTACAAAGTTCTAGCATATCTTGCATTTTGTCTTTAGCTCAGGTAATAAAGAGATATTAACTTTCAAAGCACACACCAGCTTACTCACTCTGTGTCAGTAAATCCCAACAGCTTCCGAAAATAAATCCTTCTGATTCTAAAAAAAAGTCTGTTCCTGATCACAAAAAATATCGAGCGCAATGATGTCAGCTAAAGCTAAAGCATGAATAAAGAAGTAATTCGGGAGAGTTGGGAGGTATAGATGATCTGCAAAAGTGGGGGAGCTCCCATCCCCCCACGCTCTATGGTTCTGGCGCCCATGCGCTTGCTTATTTACTTATGAAGAAGTGTTCCATCACTCACTTCATTTACCACTTATTGAATTAAACATCCACCAAATAAGCAGCGTCCTTACCTCCACTCACTTATATTTACCACTTATTGAAGTAAACATCCAAACTAATAAGCAGTGTCCTTACCTCCACTCACTTATATTTACCACTTATTGAAGTAAACATCCAAACTAATAAGCAGTGTCCTTACCTCCACTCACTTATATTTACCACTTATTGAAGTAAACATCCAAGCTTTGGCCGGCTAACAACTTGTTATATTCAACTGGACGTATAAGAGAATTTAAGTACCTTTATCTGCTTTTTTTTTCAAAAAAATACAGTATTTAAATTGATTTTAACTGTGTGGAAAGAATATTTAGCTGAACTGGAACTTTTCACTCTGCTCTTCAGTGTAGAAGAAATATTAGCTGAACTGGTAGTTAGTCAGTGTTTGCTGAATTTTGTTATTTGCTAGTAATTACAGGTGTGGTGGTAGTCACATTGTTTGATTTCCTGTCGTTGCCTATTTAAGTGGTACAGTGTGAAATATTTTCTGCTTAAAAACCTCAGCTTTGGCCGGCTAACAACTTGTTATATTCAACTGGACATATAAGAGAATTTAAGTACCTTTATCTGCTTTTTTTTTTCAAAAAATACAGTATTTAAATTGATTTTAACTGTGTGGAAAGAATATTTAGCTGAACTGGAACTTTTCACTCTGCTCTTCAGTGTGGAAGAAATATTAGCTGAACTGGTAGTTAGTCAGTGTTTGCTGAATTTTGTTATTTGCTAGTAATTACAGGTGTGGGGTAGTCACATTCTTTGATTTCCTGTCCTTGCCTATTTAAGTGGTACAGTGTGAAATATTTTCTGCTTAAAAACCTCAGCTTTGGCTGGCTAACAACTTGTTATATTCAACTGGACGTATAAGAGAATTTAAGTACCTTTATCTGCTTTTTTTCCCAAAAAAATACAGTATTTAAATTGATTTAACTGTGTGGAAAGAATATTTAGCTGAACTGGAACTTTTCACTCTGCTCTTCAGTGTGGAAGAAATATTAGCTGAACTGGTAGTTAGTCAGTGTTTGCTGAATTTTGTTATTTGCTAGTAATTACAGGTGTGGGGGTAGTCACATTCTTTGATTTCCTGTCCTTGCCTATTTAAGTGGTACAGTGTGAAATATTTTCTGCTTAAAAACCTCAGCTTTGGCCGGCTAACAACTTGTTATATTCAACTGGACGTATAAGAGAATTTAAGTACCTTTATCTGCTTTTTTTTCAAAAAATACAGTATTTAAATTGATTTTAACTGTGTGGAAAGAATATTTAGCTGAACTGGAACTTTTCACTCTGCTCTTCAGTGTGGAAGAAATATTAGCTGAACTGGTAGTTAGTCAGTGTTTGCTGAATTTTGTTATTTGCTAGTAATTACAGGTGTGGGGGTAGTCACATTCTTTGATTTCCTGTCCTTGCCTATTTAAGTGGTACAGTGTGAAACATTTTCTGCTTAAAAACCTCAGCTTTGGCCGGCTAACAACTTGTTATATTCAACTGGACGTATAAGAGAATTTAAGTACCTTTATCTGCTTTTTTTCAAAAAAATACAGTATTTAAATTGATTTTAACTGTGTGGAAGGAATATTAGCTGAACTGGAAGTTTTCACTCTTCTCTTCAGTTAGTTCCACCCACCCTCCCTGTTTTTGTTTTGGTGTTAATCTTAGTGGCCTTGCAGCTGCCTGCCCCTCTTGTAAATTTGTGTTTGGATACTCCTTCTGGGCCCATCTCATTTGCTCACTCAACTGAGTGCAGTGAGATCATATTCTGATTTTAGGCACTTCTACTGTGTACAAAGGGAGCATCTGGGAAACAGAAAAAAAAAAAAATAAGCTTGTTTCCTGCCTTTCCTGTTAAGTGGTATAGACTATTTGTAGGCTTTTGAGCCCCCAAGCCTTTCTGTGTTGGAGGGAAGCCTTCTAGCTTAGTTTTTTTTCCCTATAACTAGCCAGTTTTCTAGTTTCAGCACTCAAATCTGTTTCTTTGATCTCAGCACTTGTTCAGAAAAAAAAAAAAAATTAATCTGCTTTTACTGTACTTGTGTTTCTACCTATTTTTTTACTTTTGCATCATCTTAAAAGTACTCAATTGTATTTATTACTGCTTGGTGTAACTCATTCTAGGCCTTCTGGTTTAAACACTTGGGCTTCGGACCAGTTGTTTTGCACTGAGAGGGTTTGTGGTCTGCACTGTAGTGGCAGAACAGGTAGCTTACATCCTTCTAGGTTGGGAACTGCTGATTGAGGCTCAGTGTCTGTTATTCTAAAAGTGTATTAATTCTGGTTTAAGCACTTGGGCTTTCAGGCCAGTTATTTTACATTAAGAGGGTTCGTGGTCTGCACTCTTGTGGGAGGAGAGGCTGGACTCTGCCCTTCTGAGCTGGGAATTTCTGATTGAAGGCTTATAGTGCATGCATATCTGAACTGCTTCTTACTGAAGTTGGTGTGCCTTGTTTGCTGTGGCATAGACTGGATTCGGGCCTGCTGGATCTAGCTTTGTTTGTGTAAATTGAGCACTAATCCAGGCATTCTCTAAAGTATTCAATTGTATTTATTACTGCTTGGTAGTAACTTGATTAAAGTTTAGCTGTCATTCTAAGTCTTTTGGATTAATCACTTGGGCTTCAGACCAGTTGTTTTACATTAGGAAGGTTTGTGGCATGCACTGTGGTGGCAGGACAGGTAGCTTTCATCCTTCTAAGTTGGGAACTGCTGATTGAGAGCCCAGTGTCTGTTATTCTTAAAGTGTATTAGTTCTGGTTTAGGCACTTGGGCTTCAGGCCAGTTATTTTACATTAAGAAGGTTTGTGGTCTGCACTCTTGTGGGAGAAGTGGCTGGACTCTGCCCTTCTGAGCTGGGAATTTCTGGTTAAAGGTTTATAGTGCCTGAATATTTGAACTGTATCTTACTGAAATTGGTACACCTTGTTTGCTGTAGCATAGACTAGATCCAGGCCTGCTGAATATAGCTTTGTTTATATGCTTGTTGTTTGTTTGCTTGTTATTTCCCTGGAACGCTAATTCCACCTAATACATGGCTTCTCAGTGCTTCTGTGGCTCACTAGTGATATCTGCATTGCTTACTGTACTTATTTCCTTGTTTCACTTGAAAGAAAGTTACTGTTTGTCGTTTTGCATTTAAGTTACCTGTAACACATTGCACTTAAGTTACCTGGCACTTGCTCACTAAAGCAATTATATAAGTCAGCACTAAAAATTAAAAGCACTACACCCTCACTCCCCACTGGCCCTGGTTTTCAATTATTAAGGAATTCCCAATATTATTCCAGCATGTCCAAAGGTCAGTTGTCAATCTCCTCTCCGGTCCAGCTGGTGAATCTGGGAATCTTGAGGCAATGTTACAACTGCCTCATGTACACAGACAACCCTCTCCTCCTCCCAACAAATTCCAACACATGTGAGAGATGCAACCATATAGCCAAACTGGAGGCTAAGCTCTCTCAATTCAGTACTGGCATAACCAGTCAGGAGGAGAAGGAAACCATACTCACTACAATTCCAGTCTCACATAGACCTACCACGACAGCAAACCAAACACATAATCACACAAAAACATACCGGAGGCTCTAAATAAGATCTGCCGAAGCAGCAGAGACCTCCAAAGCAGACACCCAAGCAGCCGCTACCCCAAAACAAAACACGTGCAACACATATCTCACAAAGCCAGTGTGCCAAACAGTCACAGCCCTTAAGACTAAACAACACACCTGATACACTTGTAATAGGTGACTCTATCATCAGGCACACTGGCGTCCCGCTCACCAGGCTGAACAAGGAGAGGTCACGGTGAGCAGCCTGTCGGTGCTAGGATCCGCCACATAACACAAGCACTCAGGTCACTCCAAGGCAAGTACAAATATGACTCAGTCATTGTCCATGCTGGTGTGAATGACCTGAGACGTACCTCCCTGGACTACATGAAAAGAGACATAAAGGAGCTCTCTGAGCATGTAGCCCAGGCCGGTATGACCCTGACCTTGAGTAGCATCTTACCCTCACCAAGAATGATGCCACAATATGAAGACAAGATGATCAATTTCAACAATTGGCTTAAGTACTGGTGTCATTCAAAGGGGATCCAATGCCTGTCAGCTTGGGATGATATGCTTTCGACAAGAAATGATGCTTCGCTAGGGACGGCTTGCAACTGACACCCCTGATATTGGCAAAGACTCTTGCTACCCCCATAGTGCCTTTTTAGGCAAGGCTCAAAAGACAAACCCACCTCCATAGGTATCACAAGGGATAAGAAACTAAGAGTAATGCTACTCAACGCCAGAAGTCTAAACCTCAAGATGCATGCACTCGAAACTCTCCTTAGCATGGAGAACATCGATATCTGTGCAGTAACAGAAACCTGGTTCAGGGCTCCGAGAGCACCCCAGCACTACCAGGTTATACCTCATACCATGCTTTTCCCAAAACTTGGACCGAACCACAAAGGAGGGGAGTATCGATATTCATCAAAGATACCCACACCTCCAGGTTGGTGGCAAAGCACGAAGCATCAGAGACTATCCATGTGCAACTAACAGTGGGTAAAACTGCCTTCCAGTTTATAGCCTGCTACAGACCACCCTCCCAAAACCAGGAACCCCACTCGGCCTTCCTGAGAACACTGGAAAATATGAAGGTCTCTCCAAACACCATTATATTGGGCGACTTCAACTACCCAAACATAGACTGGGAGCATTACTCTAGCTCCAACACCCTAGCCCAAAGGTTCCTAGAATTTATAAACTCAAATGCTATGGAACAACTTGTTACCACTCCCACAAGAGGGGAAAACATACTGGACCTGATCATCACCAACATGGGGACTCTATGCTCCAGACCAGAAGTGTATCCCTCACTGGTAAGATCAGACCATAAACTAATCTCACTGGATATTCACATCCCGACCCCACCCCCTGCCCAGAAAACCACAGTGAAAAACTTCTCTAAAGCAAATTTTACACTCCTCAAAACTGAGGTGGAATCCTTCAAAGCCCGGGCCTGTGGAAAATACAGCCTAGACCGCAGAATCCTTTATAAATGCATTCTATGAACACCTTCAGGAATGCATGGATCATGCGATCCCAAATAAAACCAAGACCCAATCCTCCAAAGGCAGACGTCCTGTCTGGTGGACCCCAGCCTTAAACAAACTATACAATAGAAGGAGGAAGCTACTAAATGATAAAGCAAAATCCCAAAAAGGGAAGGCATCACTGATCAGTATTAGCAAAAAACTACGGGCACACATAAAATTGTCTAAGGTCAGCTTCGAGAGAAAAATTGCACAGGACACTAAGGATAATCACAAGGCTTTCTTTAGTTATGTTAGGAACCTGGGTGGTAATTCCTAGATATGCTCAGAATTAGTCCAAAATGACAAAAATACACGAACCCACAGACATTGCCAACATCCTAGCTGACAGGTTCAGCAAACTTCTCCCTCCCCACCAAAGGGCAAATATCTATCCCAGCAGAGTGCTGCCCCCTGACATCTCAGATGCTCAGGTAAGAGCCGCCCTCTCCAAAGCAAAAAACACAGCATCAATGGGACCAGATGGTGTCCCGGGCTGCGCCCTACATGAACTCAAAGAAGAGCTAAACCCAAACATAAAACTACTGTTCAATCTCAGCCTTACTACAGGATATGTGCCCAAAGAGTGGCGTACAGCAACAGTGGTCCCTCTCCATAAAGGTGGTGCCTCAATGGATCCTGGAAACTATCGCCCCATAAGCCTGACTAGCTTGGTCTGCAAAGCTATGGAAAGGATCATCATGGACCTCATAAATAAAGATATTGGGGACCTACAAACACTGGATCCTACCAGTTCGGCTTTGTTAAGGGCAGATCCTGCCTCTTAAACCTGGTTGATTTCTTTGAAACAGTCACCAAGGCCATTGATGAGGGGAAGGAGGTCCACACAGCCTACCTGGACCTCACAAAAGCCTTCGATACAATACCCCACTGGCATTATAGATAAGCTCCCCAGCTTAAATATAAACCCCTGTGTCACTAGATGGATTGCAAACTGGCTCAAGGACAGAACCCACATGGTTAGAATTGCTGGAGCCATGTCAGACTCCAAACCAGTTACAAGTGGTGTCCCACAAGGCTCAGTCCTGGGACCTCTCTTGTTCGGTATATATTTCTCAGGTACAGGCCAACACGGAAGGACTGTGGCTGACCAAGTTCATGATGACTGAAACTGGGTGCCATAATCGACTCTCCAGCCGACACAAGCATCCTCCAAAGGGCCTCATAGAAACAGACAACTGGTGCCAGAGCCATGGCCTCAAGCTAAATGCCAAAAAGTGTATAGTCATCCCCTTTGGCGAAAGAAATGCCACTTTAAAGACAGGCCAATTAAGTTCGTAGATGACTGTTCAAAGTCATAACTGATTCTCCAGCCGATACAAGTCCTCCAAAAGGGCCTCAGACAACTGGTGCCAGAGCCATGGCTCAGATATTGGGCTTACTCAACTACCCAAACATAGACTGGGAGCATTACTCTGGCTCCAACACCCTAGCCCAAAGGTTCTAGAATTTATAAACTCAAATGCTATGGAACAACTTGTTACCACTCCCACAAGAGGGAAAACATACTGGACCTGATCATCACCAACATGGGGACTCTATGCTCCAGACCAGAAGTGTATCCCTCACTGGTAAGATCAGACCATAAACTAATCTCACTGGATATTCACATCCCGACCCACCCCTGCCCAGAAAACCACAGTGAAAAACTTCTCTAAAGCAAATTTTACACTCCTCAAAACTGAGGTGGAATCCTTCAAAGCCCGGGCCTGTGGAAAATAAGCCTAGACCGCAGAATCCTTTATAAATGCATTCTATGAACACCTTCAGGAATGCATGGATCATCGATCCCAAATAAAACCAAGACCCAATCCTCCAAAGGCAGGCGTCCTGTCTGGTGGACCCCAGCCTTAAACAAACTATACAATAGAAGGAGGAAGCTACTAAATGATAAGCAAAATCCCAAAGGAAGGCATCACTGATCAGTATTAGCAAAAACTACGGGCACACATAAAATTGTCTAAGGTCAGCTTGAGAAAAATTGCACAGGCCACTCAGGATAATCACGAGGCTTTCTTTAATTATGTTAGGAACCTGGGTGGTAATTCCAGATATGCTCAGAATTAGTCCAAAATGACAAAAATTACACCGAACCCACAGACATTGCCAACATCCTAGCTTACAGGTTCAGCGCAAACTTCTCCCTCCCCACCAAAAGGGCAAATATCTATCCCAGCAGAGTGCTGCCCCTGACATCTCAGATGCTCAGGTAAGAGCCGCCCTCTCCAAAGCAAAAAAGACAGCATCAATGGGACCAGATGGTGTCCCGGGCTGCGTCCTACATGAACTCAAAGAAGAGCTAAACCCAAACATAAAACTACTGTTCAATCTCAGCCTTACTACAGGATATGTGCCCAAAGAGTGGCGTACAGCAACAGTGGTCCCTCTCCATAAAGGTGGTGCCTCAATGGGATCCTGGAAACTATAAGCCCCATAAGCCTGACTAGCTTGGTCTGCAAAGCTATGGAAAGGATCATCATGGACCTCATAAATAAAGATATTGGGGACCTACAAACACTGGATCCTACCCAGTTCAAGCTTTGTTAAGGGCAGATCCTGCCTCTTAAACCTGGTTGATTTCTTTGAAACAGTCACCAAGGCCATTGATCTAGGGAAGGAGGTCCACACAGCCTACCTGGACCTCACAAAGCTTTCGATACAATACCCCTTTCGGGCATTATAGATAAGCTCACCAGCTTAAATATAAACCCCTGTGTCACTAGATGGATTGCAAACTGGCTCAAGGACAGAACCCACATGGTTAGAATTGCTGGAGCCATGTCAGACTCCAAACCAGTTACAAGTGGTGTCCCACAAGGCTCAGTCCTGGGACCTCTCTTGTTCGGTATATATTTCTCAGAGGTACAGGCCAACACGGAAGGACTGTGGCTGACCAAGTTCGCAGATGACTGAAACTGGGTGCCATAATCGATTCTCCAGCCGACACAAGCATCCTCCAAAAGGGCCTCATAGAAACAGACAACTGGTGCCAGAGCCATGGCCTCAAGCTAAATGCCAAAAAGTGTATAGTCATCCCCTTTGGCAAAAACAAAGTGCCCACAAATTACCACATAGGTGGAAATCCATTAAGTACAGAAGAAGTAATTAGGGACCTGGGGACCCAGGTTGATAGCAATCTCTCATTTGACAACCACGTGGCCAAAGTGGTTAGAAAAACATTTTATATAGCCCACCTAATCATGAAGGGATTCACATCTAGATCAGGGAGGTCATCGTGCCTCTTTACTCATCCCTCATCAGGCCCATAATTGAGTACAATGCCCCTTTTGGGATGTACCTTACCAGACACCTGCAGCAACTGGAAAGACCCCAAAAGTACCTCACCAAGAGGATCAAAGGCTCAAACAGATGCCATATGCTGCCGGTTAAAGAAACTCCAGCTCTACTCAGTGGCATACTGCCTGTTCAGAGGAGATCTGTGCCTGACGTATAAAGCCATGTCCAACCCGGAATTAATGGACATGCTGCACCTCAGAAAATCCAAATCCCATCGAGCTACGCGAGAGACTTGAACCTCAGCACTGAAATAAATAGGACATGCTGGAGGGACAGATTCATAACCCAGAGGCTCCCTTCACTCTGGAATAAAATCCCAGTCCAGGTTAGGCAGAGTCCCTCATTGACTCTCTTCAAGAGGAATCTTGATGAGTGGATGGGAGATTGTAGGCTTTACCGGGTATCACTTCTGTGTCACTGTTAGATAGAGGCATAGTATACTAACCTCGAAAAAGGGCATAGCAAAATAAATTTAAAATGGGTGGCGAAAGCCAAACACATTCTGGCTAGGCTTATAAATGCCCTAGGGCAGATAGCCTAGTATGAACCTATGAACCTATGAACTAATAAGCAGCGTCCTTACCTCCACTCCCTTATATTTACCACTTATTGAAGTAAACATCCAAACTAATAAGCAGCGTCTTACCTCCACTCACTTATATTTACCACTTATTGAAGTAAACATCCAAACTAATAAGCAGTGTCCTTACCTCCACTCACTTAAATTTACCACTTATTGAAGTAAACATCCAAACTAATAAGCAGCGTCCTTACCTCCACTCCCTTATATTTACCACTTATTGAAGTAAACATCCAAACTAATAAGCAGTGTCCTTACCTCCACTCACTTATATTTACCACTTATTGAAGTAAACATCCAAACTAATAAGCAGCGTCCTTACCTCCACTCCCTTATATTTACCACTTATTGAAGTAAACATCCAAACTAATAAGTAGCGTCTTACCTCCACTCACTTATATTTACCACTTATTGAAGTAAACATCCAAACTAATAAGCAGTGTCCTTACCTCCACTCACTTATATTTACCACTTATTGAAGTAAACATCCAAACTAATAAGCAGCATCCTTATCTTCACTCACTTATATTTACCACTTATTGAAGTAAACATCCAAACTAATAAGCAGCGTCCTTACCTCCACTCCCTTATATTTACCACTTATTGAAGTAAACATCCAAACTAATAAGCAGCATCCTTACCTCCACTCCCTTATATTTACCACTTATTCAAGTAAACATCCAAACTAAGAAGCAGCGTCCTTACCTCCACTCACTTATATTTACCACTTATTGAAGGAAATATTCAAACTAATAAGCAGCGTCCTTACCTCCACTCATTTATATTTACCACTTATTGAAGTAAACATCCAAACTAATAAGCAGCGTCCTTACCGCCACTCACTTATATATACCACTTATTGAAGTAAACATCCAAACTAATAAGCAGCATCCTTACCTCCACTCACTTATATTTACCACTTATTGAAGTAAACATCCAAACTAATAAGCAGTGTCCTTACCTCCACTCACTTATATTTACCACTTATTGAAGTAAACATCCAAAGTAATAAGCAGCGTCCTTACCTCCACTCACTTCTATTTACCACTTATTGAAGTAAACATCCAAACTAAGAAGCAGCGTCCTTACCTCCACTCACTTATATTTACCAGTTATTGAAGTAAACATCCAAACTAATAAGCAGCGTCCTTACCTCCACTCACTTCTATTTACCACTTATTGAAGTAAACATCCAAACTAATAAGCAGCGTCCTTACCTCCATTAACTTCTATTTACCACTTATTGAAGTAAACATCCAAACTAATAAGCAGCATCCTTACCTCCACTCCCTTATATTTACCACTTATTCAAGTAAACATCCAAACTAATAAGCAGCATCCTTACCTCCACTCACTTATATTTACCACTTATTGAAGTAAACATTCAAACTAATAAGCAGTGTCCTTACCTCCACTCACTTATATTTACCACTTATTGAAGTAAACATCCAAAGTAATAAGCAGCGTCCTTACCTCCACTCACTTATATTTACCACTTATTGAAGTAAACATCCAAACTAATAAGCAGCGTCCTTACCTCCACTCCCTTATATTTACCACTTATTGAAGTAAACATTCAAACTAATAAGCAGCGTCCTTACCTCCACTCACTTATATTTACCGGTTATTGAAGTAAACATCCAAACTAATAAGCAGCGTCCTTACCTCCACTCACTTATATTTACCACTTATTGAAGTAAACATCCAAAGTAATAAGCAGCGTCCTTACCTCCACTCACTTATATTTACCACTTATTGAAGTAAACATCCAAACTAATAAGCAGCGTCCTTACCTCCACTCACTTATATTTACCAGTTATTGAAGTAAACATCCAAACTAATAAGCAGCATCCTTACCTCCACTCACTTCTATTTACCACTTATTGATGTAAACATCCAAACTAATAAGCAGTGTCCTTACCTCCACTCACTTATATTTACCACTTATTGAAGTAAACATCAGCGTCCTTACCTCCACTCACTTATATTTACCACTTATTGAAGTAAACATCCAAACTAATAAGCAGCGGAGTCCTTAGCTCCACTCCCTTATATTTACCACTTATTGAAGTAAACATCCAAACTAATAAGCAGCGTCCTTACCTCCATTCGCTTATTTATTTATGAAGCAGCATCCAACTGCTCACTCTACTTTCCAACTCATTGAAATGAAGCTCCAACACCAGAGGGGGAACAGAAGAAGGCAAACCTACCCCCTCTTCTTTCCCCACCATCCTGACCAGGCTGTTCCCTCTCCCTCCTTCCAAAACGTACTATGACCTAACTGCACAAGGAGATAAGCCAAACATAATTTGGTGTACTCCATCCTCTCTAAACCAATTGGATCCCTGTCATCACCTCGCAAAGCCATAACAGATAAATACTCACAGCAGCCAATTGCTTAAAAAGCAGAAATTAAACCAATAATTAGTCCTCAATGCTAAAACAACAACTGTAACCATCATAATCTCTTTATATCAACTAAACTCTCACTTATCCTAACTATCAATAGTAGCTTCATAATGATTCTCCAGTCATTACTTGCCAGTTGTACCAGCAGATCACTGAACACAATGCCGTGCAAAACAATGCAAGGGCAATTGCATACCATCATACTTAACTGCAACACCACTATACTGCCCCATGTATATGATGACCACAATAAGCTTTCCTTTCCACCTCACTTTAATAGCAAAACTCCCATGACACCGTTATAAACAAGAACCCATTTAATGACCCTCATAACATTTGACCAACAAACCACCCTCAGACTGGCCTCACTACATCCATAAACTAAACGCCATATGAACTGTAGCCCAATATACTTCCAATTACCAGTGTCAACCTTCAAAACCATTGTCAATAGCTGATGGTGGTCAGTCTTTACTCTATCAAACCTACCCCAACCCTTCAAACCAATGAACCACCAACTCAGATTTTGTGAGTGCATATTGCCTTGTCACGCATTCAACTGCACTACCCACAGCTAAGTCCTCCTTAACCAACTGAACTGCCTTACTTTGTTCCCGACCCAGACAAATAACTAAATCTTTTTGCCGAAATCCTTCTCATCAGGAGCTGTAAAACAAATGTACCCAATCTAGCAATCCTTTACTACAAGCCTTCCTTACAGAAGATACCCCAAATCCCTGCAGTAAACCCAAACAATGCCTTTCTTAAGCCATCTAGTTCTGCGTAGCCAACAATGGACCCAGTTCCTCATACCCACGATGCTCCATCAAACCCTACCTACTTTTTAAAAGCCATACTCATACCAAACCACCTCTTACCACCCCAAAGTGCAGGTCAAAGGATGCATGTGTTAACTCGCTCTAAAGTCCTTAATGTGGTATGCAACATTAGTAAAACCTGCTTGAGGGACAAATTTGTCTTTTTGAAGATACCACAACTTTGGAACCATCTCTCACTATATGTCAACATAACACCTCATTGACCCACTTCAAACACAGTTTGAACAAGTGAATGTGTAACTATAAATTCACTCCAAGAGTTGCACCCATGCCTCTCTTGGACAATAAAAAACAAATTAGGTTCTGCATGTGGAAGTAAGGGTTAAACCTGGCTAGCCTATAAAGGCCCTAGAGCCCTAAGCCTAGTAGCTTCCTATGATCCTACCATTGATGTGACTCCACCCCATCTACCCCAAGCCCCACCAACACTGGCATGTCTTAATAAGTACTAACTAAATTAAAATTACCTGTAACCTCATTGTGGGCCTCTCCATCAACCAGAACTTCTACTCCAGTAGAACTCTTTACTTTTGAAATCCACTTCTGTCAGCCAGTAACTGTTGCTCACTTAGTGCTCTCTCATGTGTGACCTTGTTACGTGCCACTCTAGCGATCGGGACATCCACTGCAACAACCAGCTTCCACCATTTGCGAGCTCACTGTGTAGCTCTGCAGGAAGTGAAACATCCCTCACAGCACCATCATCTGCAACGAGAAAGACTGATGTAAGTCCTCTGAAATGCATTAGTTAGAGTTCCACCTTTTAGCCATTTGTTCTACATTATGGCGACAGCGTTCAGCATCTTGGTAAGAGAAGAGGAAACAATCAGTGCAATGCAAAATTTAAACCATACCATACCTCTGCTTGTGCAAAAGACGACATCTGTGATAAAGGAGTGGCTTTGCTTAGCATAACACCCCATAACATTACCAGGCTTCAAAAGCTCATGTTCCTCAAAGTTCTGCACTGAAAAGATGGATCACATGCTCAGTGTTAACCTTACCTTGTTCCCCAAATTAACTACTATCAGTGATAAATAGGATGAATCATATTATCCCATTAAAAGGTCTGTATCTATAAATAAAAGTATCCCATTTTAACCATCCTGTCAGTTTCCTAATTACAGCTGCTAGTGAGCCATTAGTATGTGCTCCACCATTTACCCATTTGTTTCACCTTATAAGTGACAGTATTCTTCATCCTGGTGATGGAAAGAGAAACAATCAGGGTAAAGAAATGAAACATTCCATCCCTTTCGTAGGTTCCTCTTACAAATATCCCACCGAAGTATGACTAATACAGCTAAGATGCCCACCTCTCATGTCTGACATTTACCATTTCCCTCTTCACAGAAACAGATGGTACCAGAGCCATGGGCTCAAGCTCAATGCAAAGAAATGTATGTTATCCTTTGGGAAAAAAAACATGCCATGACCATTTACCATATAGGCAGTACACTAAACACAACACAGAAAGTGTGAGAAGAGACTTAGGGACACAGGGTGGACAGTCTCATAACATACAAGGCCATGTCAAACCCAGAGCTGTTGGACATGCTACACTTAAGAAATCCCAATCCCTCAGAGCTACATGCTCCAGGGATCCTTGTCATTAGGGCTGATAGCCTAGTACCAACCTATGAACCTATAAACCTATGAACTACTATACCTTTCCAGAACCACACAACTATGAAACTGCCCAAATAAAGCTGAACTCTGAACATACTGCAAAACCTGTACCATTAAGAACTCTATCACATGGTAACTCCTTTGCCGGTTAGGAGGTAAAAGGCTTCTCTGAAAAGCAACCCACTGTAGACCACATTACCGCTAACCAGTACTTAGCCAAAGATAACCCTGCCCAGAGCTATCCACAAAACAGGGACCAATAAAAACAGAATCAGGGACAAAACCAAAACTAGTTAAAACCATCAGAGACAGATTAAAATATTTGACCAAGTTAGAAAGTGTCTAGAATAACAATAAGTGTGCCATTAAGTCCCCCCATATATCATCACTTGACCACACTCATGTGTCCCCACCTCCTAGAGCAGGAAATCTGAACCAAAAACAAAAAAAGTTGAAAATGTAGGTCTTACCACTTCAAGGTGATAGACTAACAGGCTTGAATATGCCATTTTAAGGAAAGCTGGACCAAGCAATCTGCCCCTTGTGCGACAGGGAATCATACCTCTCAGACTCCAAGTGCAAGAACTCTGAACAGAGCGTGACAAAATGAGGGTACAAGGTCCAAAATAGCTACAGATTCAAATATTGCTCCTATGAGCTTTTTAGAGCTGTTAGAGTAAGGGGGTTTGTGGTAACATACTTTTAATTTATTCATGTTTTTGAAAGCTTGATTTACCAAAAAACAAATGCTATGAAGAATAGATCAAAAACAGGAGGCAAAATCTGGACATTCTGCACAATCTGTACAGTTAGGAGGTATGGGAAAATGGTAGACACACTGTGAAAGTCAGTGCAGTCGAAAAGTATGCTGGAACCCATGTAAAAGGTGTTCATTAGTATGGATCTTCTGAGAGGTACAAGGTCTGAAGTCAAGTTTCTCATTATTCTGTAACTTCCAACTCAATCTGTCTGCTCATTGTGTGCTCAACATTGAAAAGGAGCCCACAACCTCACAGACCCCCATCTATACTCTTCTCCCACACCGCACATACACGATGGACAGCCAATACCCAGATTGTCCCATAGCCTGCGGAAACCATCAGTCTTGTTAGCAGGCTAAATGGAGTATTTCCAGTCAACACGCCTTACCCTCTCCCTTACCACCACTTTCCATTCTCAATCCCTTGAAGGGCATGAAGACTGATGTCAATCTCCAATGAGCCACAAAGAACCTGCCAGAGTCATCAGTCCAACCCAAAGGAAACATCTCCCATGCTAATTGATTTGACATCTGCAGCACAGTTGCATTTGTTAATAGTCTACATCCTCCCTGCGGTCATATGGAGAAAGACGCACAGCTGCACACCACATCCAAGCTGGGCCATGGCATTAGCTGTACAAAATGAAATCCCATCCAAAGTTTCCCAACAAACCCGGGGTGCACAGCACACCAGCCACCAAAGAACTCAGCAGCAACACCACCAGTAAAATTGTTACCATAAGCAAGAAAAATGGAATATAAGGTTCTGCCTTAGCATGAATTTACTGAAGAGTATAAAGCCTAAAAGTCAAATGTCTGTCATTATTTTCTATCTGCAGTCATTGACTGAGTGCCATTAGTTGCAGAAAGCCATTATTTACAACTGGACAAAATTTGAGGCAAAATCTAAACATTCTGCAAAATCTGTACAGTTGAGAGCCTTGCAAAGATTCTCCAACTCTCCCCCTTCCCCTTCACGGCTGTTACAGCTTCACACACATGTGCAACACATGCCCAGTATTTGTCTTATACCCCAGCCCATGAAAAGGCAGTCACTTCACCTTAAGAAAGCAACCCCCAATGGGGAGGTGCCACCATCGCTACTCCTCCACCACCAATGGTCATTTCAAACTCTTGCACCAGGATTGTTACCTTTATTACCATATATTTAAAAGCACCTATCCTTATCATAAAACTCAGTAGCTTAGCACACCACTCCACAATGAATGCAGAAACATAACTGAAATCTACGCACATACTTCCCATAACTGAGCATGCCAGATCAATGACAGCTATTAATGAATAAGTACATATTTAATATACTCCTGTATGAGCACAGGAACTTTCATGAGGTTTATCTTCCCCTAAGCTATACACCAAACAGCAAAGCCTGTAGCGTATAGTCTATGAAGCAACCATCTCAGCCATTACGTCAGACAAAAACTCTAGTAAAGGACCCTGAAGTCGCAGCAAACCTAACGTAAAACACATGCCACCTTACAAAGTAACTGCATCGGCCATCTTTCCATGCACAGCTGAGGACTTCTTAACAAATGGGGGATGGAACTGCCATAACCCAAGAGCCACAAACCACTACCTCACCAATCCCTTACAACCATGTACAAATACCTCACTTAACTCAGTGACCATCTACCTAATGGCTCTCTTCTTCTCCAAAACTGTACCTACTGACCTGCCATGCTATGACAGACCCTCCAAACCTAGTCCCTCTGGACCGTACAAGCATGTCCTAGATACAGTATCAGCTGAAAGAACCACTCTAGCCCTACAACCTGCAGCCACATTCCCCATTTGGCTCCAGGCCACTACCTCTCAGCTAGAAATTTGGGCAACACCATAGTTAAAGGTAGAACCAAAACCCAAAACCCAAAATAAGGACCAACTTAAATATTGTTCTCACTAAATTAGAAAGTTGCTAGCATAACGGATTTTGCATTAACATGAATTTCCTGAAGGGTATTATCTTTAAACTTTAATGATTTGTCACGAAATTGCCAAAACTGCATTTTTATGAAAATGGAGTCAATATACGAGGCAAAGGGATATTATCTTTAAACTTCAATGATTTGTCATGCACTTGCCAAGAACCACAATGTTATGAAAAAACAGACTAAAAATGTGAGGCAAAATATGGACTTTCAATGAAAATCTGTACCATTTAAAGATATGCTCTGCCCCCAAGCCCCACCAAGTACAACCACAAAGCGACCTCCACATGACTCAGGCCATCCTGCCTCATTCCACAACTATCCTAAGGCCTACCTGACCACAGGTACCTACAGGTCATCTCGGACATAGAACCTGGCATAGCAAGTCCATGCCAAAATGAGATTCCTTACCTAGTTACACTTCCACAAACCCTTTTAGCCCCTCCCTACCCTTACATCTTTTCCTCCTAATCATCCCTCATTCCCATTTAACCCTTTCATATCCCCTTACCCTTTTAAATCCCACTACTATATTTATCTAACCCCCCCCCCCCGTGAAAATGTTCCTGGACAAATTGGTTTGTTACTAAACCTCACTTCCATTCCATTACCCCATTATTTGCTGAAATAAGAGTCTGATTCTAATTTCATATTGTCTGCATATAGCAGCTTAGCTGAACTATCCCTTCTAACCTATTTGCTAATGTAGTCCATCATTAATATTACCATTGGAAATACGTCTGTGGGTCCATGCACTGCTTATACTTGGGACACTGGGTCATTGTACATAGTCTGCATTAATTCTATCAATGTTTCAAGGACTTATCACATTGTCATATGCTTTTTCCAATTCTGGGAATGTCTAGTTGGACTTTTTCCTCATGTATAGGTCCTTCTCATCTATCTGTCTTACTGCAAGCATCAGGTCAGTTGTGCTGCATCTTAGTATAAACTCAAACTGCTCATCTTCCATCTTTCTTTCTACTACTATGTATACTCATTAATGACTCATGCTCTAAAAAGCATTCAAGCAGTGTGACAGGAGTTTGATACCTCTGTGCTAACAACAGTTGTGAATGTCCACTTTGTTCTTGCACACTGGTACTATACTATGCATTCCCATTCACCTGGAATATGCCTTTTTATCCACACTGCTATTTATACTTTGGGATGACTGTTTTATTGGGTATGTCTTTGCAGTCACTGATTCTACCACAATACTCTTTTCTTACTAGGAGGAAGTCTACATAGGTTGCATATTTGCTAATCTTGAATGTGATCTTATGATTGTCTCTTGATGAACTGTGTTGGCCTACATCAATACATTTTTCAGACAGAAGGAAAATGGCCTTTCATTCTTTAATCCTGTTGCCCCCTCCCATGTGGACTCTGGCAGACCCTGTTATATCTGTCCTATTTTTTGCATTCACGTCTCCTATTATCAACACCAACTCATGCCCTGCTTAATCTATTAGACCCTGTGATCGCTGCCTGAATGCACTCTTTTCTTCACTATCACAACTGTGGGCCATATCTTGAGATTATGAATACTGCCCTATCCTCACACTGGAGTCTGATTGCCACGTCTGTCACTCATTATGATGATAGCCCTAATTGTCTTCTGAAGCCTCTCACTCACCACAGTTCACACACAATTTCTATTCTTCTGCCCTCTGAGTAGTAGACTCTGGGTCCCATACCATTTATAAACAGCAACAGTTGTCCACTGCCTGGGTCTTTTCTTGACATTATAAGCATGTATTTTGCTGGGTTTGCTGCCCAATGTAATATACATTCTTTTCATGGCATTCTGATTCTGGGATTTCTGGAATACGCCAAGCTATATGTGAACTGGTGCTTAAGTTGTTGCTGGTATTTCTTATGAAGGGTGTCTGATGACTGCCTTCTTTATTCTTCTGTCTTTGCCTTTCTTGTTTTTCACTTGGAATTTAATATTCCCTCACCAATCTGTTTTTTTTTTAATCTACCACTTTTAGATTTTTTTCACTGCTTTTGCAACTTGTTGCAACTGTTTGTTTTTTTAACAGCTGTCTCAATATCCATTTCTCCTGCTTAACATAAGTTAGCTGCCTGCAGAAACATTTTGTTAATCTAACAGACATGACTTCCGCCAAGTATGAATGTATACAGGGTTGTCTCTAATATTACGTGTTGGTTTATTCTTAATAAATCTTAGTAGAGAAACATCCTTAAGAATTAATTGAGCCATTCTTCCTGGCTTCTTAACCCTGGTGAAAATATTTAGGGAAAAAGTTATCGTCACCACTCAGTTATCAGCGTGGAGAAAGTGTAAAGGGTCAACTTGTGTTATTTTCCAGTGTAGTCCTTTCGATGTTAAACAATAAACCTGGTGGCTCAGGGCTTATGCTGCTGGGTATTGAGAGTGTAAATTCTGGGATGACTGGGTTTAAAATACCCTTCTAGACAGTATGTAGCCCTGATTCATTCATTGCTATCAGGATCATTCTTTGGGACATGATGTACCTTTCTCTGCTTGCATTTGGTCTATCTCTCACTGAGTCTACAACTGTACAGATGTCACCCACAATCAGTACTGGCACTTCACGATTTTTATGAGAGCTAATACATGCACAGAAATTCCAGAAGAGATTGGGATCATTACTACTAAATTTACACACATTACTGAGAGTGTCTTGCCAGAGGAGTTTGCAAAGTGGCCCAGATATCAATCCCTTTTCATGATACTTCCTGTTGTAAGACCTACTAATCCAATGATTCCTTAAAAACTTCAAAACAATCGTCACACCTGCCTTTGGCTTGCTGCTAAGGTTATACGTACACACCCCAAATGTGCTTATGAGCAATTTTACATTCTGAATATACATGATATCTGCATTTGTTTATTTATACTATTTGTCAAGAACCTTTCCTTTAGTTGGATAATGAAATCCGCTTATATTAAATAAAATTCATTTAAATATGGAATATTCAACAGTGTTGTAAAAATAAACCCTAAAAATTTAAGACTTCAGCATGCTTTCAACATAGCTTAATGTGACAGAAAAAATAATTACAGCTGAATTCCATTTGTAAGTTTGTTCGATTGTGCCAGTTCTGCCTAATCAGCATACACATGCACACACAAACACACACACACACACACACACACACACACACACACACACACACACACACACACACACACACACACACACACACACACACTTGCACTAAGTGAAAATAAACATTTACGAATGAGCTCCAATTAACACAGCTAGCTCACATGCCTAATATTGTTAATAGTCAGATAAGGATCATATTACATGATTTTGTACATTTAGTACTTTTTTGCTTAATTGGGTCCATAAGCCTTTGCTTCTCCTTAACTGCTAAATCTGACTAGATGTTCTATAGAAGGGAAACTGGTTCTGCCTTGTTCAAAGCACTATTGTGTTTTTTTCCTGCACTTCTTTATTGCATGTTAGGCTACTTAACTGCAAAGCTTGAAAGTATTAGACCTCAACCCATCTTGAAAAGTTTTCCTGGATGAAATTTTTCTTACCCTGTCCCCAGGGTTGTCTGTCGTATTAACTGCTGAGTCCTGTGCTGGTAACTTAGTTAAGCTGTTGTCACTAAAAAAATTCCATACTTCCTGGACCTGCTGACTAGTAAGCCCAAGTGGATATGGGCTCAGTTGCTGGAGATGTCTGCTCCCAACTAAGGGTATAACAGTTTCTCTCTTTTGCCATAACTGGTGCTATTTTTACACAATTTTATGTAATTTTTCTGTTGTTTACCCTTCAAACCCAGAGCTGTTGGACATGCTACACTTAAAGAAATCCCAATCCCTCAGAGCCACATGCTCCAGGAATCTAAACGTTGGCATCACAATAAACAAAACATTGTGGAGGGATAGGTTCCTGACCCAGAGACTCCCCAGACTTTGGAATAGACTGCACATACATGTCAAGCAGAGCGCATCCTTGGCCCTCTTCAAAAGGAACCTTGACGATTGGATGGGAGAAAGGAAATTCACCCCGGGGATTATGTCAGTTGTCCTGCTAGACAGGGGTCCAGGGAAATAAATAGTGTGGGAAGAAATAGCCAGGGAATTGTTATGGCTAGATTTGTATAGGCCCTAGGGCCGATAGCCTAGTACCTACCTATGAACCTATGAACCTATGAATTCTATCTTTCCAGGTACCTTCAGCACTTTATTCTGGCATCTTATTGTTTTGGAAAGCATCTGCTCAGAAAGACTTAAAGTATTTCCATGGGAACTGGTAAATAATCAAAATCATTAAATAAAATCACTCTCTTATGTTGAGATTTAATAACATATGCCATAGGTGACAAAATAATTCAAAACTAATTGTGTGAAGAGCAAAAACATCAAACATATACAATAAAATGCACTTCAGTTCAATAAACTAAATTGGGAAATGTTTATGCAAGCATGTTGAACTTAGGCTTCCACCTCATTTTCAAAACCTTTGTGAAATCAAGAGTTATCTGATCTATTACTGACTATATTTCGAACAGTGGGAAAAATAGACATCAAAGTTAAGTGCAGTGGATTCATCCTTTACTACTCACAAATCATATGAATGCTAGGCTGACAAAAACATACTTATAAAAAGGCATCACAAATAAGGTTCTTTAATCTGAATGATTTAAGACAGAGATATGTATTTGCCATTTCCACAGTGACTATATCAAGTAGGTGCACACCAGGTTTGACTATAGAAAAAAAGTAACAATCATTTGTACAAGTTACATGAGATTGATGATTATAGTGTGAGTTCAACATATGTTATAGTGCT
The DNA here is from genome assembly GCF_019279795.1 of Protopterus annectens. NCBI lineage: Eukaryota > Metazoa > Chordata > Ceratodontiformes > Protopteridae > Protopterus > Protopterus annectens. The sequence goes on from NC_056732.1 coordinate 832,260,692, forward strand.
ACTAACCTTGATTTGTATGTATATACTTTCATTAAGATATTTTATTAAAAGGAACAAAATGATGCATTTCTACATGTAATATGTCATAGACAGCTGACGTCAGAAGTGATACGTTTTATATTTTATATACAAAAGGTAAAAACTGAAAGAATAGGATAAAAGATTGCTAAAAACTGAATAAAAAAACTAAATAAAGCTAAATTAGGTCAACAAAATGGAAGTGACTAATTTAGAATATCAAGATATTTTAAAACATAAAACATAAAAAACAAATGAAAAAAATAGTTGTACAATAATGCTATGTTTCCAAAAAGCTTTCACTGATTAGCAAACAGGAGAAAGCATTCAACAAAAAAGCACAGTTTGAAACTTTAACCCAATAGCAAAGAGAGATACATCAGATCTTGGTGAAATCATGTCAGTCTTTAAAATATAATGAAGTTTTAAATAAATAGAAAAAAAAAGTTCAGTAAATATACTTTTAATGAATAAATACTTAAAAGGTATATATAATACTTGTAGTAATATATAATTATATATAGACAACTGACTGGTACAGAAGCCATGACTTAAAATTCAATACCAAAAATTCATTATAATGTCCTTTGGGAAATCATCAGCCTAAGTTAATTACTCCATTGATAAATCACTGCTAAGAGTCAACCCAACAGTAATGGATCTTATAACATATGTAAACAGCAGTCTGGCTTTTAAAAAACACATAGCTAAGATAGTAAGAACATCATTCTGTGTTGCCGATCTTATACTACCTTCTTGGAGATACTCTCGCTTTTCTCCAATTTTAAAACCAAGGAAAGGTAAAAATCTAATCTCTTCTTTTAGACCCATTTCCCTTCTTAATGTAGATGATAAATATTTCTTACATTTCTAACAAGCAGGTTAATGCATATTCTATATAATCTTTTAGAAAAAGATCAATCAGGCTTTATAATCAATAGATTAACATGTGACAGTACTAGAAGAGTAATTACTAGATATTTCCAATCATAATAAAAAATATAGTTTTGATACTGAGATAACATTTGACTGAGGAGATTAGACATATTTTAAAACTTTAAATATCTCTAATTTTACATTAAGAATTTATAACCCTAATTAAAATGTTTTATAAAGATTCTAAAGTATGCATTACAATAGATTCATTTAGATCCCATTTTTTAAATATTTATAAAGGAACAAATGAAGGATGCCCTTTGTCACCATTATTATTTTCATAGCAATATAAACTTTTGGAAATAGTAACATTGCAGGACTGTTTGTCATATATATATATATATATATACCTGGTACCAAAATTGTGGATTGAAACTAAATGCCAAAAATGCATTATTTTATCCTTTGCACTGTCAGCTACATAGGGAACTGCTACAGTAACAATACACTTATAAAAGCTGACCAAGTTGTTCAGGATTTGGGATCTTATCTGGATAGTGGCCTAACTCTTGACCAACATGTGTCCATTGTTGTAGGAATGCATTTTTATATTGCACAGCTTATAAACAAATAGATTATGTCTTGATCTAGGGATGTCATTGTCCCAATTTAGTCATCCCTCATTACGCTAGTGATTGAAATATAATGCCCCCTTTGGTATGTGTCTGTCAAGACACATGCAACAACTGGAACACCCAGAGTACATTGCTAACAGGATACAAGATCTAAATCACATGTCCTATGTGGGCCTACTCATAGCCCTGTCATATACTCAATATCCTTCAGACTGCTAAGATGTGACCTGTGTCTGGCATAAAGGCATCCTCAAACACAATATTGACATCAGCAATCAAATGACATTAAAAATTATTGGCCTGTGGATCTACATGCCTTCTGCAAAATCAAACAAATGGTTTGTAGAGACAAATATATCTCACAGATGGTCTACTTCAGAAGATTGAAAACCAAAAGACTGAATTCAAAAAGACTGAAAATTCAAAATACTGAATGATGAAATTTGTCCTTTTTCCACTATTGTGTGATCTTGAAGTTGGTATATATAGTTAGCAGGGGGTGTGAGGGATGCAGCACCCCACTTGAGGAGTGCAGGGGGACTTGCTCCTGCATTAAAAATGTGTTCAGTATTTTGGATTTTCAGTCTATTGGTTTGTCAGTCTTCTGAAGTAGACCCCTCACAGAAGTTTCAACTGCTGTAAAACAGACTCACTCTCCACATAAAACCAAGTTCATCCCTGCCCATATTCAAGTGCAACTTGGATCTATGGGTGGGAAACAGAAGTTTTACCACAGGACTGTCTAGTGTACTACTAATGGACAGAGGTAGCTCCTTAATGCTTTATCCCATGCATGGGTCCCCTCAAATTATCTTTGGTATAATCACAGTTATTCACATTAGTAGTAATATATAATTATTAACCATGGGATGGGTACGACCAGTCTCTAACCAAATTAGATAGGTTAATTCAAGCACAGAAAAAGAAACAGGCCATGCTTGAAATGGTCCACAAGGGTACTTACATCTGAACCTAAAAAAAAAAACTATTAGATCAAATTGATTAAATGAATGTTTTAAAATGACATTTTATTAAGAATATGTGATGCAAACCTCTCTATTTATTCTAGTAAATGGAAATTTATTCATGAATTAATAATAAAACTAGTATATAACTATTTACATTTTATAAAATCAGAATATAATAATAATAATCCTTTTTATGGAAAATAGAGGAATTGTTAGAGAGGAATCCATTAACTGAAATCAAATTTGTATACATAAAGACAATCCAACATAATTTAAGGAATTATATTTATAAAATACCTTTAATTAAAAAGAGGATTTTTATATCATGTTTCTTATACTCCTAATTTCATTGAGAGTACAAATAATTTGAATTGCAAAATTTATATAATTTGAATTTAGAAATATTAAATATATATTATTTAGAAAATCATTATCTTTTTGTGCTATGATTGCCTAGAAAATAATAAGACTATCTGTTGATAGCTTTTTAAGCAAATTTAAATTGGATATTACAAATAATTTCTTAGGTTAAGCTATGATTGGAAACTGCAGGGATTTCTTGAAAGCAATAAAGAAGAATGAGCCCTCATTTGTTCCAATGATATTTAATTTTTATCTCCTTCATTAAAGAGGGTAAAACAAATAAAAAAGGTGTATGTATATATTTTAAAGAATAATTGTAACTTTTCTGAAACTTTATTGGAATTTTTTAGAGTCTTGTAACTTTCATAATTTAATTGATGAAGATAATAAAATATTATTATTAAAATCAGTTAGTAATACTTCATTTAGTTTGTACTAGAAAGTCTTAGGTCCAGATTCCATAATGTTCATGGAAGGGATTTACAGACAGTGCAGCACACTGAAAGAAGACTCCTGAGCATCTGCTGCAGACATTATTTCAGAAGACATGCTGAAGACAGACTGACTTCTTAGGTATTCAGCGTAGTCGAATTAGGGATTCTGCACATGCCAGTGTGATTCCAAAATGTATCATGTGCTCATAATGCAACTCTAATGTGACAAACAGCTATGCTAATTCTACTTCTGAAATTTATAGTGCATACATTATGGGCACCAAATATTTCAGCTGAATACTATGGATTATGGCAAACTGCTGTTCACATACTGCAACAAGCAGTAGTGATGCAAGTCATAAATGATGATGTGGCTGTGCATCCTAGAAAGCAGCCAGCTAGAGTCAGAACAAGGCTGCAAGAAAACCCCATCCCCCTTAAAACCAAAGTGTGTCTAAGCCTGGGCATACACACATCTGGAAGATTCTAGAGACACATGGGGGATGCTGTGGGAGTATCACAAACAGCTGATAGTCATATTCTGGCCAAATTCCTGGCAGCAATGTGCAGCAAGCTGGGTGACTACCAACACTTCCCAAAAACACCCATGGAGTGGAGAACTGTACTGCACCAGTTCTACAACATCACAAACTGCCCCATACACTCTGTGCAATAGATTACACACAGATACCTACCAAGACACCAGTACATCCAGAAGCAGGCTGATACATAAACCGAAGGGGGTGGCCATCCATTAACTGCCAGGTTGTATGTGCAGCAGATGGCAGCATAACAAACATCATAGCAATGCACCCAGGAACTGTCCATGATACTGCCATTTGGTGGGGGAAAGTGGACTCAGGGCTGTATTCCAGAAAGGTGAAAATCTGGAGTGAGTGCTTCTGGGTAAGTACAGAAACACAGCTAGGATATAACTAAAGGATCCCCAGCCAACAATATCCAGTCTGAACAAAACTGTTTTAACTCCCCCAACAGGTTTGCGCCTAAGAGGAGATGGATGGGGGTATGACATCATGTTCAGATGAAGGAGCATGACTTTGAGTTGAAGGCCTTGTGATAGGTGGGACCTCAGCAGATGTACCAACAGTTGACATTTATGCAGGTTGGACCATGGACAAGCATTCCTGGTGCTAGTGTTGGTTCTGTGGACAGGTTATAATCTTCTATGCATAATCATGGAACTCAGAATCCTTTTAGTAGTATGACACTGCTGCATTACTCTAAAGGTCATGTTTTCCACTGACCATGCTACAGCTAGCAGACTCTCATTTTGAGCAGCCAATACAGCCATACTCTCACTGTATCTGTTCTCTTGTCCTTCATCCATGACACACATCTGGTGTGTGACACAATCTGTGGCACAGACAAGTGCATGGACATCTGAACGATGGCATAGCTGTACCCACCCATTTTCTACAGCAGAAGGAACACACCATCTGATACTTGGCCATGTCTAACATCTGTTCACCTACATCTATGGCGATGACCTGTGTCTAGTTGTATGGATCTGCTAGCAGCAGTGCTACCATCTGTGGTGTGTTGATCAATGGCCTCACCCTGTTCAACATTCAATGTGTCATCATCTTCTGAATCTGTAGATAATTGGGACTCCACATCTAAGGATACATCTAGTACAACATCCATGTCAACTATATGGATGGATTCTCCAAAAAACTCAATTTCCTTTGTGTCAGCGACCATACTACCATGATGAGACACATCATGAGCAACATTATGTTCACTGGATGGCCTGCTGGATGATAAAGACAATTGATGTGCTAGAAGATAAAAAGGCATTGATCAGAAAATAATGTGCCTGCAGCACACAACGGGTATAAAATACAACTGTCTTATATATTTCACAACAATATTACAAATAATTGACTTTACTTGCAGTCTAATGTATGTATGTTTCACAGAATGTACATACCATAAATATACAATCCATGAACATGGGAAACATACATGATATATATGATGCATAAAAACATGGCAATACACCTGCCAAACATGGGATGTTGTTGATTCACTGTGCTGAATTTCAACTATTGTAGGGAAAAAAGACATTACGGATGACATCATTCACAACATATACCAGGTAAACAATTAAAAAAGACTGGATGTGTGACATATATGTACCACATATATGTGCACTTGAGGATTCCAGCTATGTAGAGGCTGTAGTTTGTACTGTGGATCCTGCAGTGGGAAAGAAAATAGAAAGGCAGCACAATCCTGTAGTTCTCAAAACTAATATTGGTAACATCACATATACAACGCAGAAATAGTGTCTGCAAATACTCCCCTGATGTACGTTGCAACTCTACACCATAAGGGCCTGTAAAGGCAAATACTGACAAAGATTTAAGTCACCCTGTGTGATAAACCTTGTTGAAAGCTCTGACAATGTCACTGTAACATACCTGGCCCTTCCTCGTGATAATGCATGACAATGCATGGCTTGCCCCTCCAATGGATGTACCTGTAGCATTCAAGGTTATGGAAACATCAATGTAATGGTAAACAGCAGTGCCCTTACATGAGGTGTGGGCACTAACACCAGCAATACAGAGGCACTCACCTGTTGTTCGCTGCTGTATGCCTGAAGTCGATGGCCCTGTGAATATTAATGCAATAAACATTACAACTGCAGCTTGGACTGCTCTGTCTGTAACTCAGCTCTACCAGTACATTTAATTATGCTTACATTCATCATCCTTACTTTATGTAGAAGTTTGTTCATGGCTCAACTCTGCCAATGTAAATCAAACACAGGAACACATGAATTTGCATGCTTAAGCAATATGTGGTGATTGTCAAAATACTCATTCCTGTAATGAACATGGATGCATACATGTCCATCCTGGAACACCCACTTCAGTCCTACCACAAGGGGTTAATTATTCTCGTCTTCCTGTATGCAGTGAGGCCAAAAAGATTGTGATGTTATCGGGGGTCAGTGGTGGTCCCCCATTGGTGGCATCCCTAGACCTCTCAGAAATTGTGACTTTGTTGGCTGCATGGAGACTCATGTTTGAGCATTCATGTCTACAGGCCTCACTGGAGCAGTCGTGGCTTCCAACAGCTTTGACCATGCTAGTGAAATCAGTCCATATATCATTTATTCACACAGTATCTCCTGAACTGGCTAGGAGTCTTCTCCCATACTGATGGAGAACATCTGTGATGATGTAATTTTCATGGTAGGAAAAGTTGCCACCCCTAGGTTGGTGGATAACCATGATACACACATGATATGACTCACAGATGAGCAAATTCATGCATTTGAGTCAATGAACAGCATGTGTCAAAATAAACAGTATGTATTCCTGTGCAATGCAAACATCTGTATAACACTATCTGTGAGAAATACTGACATGACGTGAACAATGCATCATACAACATCTGTAAAAACAGCATAACTTGTAATATATGTATACTTCAGGACTAAGATGAGAATCCCTATCATTATATGATGATTGTAGTTCTAAAGATAAATGTACCATGACACCACAGTCTGTGTGCATGTCACACTACAATACCAAATCACTTAACAACTGACCAGCTGACAAGAAGCAGCGGAATACCTTTGCTTCAGTATGTAGTACAGATCCACAGTAAATTGACAATGTACTGATAACACCTTTGTTACAAAGCATCATTGAAAGAAATATCCATAACAGCATAAGAATATGGTATAACAATGTTTTGGAAATCATGATTTAATAAATATCTGTAACATCAGCATCACATACTGGATATGCTTACTCTCAGGATCTGTAGGTTTCTGTAGGTAGACCACACAGTGCAAGGAATTGCCAGTAAAAAATTGCAGATGATCTGAAAATCCTCCTCTATATACTGTTATCATTTGCATTGGAAGTCTGTCTATACAAATGCATATGGGACTGAGAAGAGCAACACCTGTATGCAAATATTTTAAGACAACACTCTAGGAAATTATGGTAATTTCTGTAAAACTTAATATATGGATTAAATATGACTTCAAACATGTACCTTTGGAAATGAGTAACTTTAACAGCTGTACTAATTAACACTACAGAAATTCCACCAATTGCCAATGTACCTCATACTCAGACTCATAGAATCAAAATGTACCTTGTGTCCGTACAGCTTTAAGTACCATTTGCATGATACATAATTAATGAGGTTACTTACAATTCGAGTTTTTTTAATCCCATCCACGTACATCCCTATAAAACACCATTCTGCAACTAAAAGAACAGGTGTTGCACATGTGTAGCACATGTCCATTATCTTCCTAAAACCTTTGCAGATGACATCAGCATCAATTTCAAATATTGATTTTGATATATTTACTGATCAGACCATTGCTAATTGCGAATTGAGTGGTATCTCAGTGAGCATTTCTCTGCATTTCTGTTTTCCAGATTTGAATGACTTGCAAATCATGATGATGACTTCAAGGAGGCTGCAACTTATCCATGTTCCCAACTGGACCAAGGAGGAGATGACCCAGATGTTGATGGTCTATGCTGGATTAGACCAGAGGATGACAGCCAGGCCCAGGAACCTTGCTATGATGT
>NC_056732.1:832271074-832283574 GCF_019279795.1 Protopterus annectens
ATAGCCATCACATTCTTTTTGAAAAGCATTTTACACTTATTGATATTAATTTAGAATTTGAGAGTTGTTGAGAACAACTGAGTTGTTTATTGAATTACCACCATAACATTCTGTTAAAATCAGCTATTTAGCAGTAGTGCCAGTGCATCTTGTTAAATCCTGCTATATGTCTTTGGAATTTTTTAGGTTAATATTGTATTCTGTTTACAATGCTGTGAAACACTGCTATGTCGTGAAATACCAAAGTCTATTATACAACAGACTCAAACTGTAATTTTGAGAGACTGCGATGGACCCCCTAACAGTTGCAGTGAAGGCCTGGGAAGATTTATGTCTTTAACTAATGATGTGCAATTTTATGGAATAATGGTCCTCACCCATACATTTCTGTATTCATAATATACAGTAACATGTATGATTCTGTTCACACAAGCTGGATGTTACAACACACTGTCACACTGTATGAGGAATGCATATCTCAATTAATTACTGTTCATTTTCCTGAAGACAGTGCTGTCATGAATGTAATTTGAAAACATTTTAGCTACATGAGCAGCACATTTTCATAGTTTGCAATCCTAAACCAAGATTATTCTTAGTATACCATCCCCTATCAGGATGATGTCATAACATTAACTCTTTTCAATGCCTGGAAAGCATTCTTTTGCAGTTAGGTAGGCAGATATGTCTCAAGTTTAGAGCATGGATGTAGACTGTTTCTTCAGGTTTGAATCTCATGTTCTCCAAACTGTGCTGTTGGTGTGGCTTGTTTTCATTTATATAAATGTATGATTGCTTATGTCATAAGTGATAGTTTAATAAGGATGTTTCTTTTTTAAAGAAAAAGGGTCAGGAATTGAATAATTTATATAATGTTGCTTATGTTATATGATATATAGCAATATATGTGAAGTATAATGCTTGTTCATTTTAATTTGTTAATGTAATTTGATTATTTTTATATAAATGCAAATGTGTCTATGTTACAAATGGTAATTCAATAAAAGTGTGTTTTTTAAATGTTGTTAACACCTGTAAGTTGCAATATCAACTGGGTATTGTGCTAAATTATGGTTCTTCAGAATAACAGTCTATGTGTTTTGAAATATTTATCCTTGTTATTTAATTAATATATTTTTTTTAATATTTTCTTTTTTATTTCAGATGATGAGGACCATAGTTGAAAGAGAGAGATGTGCATTGAATGGATGCACAATATTGAAAATCAGCAGAGGAAGAGAGGTATGTTGAATATTTCATGTATATTATGACCTGAAATGCATATTCCTCTGTTTTCAGACCTGTGATTTTCAAATATACATGTTTATTGATTAGAATGCAGGAAAACCCATCATTCATCAGTAAGCTAAGTGAAATCAACAAACGGTATCTATCATTACAACTGTGTATAAATCTTATAGTGCTGATGAATTTTGTATTTTTGATCCAGTTTGTCTGCAAAATTTTTTTACAAATATTTATTAATTTATTTATTTATTTTTACCTTTGTTGACCAGGAGAGTCCAACTGGCTACGTGTCCATTTTCAATGGAGGCCTGGGAAAAAAGTTCCACAAATCAATTACGAGCAATTATAAGCAGTATAACAACAACAATCATATTTACATATACAGCATATAAGCATGACAATTACAATTAGATACATAGAATAAAAAAAAACATCTTTTACAATTTTTTACAGTTAGAATGAGTCAATACATAAGTAAGAATTACAGAATAAGATACAAAGGTGAGAGTTGCATCTTTTACTATTTTAGACAGATTGTGTACAAGTTTGATGTAGTCAGGTTGATAGTAGTAGGTAAAACAACAGAGATGAGTGGTAAGATATATAGACTAAGTATAAAAGCAAGTGTCAAGATGGAGAAAGAAAAAAAGTTATAAAAAAACTGTGCCTAGCAGAGTTTTAGTGCCCCTATATGAATAGGTACTAACTGAGAGGGCATATGTAGAGGTGACACTGTGAGGAAGCTGGAAATTAAAAAAAAACCTGCAGTCCCTCTTCATGGTAGAGTTCTGAAACAGAGATCAGGAGATTAGAGAAGAGGGTGGATATGGTTGGAGAAGTTAGCCTGGGGCTGAACATAAACACATCCGTGTGAGCTAACAGTTTATTGTGTGTATCTGACACACAGGTTATAAGGTGAATGGTTTACATATAAGTTTAAGTACTGTGATTATTGCTTATGATGCATGGGTTGGCACACTTGAAAGTTTGATCTGTTATGCATAGCCTGTCTTTTCACAGAGTGAATGGGTATCTGATGACATTGTTAGCACAGCTGTTTGCAGACTGTGTGGCATGGCTTTTAGTTCAACTTTGGTATTGCACCTGCCTCACACAACATGTGTGTGTGTTAGTAAAAACACTGCTATGGCCTAGGTTGACTTGAGCAGGTACCCATCAGATAGCAGCAGTTCATAATGAGTATACCCTGCAGGTCAAATTTGCTACTGTTTGTCTATAAATTTCTGAGAAAAAAAAAACAAAAAACAATTCTATAGCCTAGGTTATCTGGCACTTCAGCAGGCACCCATTTGACAGCAGCAGGCCATGATCGGCAATCATGTTCCAAAAATATTTGTTTTATAAGCCTTCTGATTCCTGATTGTTTGGGAAGAGAATACATACAGTTGTACATATGCAATACTACTATTAACAGAGATGTTAAATTCTGATATGTCCACAGTTGCTTTGATTGACCATATCACATTATTTTTAGTCATTATATTGATGTGTCCTCAGCCAAATATCATGTTGTTTGCCTCAGAAGGTTGTCATATGTTGTGCTTATTGTCCACAATAATCTCCAATATTATTCTCTTCATTTATACAGTGGCGTGCTGTGTCTGCTTACATACATAATTGAATGCAGACAGTAAAATGTTTGTTGAACATTAATACATTTTAACAATGCTAATGACATGTGTCTAGTCATAGAGAATGGACCAGGGAAGAATACATATCAGGACATGGATAGCTCTGTCCATAATAACTATATTTCAGTCCCTGTGTAAATATTCATCATAACCATATTGTGTATTGTGTGTTGTGCTCTGTTTTTCATGGGATTATTCTGCATAATAGGCATTGTTTTCATTTCTGTTGTGTTTTGCAATTAATCTATATTGCATGGTACCCAAGGGCATTCACCAATCCAAAGACAAAAACATGCACATGCGAGGCCACTGCCTGAGTTATTCATAGAGGATGGTGACAATGATGATGATGATGAGAAGCCTGGATCTACCCCTGCTCAAGCCATCCTGCCTGCACCTCAGATGCGACATCCTCATAGCCATGACAGAGACGATTTTCGGGAGATCAGGAAGGTCATTACCGATGTGTTCTAAACACATGTGAGGGACATGATGTGGACTTTCTTTAATGAAATGTCACAGGCTATGTGGGATTCATTTAAGATGATAGTTCATGAGATCATTTGGGAGTCTGGTCCACATCAGCCTAGTCTCTCCAGTTGGTAGGTATAGTTTGTGTGCTCCACTTGTGTTCTGCTGCCAAAATGGGGACTGACATATAATTGATTTGACTGTATATGCACTCTTGTGCACTCATACCCTGTACCTGTCATGCTTGTGTGTTATTATCATGTGACATTTACTGTGGTTTCAATGTGTGCATGACACACATTAAGACATTACTCTGTCCATGTGTATTCAACTGTCTGTGCATTATGACAGTTATCTTGCTGATAGTGTTGCAATAGGCAGCCTATAAATAGTTGTCTTAATGGGATAACTGACAAACAGCATATGTTAGCCATAGTACAACACTAACAGTGTCATATGCCTTGGATGTCTGTTTTGCTGTATCAGATATGAGTGACATACAGACATGTCATTTCACATCGTTTTGGGTGACAGTTGAAATGATGTCCAACTCTCATGATGTAGTGTTGTGTGGTTTAGCAATACTGATTTTATTTATTTATTTATTTTATTTATTTATTTATGTATTGGCATTTGTTAACTGGGAAAGTCCACTGGGTCAGAAACCCATTTTCAGTGGAGGCCCAGGGAAAAAAGCTTCAGTTACAGTGCAAGATTATTAAAATAATAGAATAGTGATAAAAACATTTTTTATACAATTTTTTGTAATTAAAAATAAATTAAGTAGGATATTTTATACAGTCAGGTAAGGTGTTGGTATTACATATATAGTATTTTAGTGGAATTACATATTCAGTACTTTATGACAGTATTGTATGCAGAAAGAATATCAAATACTAGCTGTCTACTAGCATTTACTAGCATGATGCAATTTTGGATCTGATACAAGTATATCCTGTGTAACTGCAGTCCTCCTTATCTGACTGCATCAAAGAGCAAGATCACATTAATGTGCACACAATATTACAGATTACACAGTCTTTCACAGTACATTCCATCATGCTTGTTGTATGTAACATTTTCACACCTATGATGTAGTGACATTGGTGTACACCATCCATAAATAGTTGTATATATATCGATTGCACATATGTGCGCACATAGTCAGATACATACTGACACAGCTAAGTAGCTTTGATAAGTAAGCACTCAGTGATGTACTACAAATGTGCTATAATGATGCTCACACAGGTGTTCTCTGCTCCGTAATGAGCAGTGTGGTTGACATACACATGCATTTCTTTATCTGACATGTGCACAACAGTATACGAGTATGTGACTGAAATGTTTAACTTGCCTACCTATGCATGTTGATGTGACATGATTGCACATTACTGTGCATAGATGTTTTATACATATCCAGTTTTGTCGACATTACCAGTCCATCTGTCCACTTGACATAAGTTTTCCATTTGTTTAAATGGATGGCTTTGTGTCTTCTACAGCACCCTGTGTACTTTACAAGTGCATTTGCATTGTGTCACCTTGGGTCTATATTAGTTCCCTGAAGTGCGGTTTCAGTGAACACAGAATCAAAGACCAAACTTCAGTGAAAATCATTTCAGCAATCTGCTGAATTAACCAAGGGCAAAGAAATAGTTGGCCAATTACTCAACTTTGCCATTTTCTCCACTGTAGTGCGATCTTGGAGTTGGTATATATAGTAAGGGGCATGTGGGTGCAGCCCCCCTCATATCTGGGGGTGTGGGGGTGAAGCCCCCCACTTGGATGGGTTCGATTTAGTTAGATGTTGGTTCATTTTGCTGGAGGGAAACTATTTACTTGCCCTTGGTAAATTCAATGACACACTGAAATGATTTTCGCTGAAGTTTGGTTGCTGATTCGCTTTTCACTGAAACTGCACTTGACGAACTAATATAGACCCATCACCTAACAGTGTCCTGTTTTACTGTGATGTGGTCCCAGGTTGTCCAGCTCCCATCCACTTTAATATGTCCCTAGTGTTTATTGCAGGTATGTTTGCCTTTGTCAAAACTAATGTCAATTGCCAGTTATTAATTTGAGACAGTGAACATGTGACGCATGTCTGGGCATTTTAAAATGTACGGCATGCTTACACAAATTGCTGACTAATGCTTGCAATACATCCTTGTTTTCATTCTACTTGTGTGTTACCCACAGTATTTTTTTTTCACATCCATGCACACAACCTACTATATTCAATATTATGTCCTGTTATTTTTTAACATATTATTACATGTCATTGGTTTATGTACGTGTATAGACCTTGATTTCATGTACATTCCATTAATGTCACTGACACACATACATATACATGTACACCTGCATGTTACTGTTAACATGGCATATATCTGTAACATACACACATCTGGTTGTGCACACCTACTTGTGTATGTAGCAGCCTTGGCTGATCTTTTGGAGTACTACTGTTTAGCACTGTGCCTGGTTGTTTACTCTTCACATGCATGGTCATAGGTTTGTTTCTGTCCTCTGGAGATATGCACCATTGCTTGGCCTGCATTTGCTCGTCTGTGATGTGGCTTGGCTGACACCTGCACTGCTGATGGACTAATTGGATATATGTATATACAATGTGTACGGTGATCCTATTTTATTACCTTGGAACACACATGTACCATTGGTCATACACATCCAGGTATGACTGTCACACATTATGCAAGATGTACTAATGTCATAGTGCCTTGGTAGTTTTTTTTTTTTTTTTTTTTTTTTTTTATTTGCATTTCCTCATGGCTGGTATGCATCCCTACCCTGTTTGACAACTTCCCATTGACTGTGTTGTGCAGAGCTGGTTGTCTGTGTAACTCACCTGACCATACTGTTTTTTCCAACCTTTGTCTGTCCTGTGTTGTGTTATTTGTTCTAAGAGTATACCTGCTTGCTTACCTTCACCTCCTCTCTTCTTATGTCTACTTTTTCTTCCATTCTTTAAAAAAATAAAAATTTGTGCCTATTCCTACTAGAAAAAATATCCCATGCCCTTCTGACTTTCCCTCAGATTTTGCTATTCCAACATGTTTCTTGTTTGTCCATCTTCTTCAGACATACCCCACATCTTATTTTCTATCTCACGCTTTCCTTGGGTGTGTGCATTACTTGTGTTCCCCACATAGGTCTCAAGCCTAGTGTTAACAACTGTTAGCTATGGCAAAGTTACCATGAATGCCCTCTGCCTTTAATTTTTATTCTTAGGAAATTTATGGATTCAGTTGGAATTCATAAATAGGTTCATTGGTTCATAGGTGTGCACTAGGCTAATGGCCCTGGAGCCTTTACAAGCCTAGCCCATAGAAGTGCCCTGGCATCGAGCTGCTCGACATTAGTTCCCACTGCCTCTATCAAGTAGAGCCACTGGAGTGATCTCTGGCGTGAACTTTCTATTACCCATCCACTCATCAAGATATCTCTTGAAGAGGGACAGTGAGGTGCTCTGCTTGACATGTATGGGAAGTCTGTTCCAGAGCATGGGCAGTCTCTGGGTGAGGAGCCTGTCCCTCCAGCATGTTCTATTGATTGTGGTAATGAGGTAGAGGTCTCTGGAGTGTGTGGTGCAGAGGGATTGGGATTTCTTTAGATGTAGCATTTCTAACAGAGCTGGGTCAGACATGGCTTTGTAAGTCAAGCAGAGATCACCTCTAAGTAGGTAATATGAGACAGAGAATAGCTGGAGTGTTTTGAGTCTGTCCATGTAGGACATGTGTCTAATGCCTAGGATCCTCTTCATGAGGTACTTCTGTGACCTCTCCAGCGGTTGCAGGTGTCTAGTGAGGTACATGCCAAATGGGGCATTATACTCGATGACTGGTCTAATGAGGGAAGAGTAGAGAGAGAGACGATGACCTCTTTCTTCCTGGATGCAAAACCCTTGGTAATGAGATGTGCTACATAGAAGGACTTTCTGACCACAGTGGCAATGTAGTGGTTGAAGGAGAGTTTGCTGTCAACCTGCATCCCCAGATCTCTTATAACACTTTCAGTGTTCAGTGGGGTCCCACTGATGTGGTAATTAGTGGGAACTAAGTTTTTACCAAAGGGGATTATGAGGCATTTTTTGACATTAAGCTTAAGGCCATGGTTTCAACACCAGTCATTGGTCTCAGTGAATCTGCGACCCTGGTCAGACAGTCTCTTTGTAGTGGCCTGGACTTTTGAGAAGTAGATGATGAACAGGACAGGACCAATCCCTGTGGGACTACACTCATGACTGGTTGGCAGTCTGAATTGGAGTCCACTACTTTCACACTGTGTGTTCAATCTGTGAGCCAATTTGCAACCCACCTAGTGATATAGGGATTGATGCCTAGTTTGATATGTTTATCAATAATTCCAGAGTGAGAAATGGTATCAAATGCCTTCGCCAGATCGAGGTAGGCTTTATCCACTGCCTTACCTTCATTCACAGCCCTGGTGACTGACTCAAAGAAGTCAACCAGATCGAGCAGGCATGATCTCGCTTTCACAAAGCCAAAATGTGTGGGGTCTAGAGTTTGGAGATTTCATATCTTTGTTAATCAGGTCCATGATGATACGCTCCATAGCATTACATATCAGACTCATCAGGCTAATGGGGCAATAATTCTCAAGGTCTGTAGTCTCTCCCCCTTTATGGAGAGGGATGATTGTAACAGTGCACCATTTGACAGGGGCAAAGCCTGAGGTGAGGCTGTGACTGAACAGGGTACACAGATGTGGTGCCAGTTCACTTTGTAGTTATGTAGAACACAGCCAGGGATATTATTGGGTCCCATGAAAGGTGTATTCTTGACCTTAGACAATGCAGCTTTAACCTGTGCTGCAGTAATGTTGGGTGCCTGACATTCTTCTAGTATTGTGATTGGTCATTTGGGGGGGGGGTAAAGTTGGCTCTGAATCTATTGGCCAGTATGTTGGCAATATCTGTTGGCTCAGTATAGGAGATACTGTTGTGCAGTAACTCAGAGCAAATATGGATATTGCCATGGAGGTTCTTGATATAACTATAGAAGGCTTTGTGATTGTTTTTAGTGTCTGCCTCAATTCTGCCTTTATAGATGGCTTTGGAGGATTTGATGAGGGATATTAAATTTTTGTTGAGGATAATAAGGGAGGTTTTCCAGTCTTGGGACTTCACCTTTTTCTGCAACAATTTCTTTCTTCTGTTGTAGAGTTTATTAATGGCAGGGAAAAACTATACTGGTTCCTTTTATTGGAGGAGAGCATCTTGGTTCTGTTGGGTATGGCTAGTTCTGTGCATTTATGTACATGTTCGTACATTGCATTGGTGCATGACTCGGCAGTCATGCAGCTATTTTCCATTGGCATGGGTGCTGTGAAGTTAGCCATCTCTGTTTTTAGGAGCCCAAAGTCAGCTTTGGAGAAGTTTTTCAAGGTGGTTACCTTTGTCGGGGGTGTGGGTGAGATGTGGATTTCCATGGTGATTAGTTTATGGTCAGATCTGACCAGGGAGGGATTGACTATTGATGTAGAGCAACAGCTGCCCATGTTAGTAATAACCAAGTCAAGGATGTTGCTTCCTCTAGTGGGGGTCAGAATGAGCTGGTCCAGGGCATTGGAATTGATGAATTCCAGGAAGTGTTGGGCCAGTGTATTGGTGCTTGAGTGGTTTTCCCAGTTGATGGAGGGATAGTTGAAGTCTCCTTGTATGAGAGTGTTGGGTTGGACCTTGATAGATTACAGGGTGCTTAGGAACATGGAGTGAGAGTTTATGGACATGGTTGGGTACCTATAGCAGGCTATGACATGGCTCTCCGTCTTACCCAGTGCTAGTTGTACCTGAAGTATCTCAGATGCGTTATGCTGGGTATTAGTCTGGAGGTGTGCATATCCTTTATGAACATGGAGGCACCATCGCCTTTGGAGATTATGTCCATGTTTTGGGGCTGAAAGGTGTGGAATGAGTTATAGCCTGGTAGCGGAGGGGTGATTTTGCCACTTTAATCCAGGTCTCTGTTACAGCACAAATGTCGATGTTCTCCATTTTGAGGAGTGCTTCAAGCGAGAGCATCTTGAGATTTAGACCTCTAGCGTTGAGCAGTATGACCCTCAGATTGCATTTATTTATAGCTGTTACAGTGGTAATTTGGTCTTGGGAACACCACCTAAAAAAGGCAATATAGGGATAGCAAGAGCCTTAGCCAGTACCCAGAAACCCAGGGGTGACAGATGCAGGGCATCTCTGGCAAAGCATCGATGTCTGTTATTCATGTCATCCCAGGCAGAAAAATACTGGATCCCCTTAGAATGACACCAAAAACATACCCAATTGTTGAAGTCAAACATTTTTTGTTTGTACTGCGGTATAATTCTGGGTGATGGTAGGATAGGGTCTTACCTGCCTGGGCCACACAATCCCAGAGCTCCACCATGTCTCTTTTCATGTAGTCCAAGGAGGGGCATCTCAGGTCATTAACACCCAGATGGACAATGACAGTCACACTTGTACTTGTTGTGGAGTGACCTGAGTACGTGTGTTATGTGTTGGATTCTGGCACCTGATAGACAGCTAACTGTTACCTTCTCCTTATTCAACCTAGTTAGTGGGACAGCTGTGTGCCTCATTATTGAGTTACTTATAATTAGAGTACTGGGCAGGGTGTTTAGCCTTAGGGGCTTAGGTTGAGGGGCACACTGTGGAGGTGAGTTATGTGTCCTGTGGTTTGTGCTGTGTTGTGGTGGTCGAGTGCATTTCTGTCTTGGAGGATTTTGCTGTTTGGATAAATTTCTATTCAGAGCCTCAGCAAAGGTGGGTGTGCGGTATTGCGTTTTTATGTGAGAGCTGTGATGGTGGGTGTTCTGGAGGGCTATGTGTTCCATGTGGTGTGGTGCAGGTGCTGACCTTCTCATCTTGACCAGCTAGTCCGGTCTTGGCTGAAGAGTGCATAGCTTCCAATTTGGTGATATAAGTGCATCTATCACAAGTCTGAGTGTTGGGTGGTAAGAGGAGAGGGTTGTATGTGTACATGAGGCAGTTTCTAACTGCCTCAGAATGCCCAAGTGCACCAGGTTAATAGGAGAAAGCACAGAGAACTGCCCTTTAATCATGCCAGGAGGGATGGTCATAACTACTAAGTACCGGAGCTATGTCCGTGAAAAATGGCTAGTGTTGATGCCACTTAGGTATGCTACAATAATTGCTACAAAAACTATTGAAGTGCAAAGCGATTAAGCTATTTGAAGTACAAGAGAAAGAGAAAGAACTAGCAAGATCTAAGTGAAAAACTGAACAGCAGACTTTCTGGCACCAGTAGTAGTTTACCTCATCTCGGCACCACTGTGTGGAGCTTAAACAAGCGCAGACCTATGCAAACACTTGCTTTTAAACCAGAAAGATGAAAGGGATGGAATTACTGCCCAAACAGCCAATAAACTACAATTTCTGGGCCAGAATCCACTCTTCTTGTGGTAGATAGGCTACCTAATGCTTACCCCTCCCACTGATAAGCTAGAAGCCTTCCCTCCAACACAGAAAGGCTTGCAGGGGGCTCAGAAGCTTACAAACAGTTCTGGATACAGCAAATCTGTATCTGAAATAGACTAGTTATAGGAAAGGTGGGAAACAAGCTTAGAACTTTTTTTTTTTTTTACAGAAAAGCAGCTACAACAGCAGTAAAAACAATGCAAATGCAGTGCAAGCTAGTACACTTGAGTGTGTAGCAATATTAAAGCAAATACAGTTTAAATAAATGTAATTAAATTAAAAAAAATGACTGACAACAAGTGCAGAAAGCAGTAAATTAGGAAAAAATCAAAATGGAGGCACTTAGATTATCTTTTTCCCCTTCCTGGTGCTCTTGCAGTCTGCAGGACACCAAAACTGGATCCATAGAGCTTAAACAAATGCAAACCCACACAAACACAGGCTTTTAAACCAGAAAGTTGAAACGGATGGAAAAACTGTGCAAACAGCCGATATACTACAATTTCTGGGCCAGGCACCACTCCTCTTGTGGTAGATAGACTTCCTAGTGCTTACCACTCCCACTGATAAGCTAGAAGGCTTCCCTCCAACACAAAAAGGCTTAAGGGGCTCAGAAGCTTACAAACAGTCTTGGATACAGCAAATCTGTATCTGGACTAGACTAGTTACAGGAAAGGTGGTAAATAAGTGCAAACGTGGGCTTTTAAACCAGAAAGTTGAAAGGGATGGAAAACTGCCCAAATGGCCAATAAACTACAATTTCTGTGACGGAAACCACTCGTCTTGTGGTAGATAGGCTACCTAGTGCTTACCACTCCCACTGTTAAGCGAGGAATTCAAATCAATATTTTCTTTTATGATACATGTATATGTAGACATCTGTAGTTTTCTCTGATTTTAATGCAATGAGTGATGTGAACATATATGCATTACAAATAAATGTGCAGCTTTGATGCACATTTTAAAAGTAAATGGATGGCATGCAGACATATCCATGATTGTCAAATACATTTCTGTGTGTACTCCTCCAGATTTCTGTTAAAATTACCATGTTGATTTGTTTGGGATACTTTGCATTTTTAATGCATGTGTGAGGTTTTTTTTTGGTTGGGGGGGGGGGTTTATCACTATGGAGTTAATAGGATTCTGTAGTTCAGTCGCTGCTCATCCCATCATTCTGCAGAACTTCCGCCCCCCCCAGCAAGAAAAAAAAAAATAAAGAACATTTTTTAAAAATAAAATATTTATTTTTTTCTATTTGTATGTACAGTATACTACTGTATACTGCTGGCTGGCCACTTACTTAGCTGTGATTCCGACTGACTCGTTGAAGTCCCGGAACTGCACATGCTTGGTGAGGTCTGTGTTTAAAAAAAAAAACTAGTTTCTGTAAATCCGAACTGCTGTAAAAGAAGTCCGGATTAAGGAGAGAAGGCATCAGTGTGATGCTCAGAAGTCTATGCGGTTTGTAACCGCATAGAATTGGAAGGGGATCGGACTGCCACGTCCGCAGTCACATACGTGACGTGGATGGGCTGAATGGCTACTGATTGGTTCTTGCTTTCTTCCCGCACTTTGCATGCTGAGAAAAGAGGGAGAAACCATCAGTAGCAGACATTTCTTTGGTTTACAGCATTCTGCCTTACGGA
>NC_056732.1:832286074-832343574 GCF_019279795.1 Protopterus annectens
TAGTTTCTTGCTATGATTGATTCTTCAGAAAGGCATATATTCCTTTAGCTACGTCTATTTATCGTGTCTGTGTGTGTGTGTGTGTGTGTGTGTGTGTGTGTGTGTGTGTGTGTGTGTGTGTGTGTGTGTATATACAGATTTTCTCATCACATTTTCGATCAGTTTTTCATAAAATTGTGGTTTTCTGGCAAATTAGTGGCAAATCATTAAAGATTGAAGTTAGAAAATAATGATACATTATGACAGACGTTTGAGTTTCAGATTTCATACCCTTCAGAAAATTCATACTAATGTAAGACCTACTATTTTATTAACATTCTAAGTTTGTAAGAGCAATATTTAAAAATTGTCATTAGTTTTGGGCCTTTGTCCCACTTTTATTTATGGCTTTGTCCAGAATTCTTGCTCTGAGGTTGAGAGGTATGACAAATGTGTCAAGGCCATCATCATCAGCCAGACACATTTCAAATTGTAACATACTTGTTGTACCCCACTCCCCCAGGTAGTGACTTTGGATGTGTCCAAACAAGGCAAGGAGTAGTCATGTAGTGTAAGTGTGCAGCCAGAGAATCCCCCATCCAAGGTAAACACAATTACAGTGACTTTTCATCTGTACTTGATTTTGCAGAATGTTCTGGTTTTCTGTCATATATTGTTGATTTATGCTTATTATTATTCAGTAAATGCATGTTACAATGCCTGTTGCTCTATGTTTAAATATCAGTGCTTTAATGACCATCAGGTAAATTTGTCTGAGATTGTAAGATAAAAGTAAGTTTTAATAAGCATACTGTTAAAGAATTATCAACACTGAAAGCCTTTTTGTTGTTGCCACGCAAATAATATTTACATAACTAGATAAGGTATAAGCCTTAGGTATTGAAATGCATATGACAGTATTTGTAATAAAGGACATGATTACAGCATTTTCAGAAGCTTATTACATTTGTTGGAGACTTGCAGTTATCTTTGCAGACTTTACCCATAAACTAAACAGAACACCAATCTATCATGTGTGGTCCATAACCTGTGCAGTAATCCTTTAAGCAATGTATCTTGAGCTTGTTTCTTGTTTGCTGTTCATTTTTTACTTTGATCATGTTTTCTCCATGAAAAAAGTAGATAGTTGTTATCAGGCAGCAGGTAATTTTTGGATAAGAAACATTTTTACAAATGGGGGTATCACAGAGATTGCTACTTTTAGCATGTTACTTGGTACTTTTATAAAGATGAATATGAATTATAATTAGAACTGCAGTACAAGGAGAAGTGGTTTAAGTTGAATGCTGCTTGTTTTTTTATACTTGATTTTGACTGGCATTCCAGTAATATATTTAAAAAGTAATTTATTGTTTCATGCCTCACAACCTTTTTGTTTCCGTTTAGATATTAAGTAAGCTGTCATATATCCAATGCATTGAAATATTTATTTTCTTCTCCACTTCATTTTGTCTTGATTGGACTCTCATAATGTTGGTTTGGCACCCAGAGTAGTGTATTTAATTAAAGTCCCAAGTTTTTGTGATTTTGAGCATAGCTCAGCACCTTTCTAGTTGGCCACACCCCTCCCTGTTGACCCCACCCATTCAGCTGTTTCCTGCCCCCTTTGATTTGAAGTCACCAGCCGCCACTGCTGTAGTTGTCTGTGAAGTTTCTTTACAGATTTTGTTACCTTTCTAAATAACTCTCAGGCTTCTTGATTTTTGATATCTTCCCATTTGTTTGGTAATATACGTTGTTAATGGACAACTATTTCTTATACTTACGGACTACTTGCACATTACTATAGTGTGCTGTTGGAAGTGCAGTACTCCATTGTGTTCTGAGGAATTCTGAATTTCTTGTCGCATATTAGCATATTATAATGTTATCCACAAGTTTCACACTGATATTGGGACACACTGATATCTGCGTAATGTTATAAAATTCGGACATTAATGTGAAAATATATTCACGGGATTTTTATAAAGCTTTTTTATTGCACCTAATAAATCAACTAATGTATCCACAAATTCGTACCACCTATCAAATTATCCAGCATCCATCTGCCTGTCCAGCACTAAAAAACATTCTACACAGCTATGTTCCCAGTTGGTCACTGCAATCCAGTGACCAAAAACTCCTGTCTGTCTACAAGCCTAGCAAAGGTCTGGAACTGCTTAACTGTATCCATCAAGTCTATACCCTCCCACCTCTTTCAAAACCACTATGAAAGACTTCCTAGTGAAAATCCAGCTCTGTTCTTGCTGATATCCAGGATAAACTTTATCCCTAAATGGGAATAGGTGTTTATCAATTCCTTATACTTCCTTACTCTTCCTTCTTCACTTACTTCCTTACTGCTACTAATTCTCTTCCCTGACTTTCTAAGTATACCGTTAGCCTATTTCTCCCTCACTTCATATTGCAATTCCTATTTGTATGACTAACTTACCTTTAATTTCTCTACAAACTATCCAAAATTTCTCTAAATATTAAATAATTGTCATATACCTTGTATTGATTTTTAACCAGTGTTTTATCTCATTTGTAATTTGTTATAATTATTTAAACTGCAGACATTTTTACTTTATTTCTGAAGATTGTAAAATTATTGTTCTTAGAATGTTTTGAAATAATTTGGTGCTTTTTTCCCTGGGCCACCGCTGAAAATGGACTTCTACCCAGTCGGACTTTCCCAGTAATCAAATGTCAATCAATCAATAAATAAATAAATCAACAAACAAATAAATAATAAACTATAAAGCTAATTTTTAAAATATGCGGCTGATGTAATAAGACTGGTCATATATATTTTATGATTGTAAAGATCTAAATGCATATTGGAATGAAATCTTTGATTTTTTCAAGTGGTCTGGCAGCTGATTTTTAAAGGAGAAATGGTATTATTAAAATTTCCTACTCCCAACAAAATTGATGGAAAGCATGATTTTATGTTTTGTAGTCTTCTAACTGTTACCAGAAAGGTAATATAAAAAAATCTGGAAATCTAAGGCCAGATTCTGTAAAGTTCATGGAAACTATTTGCAGACAGTGCAGCATGCCAAAGGAAGAAGTCAGCACACCAGCTGTGGAAGCGATTTTAGAAGACACACAGAAAGCACGCTGAATACTTAGCTCTTCAGTACAGCACAATTATGGATTCTGCGCATGATGTCTGTTTCCAAAACATATCGGGCACACCCAACACAACTTAAATGTGACAAGCTGCAATGCCAACTCTGATTCCGAAATCCTTGGTGTATACTATATTGTCCACAAGAAAAGGAAGCTTCTGCTATGGATTTGGCTTTATTCTGTAATCATACAGAGAGAAAGAAAAGAAAGATGCAATCTAGAGTTAATGACCTGCAACAAGCTGCAGTGCTACAAGACATAAATGAGGCTGTGGCTGCCTGACCTAGAAGGCAGCCAGCTAAAGTCAGAGCAAGACTGCAACTAATCCAGTTTTCAGACCAGTAAGTAACTGAGGGATATTGCCTAGACAGACAAGTGGTGCAGGCTGTTGGCAACATGTGTGCCCCACACATCTTTGTGCACCATGGGAGGAAACCCCATTCCCTCTTGAAACCATGATGTGGCTCATCCTTTGTGTACTTGTTCATGGACATTCCAAAGGCTCATTGGAATGTTGTGGGAGTGTCACAGATAGCTGCCAGCCATATCTTGGCAAAATTCTTGGCAGCAATGTGCAGTAATGTAGATGACTACATTCACATTCCATCCTCTCTCATGGAGCAAAGAAATGTAATGCACCAGTTTTACAGCATTGCAAACTTCTCCATGTACTTGATGCAATAGATTGTACACACATACTTATTAAGACACCAGTACATCATGAAGCAGACAATACATAAACAGAAAAGAATGTCCATCCCTGAACTGACAAGTTGTGTATGCAGCACATGTCAATATAACAAATATCATGGCAACACACCCTGGAAGTGTCCACAATGCTGCCATTTGGAGGGAAAGTGGACTGAGGGCTGTATTCCATGATGTGAAACACCTGAAGGACAGGTACTGGATATGTACAGGAAATCAGCTAGGATGTGAGCTATGGATACACCTCCCAACAATATCCATACTAACCAAATGTGTACCTACTTCGCACAACATGTGAATGTGGTTATCCACTTGAGCCATGGCTAATGACCCCATACCATGAACCATCCAACCCTGCAGAGCAGGCTAGATGATAACAGAGTGCATCATGCTGCACAACATGTTAAGTAGAACACATGCCAGTCTTCCAGCTGAAAGTGTGGGTAAACTACCCCAAGAATCCCAGGTGTCTGAAGATGACATCACACTGGTTTCTGTAGAGGAGCAGGAGGACACAGGGGGCAGAATACATAGGCATAGACAATGTAGAGTACAACCACAGGTGTAGGCCTAGACAACACAGCAGTGTCTGACCCATAACTTTGAGCCTTGATAAGCCACACATATATGAGTACACAGAAAAAACATTGATGTTCAGCTGTTGTCCCGCCACAGCAGCACAGATTGTATCTATTGGTAATTACCTCCTAGATGTATACTCTGAAAATCAGACATAACACCATAACCCTGCATGCACTATGGCACTGCTGTAGTAATGTAGAGGCCAGGTATCTTACTGATTGTGCCACAGATAACATACTTTAATTCTGAGCAACCAATTATACCATTACCTGCCTGTGTCTGTGCTGCTGTCCTGCATACAGAATACCCAGCTTGTGTGCAGCACGGGACAGGCAAGTGCATGAATGTCAGATCCATTACATTACTGGGATGTTAATTTTCCTGTAGGAGTAGGTGAACACCCTCTGATTACTGCCCATGCACAACAGCTGCACACTTATGTCTACTGCTAAGGCCAGTATCAATGTGTTGCTGGGAGCTGTCAACATCAGCAGCAGTCTCAACATGGTTCTGTTGTTCAGTGGCCTCATCCTATCTACCATTCAATGTCTCCTCACTTTCAGAATAGCTGGGCAAGTTTCCTTCCACTTCTGAGGCTACAGTCACATCCACATGACTGTCACCATCTTGTCCAGACTGTATCACCATGTCACTGTCATGTGTGCCAGGAGACACATCAGATTTCACATCATGATCACTGGACAGACTAATGGAAGATACAGATAACTGATGTGGTAAAATAAGAGACAGATGACACAGATCAGGACAATGTGATTACATCACATGCTGGATATTATTAAAGACATATGACACATATATCTCACTGCAATATTACAGATAATGCTGACTTACCATTAAGTCTTATTTGTGCATGGGTCATGGGATCTGTGTAACAGGGAGCTAACAACCAACATACATGGCATTTGTGATGAATATAAAAATAACACACATTTGACAAGTCCACCTTGGAAGGTAGAGCTGTAGTAGATATGGTGCACTTCAACTACTGTAGGGAAAATGTCAGCATTATTAATCGCATCATTGCCAGCATGCACCATTCAAACAATTTTAAAACATACAGTAGGTTTGACATAGACGTACCACTTCATTGTGCACTTGATGATGATGTAGTCTGTCCTATGAATGAGTAGAAAGACACAGTATTAATGGAGGACAACAACAAGTCTAAAAGCAATGACGTATGAAAGATAGTTAATAACATACCACTGGCGGACTCCCCCTGCAGTGAGTTTGTATATTGCACTATGGATCTTGCAGTGGGGAATTAAAGAGACAGACAACAGTGTCATCTATGCAGGCAACAGAATACTGACAACATGACATATACAGCACAGTAACAGAGGCTGCAGATACTCATGTGCCAGATGTAGAACCTGTTGGAAAGATGTCCCTGTGTTAAAAACATTTATATTAATGTCATGTATTACAGGTCTGCTACACATTGCTGCAAACTACAAACCTGTTACGGTACTTAACTAACCTATCTGCCTCTACTTACACCTGAGAATTTTGGACCCCAACTGGATGTACCTGCACTGTACAATGTTAGGGAAATATCAATATGACAGTAAACAGCAGTGCCATGACATGAGGCTGAGAAATAACAGGTAGTGGTCACAGTAACACAGTATAGAGACACTCATCTGCTCTTCCCTAGTGTTGTACTGAAGTAGATCGACCTGAGAACATTAATGGAGACAGGATTACACATGTTAGTTGCATTGCTGTATTGCATTTCTATTTATATGTCATTACAGTTATGCCCATTGTCAACACCCTGTGTGGATCTGTCTTCATGGTTCAGTTCTCCTGCTGTAAATCCAAAATGTTAATACATGAATATGAATGCAAAAGCGATATGCAATGATTTACTCTATAGTCATCCATGTCATGCAACGTAAGACATGTATGTTTGGTGTGAAACTCCTGCTTCTATTTCACCCCTGGGGATATATCGCTTCCCACTCACCATATGCATGGAGGCAAGAAATACTGTGTTCTCATCCAGGTGGGTTAATGGTGGTCCACCACTGGTAACATCCCTTGATCTTTAATACTATCATAACCTCTTTGCTGCTCAGAGGATCATGTCATAGCAGCATCATTGAGAGGCCTAATGGGATCTGTTGTGGCCTCCAATCACATTAATCATGTTGTTGATGTTGGCCCAGAATTCATTCCTTCATATTGTATCCCCACCATGTCCAAGGATTCTCCATTCATTTTGTTCCACAACATCTAGTATGATGTGATTTTCCTGTGGATGATATTGTTGCCTCTAGATCTGTTTGCCATCTGAAAGATAGTGATAAGCACATGATCATATTCCTGTGTGGGCTCAGTTATGCAGATGATTATGTGGACAGCATATGTCGTGATAAACAGTATGCATTCATGTGCAATGCAAAAGTCTATGAAACACTCCCCAGCATTCATTAAAAATTTTATTCCGTGCAGGAATAGTGTAGCCAGTCCTGCATGGAATATAGCCACTGAGCGATTCAGAAAACAGCTGATCTGACGTGCATGAGCCTGCCAACACTATACCTGCACGGAAAGCCATGTGGAATGCTAATTACCTCATTTGCTTGTGAAAACCATGCAAATGAGGTGAATTTGTGATTCAGGCAACAGGCAGGCATCCATGCAGGAGCAGTGCTAGTTTCAGAAATGTGTTCGGTTACTAACGGAACACATTTCTGCAAATAGCAAAATGGAGGCATAACAGCTCAAATAAAAACATGTATTATAAACTTTAGTCATGCCAATGGGCAAATATATTGTCATTTGTATGGGAAAGTGTTTAAGTTAATAAAAAAATCAAAGTATTTATTTTTTTGGCCAATCTCGGCAGTTTAAACATAGAGCAAATGGGATCATGCTGAAAATAAAAAAAAATTAAAAACTCAATTTTAGGGGAAATCTGTATTTTGTCATTATAGTCAATGGCATGCAGAATCAAAACATTACCAGGGAACAGTGGCTGTTAAGGGGAAAGGCTCTGGGGTAGGGCAGTAACTATGGACTAAGGCAGTGGGGTATGCAAATGAGGGGAAATTTACTGAATTACAAAATATTCTAAGTCCACACACACTGCACCTAACCGTGTAGGTGCTAGAACAGGAGAGTGTAGGCAGGAGGAGCAGCTATCATGAAAAGGGGGTGTGTCATGCTTGGTGTAAGCACATCGGAGCTCCATTGCCTGGGTTTGCGCTTAGCTAAACACAGATAAGCAAGGGGGTGTGTCTGAGGCTGTAATTTCTTACACCATGAAATGAAGAGCATGTTCACATCCAGGGAAGGCCATTTCTGCTAAAATGTGTTTACCTTAGCTAAACAGGTGTGCATGGCATGCACTGGGACTTAAAAAAAAAAAAATAGAAATAGCAACACTGTTTACATTTAGGCAGCGAATTTGCATGCCGCACTTCGGAGCTTAAAAGGGGCGGTGATGGGAAGGGGGAAAAGGGAAAAAAAAGGGAAATAGCAAAATACAGCCACTCAAGTACAAGTAAAATAACTGGCAGGTGGAATGTCTCAAAGTCAGCCAATCACATAGGCAGCTTCTGCAGCACACCACTATAAACTATGCAAACACCTTCCAGTCTGTTTTTTCCCCACAAACTCTGCACATAAGTGTACACATACGGGGGAATTCTAACTGAAAAAACTAGCAAAAAATGTTAGGGGCTGTTGTCGCATTGATCTATCAGTACTTGCAAGAGGCTGAGGGCACTGAGGAGGTTAATGCTGACAACCAACTTAGACCAAGGAGAAAGAGGAGTGTTCAGACCCTGGATAACCTACCAGGGATACATGATCTGGAGATAGTAGAGCGCTACACAGTGGACAGGGACATACTTCAGCAACTTGTTGGGCTGTGCCGGCCTCGCCTCAGACCCAGAACCGACAGAGAGGAACCCATCCCAGTAGATACCAAGGTATGTGTAGCCTTAAGAATACTAGCTACAAGTACTTTCCAAAGGCCAGTTGGGGATATCATGGGGGTCTCACAGGCACTTTTGTCCAGGATACTCCACCAGTTCCTGGATGCCTGCGCCCACATGCTGCTAAGCATATTTACTTCCCCTGCCCCCGTGAGGAGATGACCGGCAATATGCATCTCTTCCACCATGTAGCATAATAACCAGAGGAACTGGGTGCCATAGACTGCATGCACATCCACATCAAAGCACCACCCAATGACCAGGGTAGGGTCTACCTAAACTGCAAAGGGTTCAAACTCCATTAACTGCAAGGTCATGTGTGATGCCCAGGGCATTATCATGAATGTGTGTACTGGCATACCTGGAAGCTATCACGACTCTCACATCTGGCATTCATCACAGCTGTACCAGGTGTTTGCCAGTGGGGACATCCCATATGGTCATCTGGTGGGGGATGCTGGTTATGCACTGGAGCCGTGGCTGATGACACCCATTAGAAATGCACAGACACCCACACAAGAACACAATAATGAGGCACATGCACAAACCAGGATCATTATAGAGCATGTGTTTGGGATGCTCAAATCACGGTTCGGCTGCCTTGACATATCTGGTGGAGCCTTGCAGTACTCTCCAGCCATGTGTGCACACATGTTCATAGTATGCGCCATGCTACACAATATGATCCTGTGGTAACAGCTGCAGCAGGAACAAAACAGGGAAGGGCCACACAGCCCCCCACCATTGTCAATGTCTCCACAGGCACAGAAGGACTCGGAGGAGGAACATCCTGAGTCTGCCGCTGTTGTCAGATGGAGACATGCCCAGTATGCCCTGTCCTTGGCAAAGAGGCAACACATAGCACATACACTGACACTGTAGGGCCCAAGGGACTGATCTCTCTCTCTGACTCACACACACAGTAAAATGGATGCCAAATATCACACCACCTATACTTTAGCAAGTATAAGCAGTGCACTGCATGCATCCAACCTAGTCAGCCCTCAAGCACTGCCCTCACAACTGCCTCAGGCACAAGGTAAGTCAGTCTCCTTAACAATAAATGAATGTAGTAGAATGTTCTGATAGCATATCTATGGTATTGATGCAAGGGAATGGGGTGGCTTACTGGGATAGCAGCAGACAACTGACAGCTCTGTGGGACAGCAGGAAGTGTATTCCAAGTACTGGGCTACCCACACCATGCAGCACCACCCTAGTTGACAAATACCACAGCAGTATATGTAGTGAGTCAAATAACTGGGGGGGGGGGTCATAAGCCACATGCAAAGTGGAGGTCTCATACTCACCCCCAGCCTCACCCAGCAGATCAGCTGTAGAAAATCATACATCAATGTCTTCCAAAAGCCCCACCTACATTTTTTTACTCAGTGATATCATAGCAGGTCTGGCAGTGGCAGTATGGCTCTGAAAGGTAAGAAGTCTGAAACTACAAATATTTATGCCAGAACAATCTGACCTGTGGTTGATACTGTTATGCCTGTAGTCTCAAAGATAGGGCACATCACTATGCTAAATGGGACCAAAATGTTAAGCAAATATCAGCACAATCTCTGCAAATGTGTATTGTATACAGATGTGTCACCTCCCCCATAGTCCCATAGAAATGCAGTAACATGTCCCTAGCCTTATGCAGCATCCAGCCATCAACTAGAGTGATGGCTCAAACACAAACAGAAAGCAATTGTCAGTAACACACACAGTCAACTTACTGGTGCCATCCCAGAGGTGTCCATTGTCGGCAGCCTGGGAACATGTGATCATCAGAATGCACTGTCTTGCTACAGATGGCCTGTGTCTGTCACACCTGGCCTACAGCCCTCTGGCAAATGCCAATGCCTCACCCACAGTGCCCTGTTAGGGAGTGTCATGGGGTCCATAACATCAACATAACACTGTCTACAAAATGCAAAGAAAGGCCATGCTGCTAACTGCTAGGGGAAATCCTGCCAGTGTCAGACAGCCAGAAATCTGGACAAAGCCGTGAATAATGGGGTGAAAAAGGTCCAAAGAGAAGGAAACCTTTGAAATACTGCTTTAATAATGTTAGGAAAAATGATGGAATAATTGTAATAGCATGGAATGTCTGAAGGGTATTAAGTCTGAAACTGCAATGTCAACTGTCAGTAATATCTGACTTCAACCCTGAGTGACTTGCAAAACACTTTTCCATGAAAACCACACTCATTTTGGTAACCAAACAGATATATGAGTCATGAATCTGGACATTCTGTGGTTCTCTGCACAGTTGACAGGCAGGGCTAGGAGTCTAAATATGGGAATGCACTCATTGCAGGCAGTCCTAACCCTGGAATATGGTGACATGACTGCACCAACAGAACCCTGGTCCACAGCCATGGAGAGTAACACACCCTTCCCTGATCAATCATCCTGTGCAACATCCTGACCACAAAATGTGGCCATCCAGGCAAAATTATGTGGGCCATACATATATGTGACACACACACACACACACACACACACACACACACACACACACACACACACACACACACACACACACACACACACACACACACACACACACACACACACCTCCAGGCTGGTCAAAGAGTCTGACACACTCAAGACCCTCCAAGTGCAGTCAACCTTTAAGAAGACCCCTTTGCAAAGTACTGGTAGCTATAGGGAACATATCTGACCCAAGACACCCCCCCCACACACATATCTTATCCCCTACAAATCTCAGTCCTGGTGAATGTAAAATTGTGTGTGATTACAAGGTAAAGCTTTTGGGTCAATTCAAACACAGCACACTTCCCATTGCCCTACTTTAGCAGTCCTGCAGATGACAGTCATCTTAGAAGTCCCTTTTGTCAGGCTTCTGCCCTATAATCATTGTGGCATGTTAGATAACTGTGTAGCACTATAGTACAAATAACTAGTTAGATAGGAGTTCTAATCTCAGTCCTGACAAATGTAAATGTGTGTGTGTGTGTGTGTGTGTGTGTGTGTGTGTGTCTGTGTGTTTATAAGTTAAAGATTTTGGGTCGATTCAAACCCAGTACACTTCCAATTGCCTTACTTTAGCAGTCCTGTAGATATCAGACACCTTAGAAGTCCCTTTCATCAGGCCTCAGCCTCATAAGCTCTGTGGTATGTGTGATAACTGTATAACACTATAGTACAGATAACTAGTTAGGTAGGAGATGTTCTTCATGTTTCATTGTTGCAGTCATCACATTTGGGTTATCCCTGCCAGGGTAGCCCTCAGTTGGCTCGAATACCAGGGGCTTAGTATTTCTGCATCAGCTGTTGTCGCTCCAGGACTGACGTCAGGTCATCAGTGGTATAAAATCAGGCAGCCGACACCATTACATCAGCCTTTCTTGCTGAGAAGCCCAAAGCAGAAGCAGTTGACATGAGTGCCGGTCGTACGATACCTGGATTTTTCATTTCCAAACTGAAGTTAAAGTCTTCTAAAGCTAAGTACCCCATTTGGGATCCGTTTTTCTTGCTCTAACTGATGTCAGAAAAAGTTAACAATTGTCTCGCCTGTGGAAAGCAAATACCACACTGAGACTTTCATTCTTACTGTATCACTTGTTTAGGCCCAGACCATGACATCCCCCCCCATCGCTTTTGTGCTTTGTTCAACGCCAGAACTATATGTCGTCGGCCCTTATTGTAGCTAGATATTTTTGTTCTCAGTCCTCGAATTCCGATATGGCTTCGGTAAGCCATCCAACAACAGATCTTTTGAAAAAACGTAAGGATAAAGGCAAAGACAGACTGCACAGGTCCAAAACTGCCAATGATGCTTCCATTACGCTAGTCGTCAGTTCTCCGGTCCTCAGTGAGGTGCTTTCGCAACCCCTGATGCCCACTTCTGTGGATTAGCAGGCCGCTACCGAGACCCTTTCAGAGTCCGGTATGCCTCGAGACTCTTCATCAACTATGGATCTTGCAGATGTCTCTACCTTAGATGGGTCTGGAGCTGCTGAGCAGGCACTGGCTTCCGAGGAAGTACTTTGCACTATCGATACTCAACAAAGACCGACGACTTCTTTCGTGTCTACAGTTCTTTCGAAAACTACCAAGTTTCTAAGGCCCAGGGTACGAACCACACCCAAAAAAATGACGACCCAAGCTCAGGCACCTGCTTCATTGCCTCAGTCTCAAATACTTAAGATGGCGGAAGACCTTATAATGCTTATCAGGGAAAGCCAGCCTATCCCTTCCAAAAGAAAAAGAGAATTGTCCCTAGTTGTTTTATCTGAACAGGAGTCCGATGACTCTGATGTATCTGAATATGAAGATATGCAACCTCTCTCTGCTTATGAGGATTCTGATGCAGAGGAATCAATCCCTTCAGCCTCTCCACCTGAGGACTTTTCCTTTGGGGAAACCCTACATACTTTAAGGGAGCATTTCCAATGGGAATGTCAGGACTATCCTCAGTCAAATAAGGGACTCAGGGAAATCTTAGATCTTCCACAGCACAGACCTCTGGCCATCCCTCCTGTCCTGGATGTTGTGGATGATGTTTATATGGAATCCAGTCTGACCCCTGACACCCTCCCTCCTGCTCCCAGGAAACCTGAGAGGTACTATAGAGTCCCTGACTCTCACAAATTTATTTTCAAAAATCCTACTGCTGACCCCGAGGTCATCTCTCAAGGACCTAAAGGAATCAAAGCAACTTCAGCTCAGAATCCCACCCCTCAGACAGGGATTCCTGAGCTTTAGACAGATGGGGTAACAAAGTATACACCTCTGCTACTCTTGCTATTAGAGTATTAAATTGTCAGTTCCATATGCTGAAATATCAGCAACATACCATGGAACTACTCAAACAAAAAATATCTTCTTTCCCTGCTTGTGCAGAAAATAAAGAGTCACAAGAGTTAATGCATTCTGCAAGTCAAGTAATTAAACCTTACAATGTGGTTTTGATGCCCTAGAAGCATCTTGCAGGGCATCAGTCACTGGTTCTGTCCTTAGAAGGCATTCTTGGCTTAAGGAACAGCCCTTGCCAGACCATGTCAAATCCAAATTATTGGATGCACCCTTGCACAAAGACAACTTATTTGGCACCAAACTAAAATATAATACACACAGAAACAAAATAACTTGTAAAACAGATGTAGCCAGGCTGTAGTCAAAAATGGGTAGTTTTATTTCATAAAACAAAGTGATTAAGCGCTTTCGGCTATGCACAGCGTAGCCTTCATCAGAATACATTACATTACAAAAACTGCTTCCTTAAATAAGAATCACTGACCAATCACAAACATAAATCAATTAACTAATGAATCCACTGACACTACACTACTCATTCATTCATTAAGTTAATATTATTAATTTATATTCCACGCTTTCAACTTGAAACATATATTCACTAAAACATGTTTTTTTTTAAAAAATGTGTACATTCAAATTTCATCACTAGTTTTCAATATATTGTTTATTTCTTATTTGCCCTTTCCTGCAAAACTGGGCCAATGGAAATACTTTCATTTAAACCTGGGGGAAACATTGCTGCTGTTCTAAATTGCCATTGTGTTTCTTTTTTCTTTAACAAGTTCTTCCAGTCACCACCCCTAGGATTTGATTTCACCTGCTCTACAATTCCAAATGTAAATTTAATAAAAGAGTGACGTACTTCAGAATGTTTATATAATGCACTTGTTGTTTTTTTATTTTTTATGTCATTCATATGCTCATACACCCTGTTTTTGAGTGCCTGCTCTGTCTTTCCCAAATAGAATGCTGAACAGGAGTTGCACACAGCTAAGTACACAGCTGCTTTGCTTGTGTAGTTCCCTTTTACAAATACTACTCTGCTTTTCATTCTATTGTCCAAGACTATTGAGTTCTCTTTGTGTATAAAACAACATTTGTTTACACATTCCACAGGGTCTAGTACCAATACTACTTACTATTTTAGGTTCTAACTTATATTCTAGGAGACTCGATGTTATGCCCTGTCTTATTCACAAATTTAGGACCCTCTCCCAACTTTTTGTGTATTTCTCGGTTAGTTTTAAAAATAGTCCAATTATTTTTGATTATCTCCCTAAATTCCTTAGTTGAAGAATTATATTCTAGTACACATGCTCTTTTATATTTATCATTTACTTTACTCATTTCAAAGTTGTTGTTTTTTTTGGCACCAAAGCAGAAGAGGTCTTAAAAAAGATGGAAGAACAAGCTAAATCTATGCAGACAGATAAAGACTTCTTACAGGTCCAGCCACCGAGGTTCAGTAGGCATTGCCCCTCCAAGCACTGGTCCTTTCCTGCCCCCTCCAAGTCAGCTCAGCCCAGACCCAGGGGAAGCATGCCCCCCAGACAACAGCCCCAGGGAATGCAGAGATCTAAGCAATTGAGTTTCTCCTCTTCAAAACCAGGGAGTGCAAAGCCACCCCCTTATGGTAAGAACTCACAATGACTTTACACTTCCACCCCTTCCCTCTGCCCACCTGCTCTTGCACCTAGAAGGAAAACCCTCCTTCCACAGAAGCAACTGGCCATCATTACCAACAACTGCTGGGTCCTCAACATAGTGTCCCAGGGATACAAATAATATTTCCACACTCTGCCAACCCCAAAAGGGTTCCCAGATCTTCCACCAAACCAGTGGGCAGAGGCCATAAAGCAAGTCCTTTCCCTGCTCTATATGAGGGCGATAGAGCATGTTCCTGCAGAACAGATAGGCCAAGGCTTCTATTCCAGACTCTTGCTGGTGCCCAGAAAATAGGGCACATGGTGCCCTATCCTTGATCTATCCATTCTAAATACCTTTCTGTTGATACCAAAATTCAAAATGCTCACCCTCCAGCAGCTTCTACCTATGCTTTCCAAGGATACTTGGTTAGCCACCCTAGACCTAAAAGAGGCCTACCTTCATATCCCAATCAGGGAATCATGCAGGAAATACCTACATTTCAGGGCAGGATCTCTGCATTTTCAGTTCTCTGCACTTCCCTTTGGCTTATCCACTGCTCCCAGAGTTTTCACAAAATGTCTGGCTTCTGCCATTGCCTTTTGCAGACAAAGAAATATTCAATTTTATCCATACTTAGATGACTGCCTGATTCAGGCAGACAGTCAGGAAAAGCTGCTAAAGCACCTGACCTTTGTAAATGACCTAGTGACCTCTCTGGGGTATACTAACAATGAAAAGAAATCCAAACTATTACCCCACTCAAAAAATTGTATACAACGGAGCAAGTCTGGACACAGCATCCCAGATGGCATTCCTTACACCAGAAAACAATCCTACTTGACAGCCTACTTCTCTCAACTAGCCACCAGGACCCAGTTATCCACAAGGAAAATCCTGCAAGCTCTAAGGTTCATGGTTTCTTGCATTCTACTGATTCCATATGTCAGACTGCATATGAGGAAACTTCAATGGTACCTAAAAAGCCTTTGGTGTCAGCACTCTCAAGACCTGGAAACTCTTATACCAATGATACCTTGTCTAAGGAAAGATTTTCTTTGGTGGGCAGCAGCATGCTACCGCAACAAGGGACTTCCCATCTCACAAACTCACATCAACCAGACCCTTACCACAGACCCATCAGACTATGCCTTGGATGCACACCTGGATGGCAGGTGCATTCAGGGCCAATGGAGCCCAAATCAAATACATCTGCACATCAACCAAAAAGAGATGTTAGCTGTTCAGGATTCCTTGACAGCTTTCAGACCCCTACGCTCCCCAGGGCCTCTACTGATCAAAACAGACAACACCATGGTGATGTGGTATATCAACAAGCAGGGTGGGACTCACTCTTATCCCCTGTGCAGGCTCGCCATGACCCTTTGGCACATGGCCTCATCCATGCAACTACACCTGTTAGCACAATTCCTGCCAGGGTCTCTAAACTCTCTGGCAGAAAACTTAAGCAGAAACCTTCTAGACCCACATGAGTGGCAGCTAGACACAAGAACCTTCACCCTTGTAACCCACAAATGGGGAACCCCAAAGGTTGACCTCTTTTCCTCCCACTCCAATCATCAGCTCAGCAAATTCTGCACCAGGGAACCTCACAACAAGGCCTGGAAAGTGGATGCTCTATCCTTCCAGTGGGTAAACCTCTCGGTATATGCATTTCTGCCTTTAACACTCATTTCAAGGGTACTGTTCAAAATAAGAGAGGAAAAACCGAGGACAATCCTGATTGCTCCAGACTGGCCACACCACCACTATTACCCACTGCTGCACAGCCTGTCACCCCTGCCACCATGGCACCTACCTCAGATCCCTAAACCCCTGACCCAAAGGAATGAGAATTCATTCATCCTCAATTGCTGACCCTCAATATGGCAGCCTGGCTTATTCCCTGACCTCTACTCAAGTTGCCAGTCTACGCAAACAAGTTCTTGATGTTATACGTGAGGCCAGACACCCCAGCACTAGAAAGTCTTATGCTGACAAGTGGAAAATGTTTTTCACCCAGATCCATACTAAGGGAGCCGGACCGGCACAGCCCTCCCTACCTCTCATCCTGGATTACCTGGCAGACCTACTACACAGGGGTCTATCCTTCTCTTCTATTAAAATTCATGCCTCTGCCATCTCTGCTCATTTCAGCACAGAGCCACCTCTTTTCTCACACCCTCTCATCAAACAGTTCCTAACTGGGGATAACAACTTAAGACCACCCAGAAGAGCTCCTACCCCAGCTTGAGACCTAAACTTTGTGTTGGAAAAGCTCACCCTGCCCCCCTTTGAACCTGCAGCTTCAGCAGAGATAACATTTCTCTCTTGGAAGACAGCCTTGCTTCTGACCATCACTTCAGCTGAGTCAGAAGAACTCAAAAAGTATCAGAGCTACAAGCACTTATGGCTGTAGAGCCCTTCATCATTTTCTATGCTGACAGGGTCTCCCTCAGGACTAACTCATCCTTCATGCCAAAAGTGGTGTCCAGTCTGGCTCTCAACCAATCCATTCATTTGCCCACCTTTTTCCCTAACCGACAAAAAAGGGAGAAAGGATTCTGCACTCTCTAGATGTGCACAGATAGCTCAGATTCTACCTAGACAGGACTAAAGCTTTTAGAAAAACTGATCAATTGCTAGTCAGTTTCGCTGCAGGAGCTGAGGGTAAGGCCACACCCAAACAAACAATTTCCAAATGGATAGAACACTGCATCCATTTCTGCCACAAACAGCATGGGAAACCTCCCCCAAGGGGGTCAAGACACATTCCACCAGAGCAACCTCCACCTCTGCAGCTTTCCTCAGAGGGGTCCCCACCAGGGACATCCTGGAGACTGCAACATGGTCATCTGTTTATACCTTCACCAAGCATTATCACCTGCCTATCTTCTCCAAACCCAAGGCAGGCTTTGCCACCACAGTCTTGCAGGGCATCCTAGCCAGCTCCCAGTCTTCTTGACCGCCTCCATCCTTTCCTTCAGCTTTGGGGATCAACCCAAATGTGATGACTGCAACAGTGAAACACAAAGAACATAGTACAGTTGTGTACACTTACCATAAATGTAGATGTTCGAGTGTATTCACTGTTACAGTCCTGGTTTCCCTCTCTCCATCCCCCTTGTCTTCTCTCTTTATCTCTCTCTCTCTTTCTCTCTCTCTTTCCTTGCAAGGAATTTTTGGTATTTATTTTCTACTGGTGGTGTTCTTCCACCATAACCTAGCTTCCTACTGAGGGGTCCTGACAGTTAGGGCAAGAAAAACTGATGTAGTGGTATCGTCTGCCTGATTTTATACCACTGATGACCTGATGTCAGTCCTGGAGCGACAGCAACCAACTCAGAAATACTAAGCCTCTGGTACTCAGGCTAACTGAGGGCTACCCTGGCAGGGATAACCCAAATGTGATGACTGCAACAGTGAATACACGCGAACATCTACTTTTATAGTAGGTTTACACAAATATACTTTCTAATGTCAGTCCTGGCAAATTTATATATGTGTGTGTCTGTGTGTGTGTGTGTGTGTGTGTGTGTGTGTGTGTGTGTGTGTGTGTGTGTGTGTGTGTGTGTGTGTGTGTGTGTGTTTATAGGGTCACTTCAAACCCATTACACTTCTACTTTCCCCACTTTAGCAGCCCTGCAGATATCAGTCACCTTAGTTGTCCCTTTCATCAGGTTTCAACAAAATAAGCTCTGTAGTGTGTGATAACAGCATAACACTATAGTACAAATAAATAGTTAGGTAGGAGTTTCAATCCTGGTTCTGGCAAATGTGTGTGTATATGTGTAGTTTAAAGTATTTTTTGGCCTCTCTCACCAAGTACATCACCCATTGCCATAGTTTACAAGGGCTGGTAATGTTCCTCACCTTAGAAGTACCTTTGGACAACCTTCACCATCTAAGCCCTATGGTGTCTGTGATAAATGTGTAACACTGTCATAGCAATAAATAGATAGTTAGGGGTTCTAATCTCATGCCAGGGAAGTGTGTGTGTGTGTGTGTGTGTGTGTGTAAGAACAGTATCCTGTCTGCGGGGGGGGGGGGGTTGTTGTGTTTGTGTGAGAACCATATCCATCGGAGGGTGGGTTTTGCTAATTTTTGCTGTTGCCCACCCAGGACATGTTCCAGTGTACACATTAC
Organism: Protopterus annectens; assembly: GCF_019279795.1. Taxonomy (NCBI): domain Eukaryota; kingdom Metazoa; phylum Chordata; order Ceratodontiformes; family Protopteridae; genus Protopterus; species Protopterus annectens. The sequence continues at coordinate 832,305,025 of NC_056732.1, forward strand.
CAGGCCCACAGTTGCCATCCACTGTAGAGAGACCTGTAGACACTCTGCAGCCCTGTAAGCATTGTACTATGTGCAATGACTATGTAACAGTATGGAATATATAGCACAATAGTCAGCCCATCTAATCCTTGGATATCACTCCCCACTCAGGAATCATACACAAACACACTCAGGTTGGCAGCAAACCCTAGATCAGTAGGTGGCTTGCAAACTGGCTCACAGATAGAACCCTCAGTGTGAAACCAGACTGCTGAACAGTCATAAGTGGAGTCCCACAGGTTGTGGACTTGGATCCCCTCATGTGTGGGATCCACATCTCTAAGGACCAGCCCAATTGAAGGCGCCCTGGCTGACAATGTTTGTAGATGACTACAAGGTGGGTGCTATTATTATCATCCCCCCAAGTGAGGTTGGTATCCTTCATAAAGGCCTCTCTGAGACCTATGACTGTTGTCAGAACCCTGGACATAAGCTCAGTGCCAGATGATGTGTCGCGCTCCCCTTTGGGTATGACATAGTTCCCATAAAGTAATACATTGATGGTAGTCCACTGAACACTGATGCTGGTATAACGAAAATGGGAACACAGGTTGACAGTGAGCTCTATGGTGACCACCACAGTGCCACTATCTTCCAAAAGTCCTTCCATGTTTCACTTCTTCTGACTAAGGGTGTTGAATCCAGGAAGTAAAAGGACAGTGTTTCCCTGTACACTCCCCTCAGTAAGCCAGTCAATGTGTACTATGGCCCATTTGCCATGTACCCTACTGTATACCAGCAACAACAGGAGAGGCTGCAAATGTACCTCACAAAGAGGATCTTAGGTGCTACAGACTTGCCCCATATCGACAGACTGCAACAACTGAAAAGAATCTCTGTATCATATTGGTTACTTAGGCATGACCTCTGCCTGTCAGGAATGCTACATCCTAGGAAACCAATCTGTCCACACAACATGCTCCAGATACCTCAACCCCATCCTCACAATCAACAGGACATGCTGGAGGGAAAGGTTCACTGTCCAAAGACTGGTCACGCTATGGAATAGACGCCACATACATGTCAAGCTGAGCACATCACTGGCTCTCTTCAAGAGAACCACAGCTGTAACAAAGCACCAGTATCAAGAATAAATCCAAAAAAACAACGATAGTTGAGATAAAATAACCTTTATAACAACACAAAGCTTTCAGGTTAACCCTTTTTCTGTATGTGACAACAACAATAATGATAAAATAATATATATATACAATATTAAAACAATCATACACATGCAGCCATAGTCACATGATTCAAGTAAAAAATATTAATAATCAAAAATAAAAAAAAAATTAATAAATTAAACAACAAAAAATCATAAATCATATAATACAATAAAACAAATATTCATTTTAATCTAGTCTCTTTGTATTCTAATTAAAAATTTAATTTTGCATTTAATGCTGGGTTTAACTCTGGGGATGCCTTAGCTTAAGCCTTATTCATCCAGGTCCAAATAATTAGGAAAAATGACCCATGACACCCCTCCCCTGGTCTAAAACAAAAACTATTCTATTAATATAAAATTTAAAAAAATGTTTAGTTGTATGCCTTGACAGTGAATTATTTTCATTATTATGTCTAATATTAGACCTATGCTCTATTATTCACTCTTTAAGTTTTCTAGTGGTTTTCCCCACATAGAAAGAAAAAGCAAAATCACATGCTTCTCTTCAAGAGAAATCAGGAGGAGTGGATGGGGAATAGAATACCTCCCCTGGGGATCACTCCAGTGACTATACTCAGTAGATACACTGGGGAGTATCATCAGGTGGCATGATGCCAGTGTATTCCCACTGGATAGCCTTGTAAAACCTACATGTACACACCTATGAATCTTTGAACCTATGGATCTCAGTACTGTCAAATGTATGTGTGTGCATTAGTGTGTATAAAATTGTTTATGAGTGTGTAAACATGTGGGTGAAAGTATTTTGTGGCCCGTCTCACCCAGTACAACTACCATCATCATACCTTACAAGTGCTGTAGATGTTATTCACTATATAGGTACCTTGAGACACTCCACAACCTATAAGCTGTGTGGTGTGTGCGGTAACTACATAACACTATATTACCAATAACCACATAGCTAGGGGTTCTAATATGAATCCTGGCTAATGTGTATGTGTGTGTGTGTGTGTGTGTGTGTGTGTGTGTGTGTGTGTGTGTGTGTGTGTGTGTGTGTGTGTGTATTATTATGTGTTTATGTGTGTATTTGTGACCTCTCTCACCCACTACATCACCCATTGTCATAATTTGCAAGGCATGGTGATGTCCCTCACCTTAGAAGTACCTTCGGACAAGCGTCACCCCATAATCTCTGTGGCACATGTGATAAATGCATCACAATTTAGTAACAATAAATAGATAGGTAGTGGTTCTAATCTCAGTCCTAGCAAATGTGTGTGACAGAAGTGTATTGTGTGTGTGTGTGTGTTTGTTTGCGAATGACATCCATTGGATGGGCATGGTTTCATATTTTATGCCATGGTACTCACAGTACACATTCTTAGGTCTACTGTATGAGGTCCGTTGTTCACATCAACTGTAGTGGTATCTGTAAACACTCTTCAGCCCTATAAGCCCTGTGCAACAGTATGGAATAGTATGGCATGAATAACAAGATAGGTTGGTCTGCTAATGTCAGTACTGGCAAGTGTGTGTGTGTGTGTGTGTGTGTGTGTGTGTGTGTGTGTGTGTGTGTGTGTGTGTGTGTGTGTGTGTGTGTGCATGTGTGCATTGTTGTGTATAGCAGTGGTTGTGAGTGTGTAGACTTGTATGTGACACTATTATGAGTACTCTCACACCCAGTACAGCCACCATGGCCATACCCCACAAGGCCACATGATGTTATTCACCTTACAGGTACCTTGTAACATTCATTACACTAGTAGTCCTGTGCCACCTGCAATAACCGCATGATAGTGTGGTACCACAACTTGATGGGTAGGGGTTCCAAACACAACACTGGCAACTGTGATCCAGTGCGTGCATGTGTGTGTGTGTGTGTGTGTGTGTGTATGAACAGTATTCTCTGTGTGTTTGGTCGACACAATATCCTCTGGGGTTAAGGGTATTAGCAATCTGAGGTGTGTTCCACCCACCACACTTACCATTGGCCACTATACTAGAGCTGATGTCAACCACCATAGATTGAGATACAACCTCTCAGCCATATAAGCTGTGAGGCACATGCAAGAACTGTTACACAGACATGGGAAATGTGTGCAGATACAGCTGTACCTCAACAATGACATGGCCTATGTGTTACAACACTGCCATACCCCTTACTGGTGATGTCTGCCGGGCCACATCCTGCTGACACTCAGACACCTGGAATACAAACAGAATACGGCATGTGAGAACACATTCGCTTAACACCAATAATGCATCATGGCTGAAAAGGTACACACACACTCTGAGGTGTACCCTTTACAAATGCCAGATGACAGCACTTTACACAGCATTAAATAGCTACACTCTACTAAAGTCACCCTGTGCATCAGCTCTACATAAGCATGTCCCTGCATTGATGGTACGGATGGCATGGATGTGGCACAGATATCATCATATGCACAGGGTGTTGTGTGAGTTTTCCAGAAGCCTAGGCTGGGCTATACAGTTGATATCATGTGTGTGTGTTTGGTGGGTTTTCATTAAATGGGCTGTGCAGGAATGGTGTGTGTGTGTGTGTGTGTGTGTGTGTGTGTGTGTGTGTGTGTGTGTGTATATGTGTGTTTATGGAAGTGACTTTTCTGATGGTGATGTGTGTGTGTTTGTATGCACACAGTCATGTCATGTGGGTGCTCTACACATGGGTATTTTGGACAGCTGTGAGTCGTACATGTAGGGTGCACAGTTCACTGTCTCTGGCCATGCACACAGCAACTGAGTCTACCAAGGGTATCACTGGCACCACCAGGGCCGAGTCCAGATGCAGTACTACTCCCCGATGCTGACTGCTGCCTGCTGGATCCAGGATCATGTGCCCATGGCCTGCTGAGTCATGATATGGACAGCACACACCCTTCAGTAGTGCTGGTGGTACTGCCATCATGGGAACGTGATAGTGCCTGGCCACATAAACCCTTAGCTAATCGTGGTGCTGCCCTACAGCTATGTGGCTGCTGGCCAGCATCCGCCAAATGCTCAAGCAAAGATATTCCAAAGTCAAGGAGTGCCAAGGTCTCCCCCCACCATCTATCCATGACCCCAGTATGCTCAAAGATGGCTGCAGTGAGTTTATATCACTACAGACACCAGAGACATGCTCATTCACGACCCTGCATATATGTCTGGTATTACTGTCATTGCGTACCTGGGCCCCCATGATGGCCTGAAACATGTGTCTGGTGACTGCTGCTGTGGCACTTGCAACAGGGGCATGACAGGCTGCAATCCTCCTCTGAGCATCCCTGCCCATCTGGCTGTGTGGGACCTCACCAGCACTCTGATTATGGCTAGTGCCTGCACCGTCACTTGCTATAGTCACCACAGTAGTCAGTTCCATGCTACCACCCACCAACTGTCCATTATCTGTGGCCACTGGTGATGGGGTATGTTTGGGCATTGTGATTGTGTATGGGGATGGGGCTGACAATAGTGGGATGCCAACCGATGGCATAGTATCAGCCCCTGACAACCCCACCTGTGTCTCAATATGTGTATCATCATGGTCAGAGTCTGCAGAGACACTGACCTCAGTATCAAAGCAGGAGGGACTGCAGCCACCATGTCCACTTGTGAGGGAAAAACAACATATGCAAATTACTACCTGCACTATAAGATTTGCTGGTACACACACACACACACACACACACACACACACACACACACACACACACACACACACACACACACACACACACACACACACACACACACACACACACACACACACACGTGAGGTGTCTTAAAGGCATTACACAAATCTCACATTAGCCAACTGGGGGCAATCACGACACACAGTCAGACAATAACATACACACTCTGGATGGACCCTCAGCATCATGCAGTGCAGTCCTTTCCAATTACCATTGCTACTAATATACACCTTTGAGATATGTGAGTGATGTTAGTAGATGATGGCCCTTCACCTAGCGCACACTGGCACCCATATAAATTATTGCTGTTCACCTGTATAGCACTGTGGCAACTTCTACAGAACATCCCCCCCCCCCTTCAAGTGTACAGGGTTTTGCTGAATGTGTACATGTGTGGCTCATATGTTTGATCTGTTCCTCATAACTCCTGTGTTTGTCTTATACATTACTGCGTTGGCCTGTGGACTGGTGCCACTAAGTAATGTTCTAATTTGAGGTGCTGACTGCATAACCTGCAGTACATGTATGTTAAAACAAAGCTGGTTACTCAAACAACCTTCCCAAGCTTACAGTGGATATAGTAAGTGTACACACACCTGTTAACATGCCAGGTTTTCATGATATATCACATGAGACCTCATAAATCAGGTCATAACATTGCCATAATTTCATATGACTTATAACCTGTGCAATCCAACTGAAGAGCGTACACATCAGTTACATGTAACATCTGGTAACTGAAATGGGTACAATAGGCTGGTTGCATTATTGTGCACACCCTTAAAGTAATACTCTGTTAAAGAACCTTTTGATTTAATCACAGCATGCAGTTCTCTTGGGAAGGTGTCTATCAGCATGGCACATCTTGATTTGCCAATGTTTGCACACTCTCCCTTGTGAAGCACCTCCAACTATGTCAGATTGCAAGGGCATCCCCTGTGCACTGCCCTCTTCAGGTCACCCTACATATATCCTATTGAATGTAGGTGTGGTCTCTGACTCAGCCAGTGCAGAACTTTGCATGTATGGTTTGGGCCTTTGTTGTGTGGAAAGGTGGAATTCCTCACCATCCACAGCTATGTGGCAGACACCAGAATGTTTTGGAGCCACAAGGGACCAGTGTTTGGAACTGTTCATAATCCCCTCTAACTTGGCTACAGCCCTAGTTCCAGATTGTGAACAGTAAACCCAAAGCAGGACAATGCCATCATCATACTTCACCGTGGGGGTGGGGGTTGTGGTGATGTGCAGTGGTGATATTGTACCAAACACACCTGTCAGAATTGTGGCCAAAGAGTTCAACTGTGGTCCCATATTACCATAATACATTTTCCTACTTGTTTTTTGGAGACCTGATGTATTGTTTTCAGACTTTTACCAGGCCTGGATATTGTTTGTTGTGAGGAAGTTCTGCCATCTTCCAAACCTACCCTATAGGCAGGACATATGGAGACCATGGAGGATTGTTGTAAGATGTAGCACACACTCAGTACTTGCCAGATATTCATGATACTCCTTCACTGCTGCTGTAGGGCTCCTGGCAGCTTCCCTGGCCAGTTTTGGTCTTGTATTCTCATAGACTTTGGTGGGATGTCCACTCTTTTGCAATGTCACTGCAGCCCCATATTTTATTACCATTTGATGACTGTCTGCACTGTGTTCCATGGTATGAACGATGCTGTGGAAATGTTTTGGTACCCTTCTCCAGGCTGATACATCTCAAACATGTTGCCCCTTAGCAGGTTCATCAGCTCTATGTGATCCATGGGTGTTGCTGTATCAGGCAACTGGGTATATGTTAGGATAATCCTGGTAGGACAGCTGACCATTATATGCTGTTAATCGAAGAGTCTTTGTAATTGATGGCTGTTGTGTACCCAATAAGATATATTGTTGTAGTTATATCGAAAGATGTCTCAGCACAGTACTAGCTTCAGCCTGTGCACATATATGCATCTAGGTTGTTGTACTATTGTTATGTGTCATTATTGTTCCCCTAACAAATTTGTTTGCTTTACAATTGAATTGTACAGGTTATAGGTCACATGAAAAGTTGGCAGTATTTTGAACTTGTCTATTGTGCTCTAATTTTTGTATATCACAAGTACCTGGCATTCTAACAGGTGTGTACACCATTTATATGCACCGTATACTGCTAATTTCTACAATATGACCCTAGTTTTGGGCCTTTGTCCTCCCATTTTGTCTGTCTTTGTCCAGATGTCCTGCAATGACAGGTTGTGAGGTATGCTACGGATATGTGACATCTCCTGCAAATAGGCCACTGTCATGACCACCGTGATGCAATGCAGTAAACACCACCACAGGTGAACATGCAGATATTGCCAAATGGCTGAGTGTAACGGTTGTGTGCATGGTCACATGTATTAACTTTAGCATGGCTGGGGTACTGGTGAGCCACAACAGGAAAACCCCATACTTACTGGGTTCAGGCTGCTATTCCATGTGCAGACCAGAGGGACCTATGTAGTTGTGAGGGAGAGGTATTGTCAGCAGATTCACATTAGGCATTGGTACAAGATGAGCACTATGTGTCTGCACAGGGACAGTAAACACTATGATATTACACAATTTGCTGTCCTTCACCATAGATGTGCACTTGTGCGCATTACTACACCCCACCCACTAATCCGTTTGGCACTGAAATATGCATCTAGAGACTCTGTAGAAGACAGTTTACATGCTACCTCATTACATTGATGTGCACTTTGGCCTTACCTGGATGCTCCTCGTCTGTTGCCTGGGTGCCATCCACCTCCATGGCTGCTGTTTCCCATGTTTGAATTTGTGTGGGGGCTACCCCAAGGTTGGCAAGAGCTCCTCTGTGGCCATAAGTGGGGCCTGTGTGGCTGGTCCACCACAGGTAGCAGTAGGGTCCCACACTACAGCAGCAGCCTTTTGCCAGGCACGACGTATCAGGTCAGTTGCTCTATGCTTGACCTGATCATATGTGTGTCCATGGTGACCCAAGATATTCAGTCTGTGGATGATCTCATTCCACAGGGCAGTCTGCTCCTGCAGATTTTGCTGGCTACGGCCAGAAAGGATGGCATAGTTTAAGATTACAGCTTCTGTGATGGCTGCTGTCTCCACATCAGTGTAAGATGGTTGCCACTGCATAGCACTTGGAAGACATACACAGGGAAAGACATCACAGGACCTCAGACATTGCCCAGAGTTCTTTACAGAGCCAGCACATGAATAATGACTATCATTAGCCACCACATACAAACACATCATACCCCTGTACCTGGCAGCACTGTATGAACATGCATTGTACTCCCGGTCCTGATGTGCCATGTTTCTCCCAATGAGGGCCAGTACATTGCATAAACCACCATTCATCATTCATGTTTGTGTAGAGGGATGACAGTGGCCATGTTCCTTGCAGATGGGATGTCAATGGTGCTCAGCATTTCCTTGCATACAGTGTGTAATGGAGCTGGAAGCATATGCCTGGGTTCATGTAGAATGCAGACAAGAATGTTATCAGGCTCCAAGGGGACTTGCTTTTGTTAACTTTGATTACACAGTTTGCACCTGGTCCATGATGTTGAGGGGAGGGGATCAAGTGTTGTGCATATCCACCTATACTGATGGTGATCCAGGGGGGTGATATTTGCCCTAAACCTGTCTGCAGCAGGTTGGTTGTAGCTATGGTGTGTGTGTATGTGGTGTGATTGACCACCATTGCAGGGTGGGTTGGGTTGTTGCCTCTGAGACTGCAGACATTTGTGTAGATGGCCTTGTGATTGCCCTTAGTGGATGTGTCCAAGTTGTACTCATAGTTAGCCTTACAGTAATCCACCTGTGACCTAATATGCTCGTTCAGACAAAAGTTGACATGCTGACCAGTTGATGCCTGTTCCTACTTTGCCCCACAACCAATATAGAATCACATTATGTGCTTTGTGCATTGCTGATCTCCAGTAAAGGGGTTTACTCTACTTTGTTGGAGACAGGTTTTACAAATAAGGTATTGCTGAGGCCATACAGCTATGTGGGTAGTCATATATCTGTTTGTAGTAGGCAAGGACACAGGGACAGAACACAGTTGGCCACCTCTACAATTTCAATGTGATACTCATGCTTATTATACTTCACATGTCTGTGTCAGGGCAGTGACACCACCAGTAGCTGTAGAGGTGTAACTCTGTTGGATGCACAAAAAACAAGTTTACAAATGTATACAACATGTACAGCTTATTCACCTGACGTTTTGCATCCCATGTCAGTTGTTGTGAGGCATCCAAGTACATCTACCCATACATACATATGCACAGGTAATACCTGCTATACATTTCTCTTCTATGTCAGTATGACACATTGTAATTACAGTCTTGCTCCTCAGTCAGTCATGTTAACCTGTTAGGCAGGACATCTGGAGGACACCACACATACATGGTGGGCTATGGGCCACAATTAGTGACACTTTCTTCTTATTGCTGTATCATTTGATAGTGCAATAGCCTTTGCATTCACAGACATACCCTGGAGGATGTCTGTCGCTCATATGGCAGGCAGAGAGGTGAAAGGCTAGATGTGTGGTAGTGATGGTAGGAACTGTTAATGTTCTATGACCGGTATGGGGACAGAGCTAGCTGATATGCTGGACAGAGGAAAGGTGGATATATTGTGTGTGACAGAGACCTAATGGAAGGGGTATACAGCTGTGTGTATCAGAGCTGGGTACAAATAGTTCTATTATGGTATGTATGGAAGGGCAACTGGTGTAGGGGTTAACCTGAAGGAACATTATGGCAAGAGTGTTTGTGTACGTGATAAGAGTGTTGAGTAGAGTGATGTTTAGGAAGCTAGGAATTAATGGTGTAATGATGACAGTTGTTAGTGCTTATGCTCCGCTAATTAGGTGTGTGATTGATGAGACAGATGTATTTTGGTGTGGTTGAATGAAGTGGTGATGAGTCTACCCAAGGGTGAGTGAGTGGTGATTGGAGCAGATTTCAATGGGCATGTTGGTGAAGGGGACAGAGGGGATGCAGAAGTGATGGGTAGGTATGGTGTTAAGCAAATGAATGCAGAAGGTGGGATGATGGTGGAGTTTGCAACAGAGGTTGGACATGGGTATGGTGAATATGTAGTTTTACAAGACAGAAGGGCATAGGGTTTCATACAAGAATGGAGGTAGATGCACACAGTTGGATTATCTCCTATGAAGGTGGTCCTGTTTGAACGGGATTGGTAACTGTAAAGTGGTGACAAGGGAAAGTGTAATTAGGCAGCATGGAAGGTTGGTCTGTGGGATGACATTGGTGATCAAGAAGAGGGGGGGGAGTGTGAAGGCAGCACCATGGATCAAATGGTGGATACTGAGAAAAGGTGATTGTGATGTTGAGTTCAGGGAAGAGTTAAGACAGGCAGTGGGTAGCAGTGAAGAGTTAGCAAATATCTAGGTAACTACATTTGAGATAGTAAGGGAGATTAGTAGAACAGGGCTTGGTGTGACATCTGCACAGAGGAAGGAGGACAAGGAGACCTGGTGGTGGCATGAGGAAGTACAAGGGAGTATACAGAGAAAGAGGTTGGCCAAGGAGAAGTGGGATTGTCAGACAGATGAAGAAAGTATACAGGTGTATAGGGAGATGGGGTACATGGCAAAGAGAGTGGTGGCAAAGGCTGAGGATGGGGCATCTGAAGGGTTGTATGTAAGGTTGGACACCAAGGATGGAGAATAGGACCAGTACCAATTGGTTTGACACATGTAGCTGGGAAGAATGTGCAGCAGATAAGGCTGAGAAAGGATAATGGTGGAACTGTACTCACTAGCGAGGAGAGTGTGTCGAGCAGGTGAAAGTAGTTTGATGGGCTGTTGAATAAAAAGGATGAGAGAGTGAGAAGGTTCCATGATGTGGGTATGGTGAACCAGGATGTGCAACAGATTATCAAGGGGAAGTAAGGATAGCTATGAAGAGGTTTAAGAATAGAAAGGCTATTGGTCCAGATGACATACCTGTGGAAGCATGGAGGTGTTTAGGACAAATGGCAGTGGTCTTTTTAACCAGATTATTTACTGTAATCTTGGAAAATGAGAGGATGCGTGAGGAGTGGATAAAACTTGTTTGGGTACTGATTATGAGAATAAGGGTGGTGTGCAGAGCTGTATAACTACAGAGGGATAACAATGATCAGTCACAGCATGAGATAATGGTAAAGGGTAGTGAAAGCTAGGCTAAGAGGGGAGGTGAGGATTACTGATCAGCAGCATGGTTTCATGCCAGGAAATAGCAGTACAGATGCGATGTTTGCTCTGAGAGTGTTGATGGGAACATACAGAGAAGGTCAGAAGTTGCTGCATTGTGTCTTTGTGGACTTAGAGACAGCATATGACAGGATGCCTAGAGAGGAGTTGTGGTATTGTATGAGGTGGTCAGGAGTGGTGTAGGAATCCATACGAATGCCACAAGATATGTACAAGGCTAGTGTGACAGTGGTGAGTTCTGCATTGGGAGTGACAGGTGTGTTTAAGGTGGTGATGGGAGTGCATCAGGGATCAGCTATGACCCCTTTCTTATTTGTAGTGGTGATGGACAGATTGATAGACATGATCAGACAGGAGTCCCCCTAGACTGTGCTGTTTGCAGATGACATTGTGGTCTGTAGTGACAGTAGGGAACAGGTTGAGGAGACCCTGGAGAGGTGGACATATTGTCTAGAGAGGGGAGGAATGCTGGTCAGCAGGACTAAGACAGAATATATGTGTGTGAATGGGAGGGAGGATAGAGGAATGGTGAGGATGCAGGGACTACAGTTTTCAAAGGAGGACAGGTGTAAATACTTGGGAACAGCAGTTCAGAGTAATGATGATTGTGGGGGAGAGGTGAAGATAAGAGTACGGGCAGGATTTGCGTGGTGGAAAAGAGTGTCAGGTGTGATTTGTGACAGACGAGTACCATTAAGAGTGATAAGGAAGGCCTACAAGAGGGTAGTGAAACCAGCTATGTTATATATGTTGGATACATTGGCATTGAAAAAAGAGGCACGAGTCAGAGCTGGACGTAGCAGTGTTAAAGATAGTAATTTGCAGTGGATGTGGCCTAGCAGTGTCACAGTCAGTATTGTGCAACACACACTCCAGTAGTGGTCCTATGTGAGACAGCCTTTCCTGGGGTGACTCAGGGCCCAGAGCTGTGTTCTGTGTCACTGCAGACAGACACAGATGCTATGGCAATAGGTTCTGCTCAGCAATATATCAGTACAGCATGTGTTGTTGAGACATAATATTGTTTGAACTTCCTATTTTCCATGTTTACATACCCCTAGTGCATTCCCTTACATGCTTAATTGTTTGACATGCCTGTGTTTTTTTTTTTTCGGTTCAGTTGGTATAATCCATCAGTTTCAGAGTGTATGTGTCTGTCTTTCTATCTGTTTATCTCTCTCTCTCTTTCTCTGAGACAGCTGTAGGATATACATCTGTTTCATATAGGCAACTGCTTGCATTTTGTATGTAATGCTAATGAGCAGCTGATGGCCTGTGCACCAGTTGGAGTCCCCCACTTGCAAATTGCATGTAAAACAGCTGTGGTATCATTTCCATACTCAGTAGCATGGAAACACACTCCTATAACTGAGTACTTCATGTGGGCATTGTCCCTTTTCTTTGCCTGTCAGGAGGACTTCATGGACCTCTTGCAATAAACACTGTGGAGACAGCCCAACAAACTGGGGGAGAATGTTCCAGACATAAGGACAGAATGTAAGTATTGCTGTTATACAGTTGAAGTAATGATAGTTTGACAGGGTTTGTGTGGATATGGCTGCTCTGCATGCATTTCGGTCTGATAGTGTTATGTGGTTGACATAACTCTCAACTGTAGGGATATCTGCAGACTGGCCAGAGTTTTGACTCATATTTGGTGTGTTACTCACACATGTTTTGGCCTTGGAAATTCAGTAGCATACTCTGAGGATTGCGGTCAATAAATGGTAACATCATTGTGTGTTTCTAACTTCATATCCCTCGGAACAGATATGTTACAACAACCCTGTTACACCAGCAACTTTCTCAATTTATAAAAGCAATATGTCAGCAATGTCCCTCTGTTTGGTCCTCTACCCCCAAGTATGTTAGGCTTTGTCAGATGTCATGCTGTAAGAGGTGGATAGGTATCATATATCATTATATAGTGACTTCATTCCTGTTATAATCTCAATGATGTATCAGACTGCCAGACATGTTATGTGTAGGAGGCCTTATATATGAGGACAAGGCCTATATGTTCTGTGGGACTCTCTACAGTTGAGAGGAATGCGTATTTCTAGCAATTGTTGACAGACTGTCAGGACTGTGTAGCAGTGTATTGTGCATGTGTTATTTGGCCTGTGTAGGGAGGGGGGTAAATGTAAGTGTCATGGGTCCTTTTCTATCTGACTTTGCATGCTGCTCCAGTTTCTGGTGCTCTATCAGCTGTATATGTTTGTAGGGTCAGACTTGACACATGTCCCATACCACCATCAGGCATCAGACTAGACTGTGAATTGGGCCAGTATATGTAGAGGTAGTGTGTGTGAGTGGCAAATATGCTGATGATTTTGTTCACACAGTCCATATACTCTACTGTTCATGTGGCTTACCAATATGTCAATTTGAATGTGGTGAGATTGGTTATGGGTATGCACTTTCACACTGGTGTCTGTTTGTCAGTGCTGTTACATCCCTGTATTGCCTGATATATTTGAAATTACATGTGCATTCCACCATAGCAGACTTGGGTTAGTGTTGTGATAGTCTGCCTGTAGTTTAGACAGTGCTTGGTGATATGCATAGCAGCTCAGTGTAGTTTCCCTAGTGTGATGTTATGCCCCGATACATATCAGATGTACAGTTGCCTGGCCTTCATACATGTTGTGTATTTCTAACACATCAGTGGGATGATGTGAGGATTTATGTCAGTAACTAATGGGGAGTAATGTGGTTTTGGACTTGGGCTATTCTAGTCAATTTATGTTACAACAGACAAGAGGGTGTTACTGCATCAACTGTGTCACCTTATCTACTGCGGTATTTGGGATATGTTCCCAGTTTCATGGTGTTACCCCCCCCCCTTTGTAAGACTTGGTCCAGATTTGTTGCACTAAGGGGTTCTAAGCATACCTCTCGACTGGCCAGATTGTTTCAGACTGTCCAGGTTTATTGCTCATATTTCTGGTCTGTTCCACAGAATCATTATTTTCATTTCTGTGGTAAATCACTGTTAGGAGCTGAGGATTTCTAACAGCAAATGATGACATCCATTTCAGTGTCAGAACTCACATCCTTCCGAACATGCAATATATATACTTATATGTATGTATTCCTGTTATGATATCTATACATACATTTATATAACAATATACATGTATATATTCTATACGTAATTGTTTTAAATGTATAGCTCATTAATTCCAGTTCCATGGACCAGCTTATTCTTACCCCCACTAGAGGGTGTCTATATCACATTATCAAAATCTTACTACATAGAATCACTAAAGGTCGACCTCTAGTGATCAATGTAGTAAAACATTGAATAACGTTTAAAAAAAAAAGAACAAACAAAAATAAAAACTAACTAGCGTAGGTAGGGGGGCAAGCCCCCCTGCTCTGCCCACACCCCGCTACTTAAATATTCCAACTCCGAGACCGCACTACATTGAGGTAAATGGAAATCTCCCCCTACAGAGATTTCCATTTACCTGAACGATGTTCTGTGCTTTGGATGTTGTGGTGCCGACAATATCAGCTTTGATATTGTCGGCTTTTGACATCGTGAAGTAGTCCCACTAGAGGTAGCAACATCCTTGACCTGGTCATTACTAACATGGGAGACTATTGCTTTATACCAATAGTCATCTCCTTCCTGGTTATATCCGACCACAAACTAATCACCTTGGAAATCCACATCCCTCCCACCCCAACCCCGCAAAGATAACCACCATGAAAAACTTCTCCAAAGCTAAATTTGGGCTCCTAAAAACAGAGGTGGCTAACTTCATGGCACCCATGCAAATGGAGAATAGTTGTATGACTGCCGAATTATACACCAATACACTGTACGAACACGTACACAAATGCATGGATCTTGCCATACCCGATAGAATCAAGATGCTCTCTTCCAAAAAAAGGAAGCCAATCTGGTGGTCCCCTGCCATAAACAAACTCTAGAACAGAAGGAGGAAACTGATGCAGAATAAGGTGAAGTCACAAGACTGGAAAAACTCCCTTATCAGCCTCAGCAAAAAGCTGAGATTCCTCATCAAATCCTCTAAAGCTAGCTGTGAAAACAGAATTGCAGCATATAGTAAAGACAACCACAAGGCCTTCTATAGTTATGTAAAAAATCTCAACGGCAATATCCAGATTTGCTCTGAGCTACTGCACAGTGGTACCTCCTATACCAATCCAACAGATATTGCCAGTATACTGGCCAACAAATGCAGTGCCAACTTTACCCCTCTCCTCCCCAAAGGACCAATCACAATATCAGTAGATTGCCAGGCACCCAGTATTACTGCTGCACAGGTTAAAACAGCACTGTCCAAGGCCAAGAATACAGCTTCTATGGGACCTGACAATATCCCTGGCTGTGTTTTACATGAACTACAGAGTGAACTGGCACCTCACCTGTGTGCCCTGTTCAATCACAGCCTCACCTCAGGCTTTATCCCTACTGAATGGTGCACTGCTACAGTCATCCCTCTCCGCAAAGGAAAAGCTACTACAGACCCTGTGAACTATCGCCCCATTAGCCTAATGATTCTGATATGCAAATCTATGGAACACATCATCATGGATCTAATAAACAAGGATATAGGTAATCTCCAAATTCTGGATCTCACGCAGTTTGTTTTTTGTGAAGGGTAGATCATGCCTGCTCAACTTGGTTGACTTCTTTGAGTCAGTCACCAGAGCTGTGGATGAAGGCAAGGTGGTTCATACAGCCTACCTTTATCTGGCTAAGGCTTTTGATACCATTCCCCACTCAGGAATCATAGAAAAACTCACTAAGCTAGGCATCAACCCCTATATCACTAGTTGTGTTGCAAACTGGCTCACAGATAGAACCCACAGTGTGAAAGTAGCTGACTCCAAGTCAGACTGCTGACTAGTCACGAGTGGAGTCCCACAGGGTTTGGTCCTGGGTCCTCTCCTTCTTGGTATCTACTTCTCTGAAGTCCAGGCCAACATGAAGGGACTCTGGTTGACAAAGTTCACAGATAATTGCAAGTTGGGAGCTATTATTAACTCCCCAAGTGAAGTAGACATCCTACAGAATGGCCTCACTGAGACCAATGACTGGTGTCAGAACCATGGCCTTAAGCTCAGTGCCAAAAAATGTGTCATCATCCCCTTTGGGAAAAACCCATTTCCCATGAATTACCACACTGATGGTAGTCCACTGAACACAGAAGGCGTTATAAGAGATCTGGGAACACAAGTTGACAACAACCTCTCTTTTGATTATCACTTTGCCACTGTGGTCAGAAAGTTCTTCTATGTAGCACATCTCATTACTAAGGCTTTTGTATCATGGAAGAAAGAGGTCATCGCCTCCCTCTACTCTTCCCTCATTAGGCCAATCATCAAGTACAATGCCCTATTTGGCATGTACCTCACTAGACACCTGCAACAGCTGGAGAGGCCGCAAAAGTACCTCACAAAGAGGATCCTAGGCCTTAAACACTTTTCCTATATGGACAGACTCAAAAAACTCCAACTATTCTCTGTCTCATATCGCCTACTTAGAAGCTATCTCTGTTTGATTTACAAAGCCATGTCTGACCCAGCTCTGTTAAAAATTCTTCATTGAAAGAAATCCCAATCCTTCCACACCACACACTACAGAGACTTCAGTCTCATTACCACGATTAACAGAACATGCTGGATGGACAGGTTCGTAACCCAGAGACTGCCCATGCTATGGTATAGACTTCCCATACTTCATTGACCCTCTTCAAGTGAAATCTTGATGAGTGGATGGAAAACAGAAAATTCACCCCGGGGATAACTCGACAGAGGCACTGGGAACTAAGATCAGGTGGCACTATGCCAGGGTAATCCTATAGCTAGGCTTCTAAAGGCCTCAGGGCCATTAGCCTAGTACCCACCGACCCTATATCTGATGTATATACTTTTTCATATTTATCTATCACCATACACATCTATATGTATATATTCATGCATATATATATATATATATATATATATATATATATATATATATATATATATATACATAGATATATACTAAACATGATTGATTCCACAGTGTTTGTTCTCTACTATTCTATATATGTACTGAATGGTATATTTGAAAAAAACAGCTTTCATTATTACAGCTCAGATGGTGTAGTGGTACATTGCTTAGACTATAGTGTACAGGGTCCTAGGTTCAACACTTGGCAGGGCTGATTATTTTGTTGCTGGGCAGAACAGTGGCTGATGGAGACAGGGTGGTTAAGGCAGCTTTAAGCAAGTTTGCATGGGTTTGTGCAATGGTAAGCAATGCCAACATACATTTAAATGGGAAACTGCTTAAGCTGTGTCGACATCACTTAGCATCGTGCAAACTTGCTTACTGCTGCTTACTGCTGCTTATTGTAGCTTACTCCCACTTACCCCTATGCTAATTTCTTTAAAAGAAAAGAAAAAAGGGGTGATAGGAAAGTGGTGAAAAAGGGGGCATGAAGAGGGAAACACAATATGACAGATAGCTAGGGATGTGCAGGATGGGTGTAGGGAGGTCCCATAACTGTTCAGTTCTGATACAGCAACAGCTGTGCATTTGTACAGAATTTGGAGATGAATTTGGACACTCAAACCCCTGAGAGAGGGGTGAGGACAACAGTAATGTGTCAAGCCAATTAGACAAGATTACATATGTCCAGTGGACACGTGTGCAAAATGGACAGGAATGTATGGGGCGGCCTTTTTTTTGTTTTGGGAACAGATTGCCTTTTTTTTTTTTTTTTTTTATAAGTTGAGAGTGGGATGTTGGGGAAGGATAGTGGGTACATTTGGGGAAGTAAGTTGGGAAGGAAGACAGACAAGACAGACAAGACAGCTGACAGGGGCAGTATATGACACATGTCAGGGGTAAACACCTTGGATGAGGAGAGTGGCTGGGAATCAGATGCACATGAGCCCCCATATGGTTACAGTGGGACTCAGGTCCCCACCCATGGGCAGTCACCACTGTACCTTCACAGCCCAAAGGTAGCTGTGCTGGGGGGTGCACAGGGGAGGCAGGCTGACCCTCAAGACGCGTCACGTGGATATGTTGAACACAGATTGTGTTGCTAAACCTTCTTACAGCTATTACAAACATTTCCTTACTTTGCAGACCTGTGGAGGTAATTTATATTAATACTACCTGACTGTTTATAGAAATGTTCACATATTCTTGTTTGACAATATGCATTTAGCATACTACCACTGCCAGGATTCAAACCATGTCTGATTGTGCAAAAAAGTAAACCACAGCTGTGTTTCATCACAATGAGCTACTGTGGAACTACTGACTCGTGCTTGACTTTTTTCTTCCTAGTAGTCTCTGGTTTGCACAAGCTGACCTTGTAGTTAGACAAATACTCTAGGTAATGAGCACTGTACTGCACTTTTCAGACAACAGATATGTGTTAGGTTTTCAGTAATAGTTGCATGAAACAGTTATTTTCTACCAGAAACACATAACTATGCAGAACTTGTACACATTTATGTTTCTACCACAACATGACAAAGTTAACACAACAGTCTGGGGGGTTTATTTTTATTAAATGTTATAGAGACCTTTATTCACCTGATGACAGTCCTTTATTCACTGCACACAGTACACAGTTTACCTACTAGCTATTTAAAATCTACCATGTTCTATTTATTTTCCTTGAATAATGCAAGCTAGATATTTACTCATCAGCCTCCCAACACTGCCTTAGCAGCCTGCTGGCATGTGCATCAATATTAGCAGGCCTCTTATCTGCAGCTGTACAGGAGATAAATAAACATTTATGCATACCTATTGATTACATACTCAGGCTGGACTTTGCAGAACACTAATTGATACTCATACTTATACACTTCAGGGACATTCTGTGCCTGTGTGTCTTGGATCCACTGGTCCAAGAGATCCCTCTTCCTGCGCTTCAGGTCAGTGTAATAGTGTTGGACCTGCTTACCAGTCTGATGGATACCAGTAGCACTGGTGAGGTCAGTGCAAGATGGTCCCAGGCCTCTGCTTTGTATTGGGAGCCCTGGTACTGGTCATGCAGCAGTCTCCCTTCATTGTCTTTTGCAAGGAGTCCAACCATGACCCTGGAATCCTGAATGGCCCAATGCTGTGCCAGAAAGTGCACACCTTCACTAATGCCAGCCACAGTGCCTGCAGTGATCAGCTACAACTGATTATGGGCTGTATTCCTGCCTGCAAGTTTTAAATAGGCCTGATTTCCTGCCCTTTGCCGTGATTGGACAATTTTGAATATGCTGAGCTAAGCTAAGTGATGGGCAAACCCGCATAGCACAGATAAGCATTGCTTAATGGGGTAGATGTTAAGCACTGCTTACCAGTGTGCAAATCCACTTAGCTACACTAATTATTGCTAAGCATTCAAATTTAAACAATGCTTACACCAGCTAAGCATAGCTGAGCACAATTTAGCATTGTTCCACTTTCATTTTATGGACTATCAGAATTGTGGGGTTGATTCCTTCTTAATGACATCTTATGATATGTATGTTTCCCTTCCATAGTATCCCCCTATGTGCTTTCATTACATTATATTATTTTGTGGCTATACTGTATGGGACACTTGTGTTTATATGGGGGTTTCGCATCTGTATTACACTGACACCTCACATTTGGACCTGCTACACTACCCTGGTTAACAAATGTATATTATTCACTACCTATTTATGATAAAATATAGTTTTAGTGCTGTTTTCACATATAAAAATGAATGGATTGCATTGGGGCTCAAACTGTGAATGACTACATGCTAAGCAAAAGCTCTAACCACTACTTTATTTTATTTTGAAATTTTGGCTGTATATTTATATTTAGCTCCTTCAGAGTTTTAAGCTATGCTATACACAGCTGGGCAACATGCACACCCACTCAGCTACACTTAAACTTTAGTAGGGACAGGAAAAAAATAATTACTTGTTTTATTTTTCTTAGTTTTGGGATGTGCACATAGCTAACAGTCATACCTTTCCACCTCTAACAGCATACAATCTGGATGACGCCTGGCATGATGGGGGGCAGAGAGGACAGATTTTAAATATTGCTCTTACAAACTTAGGAATTTGATTAATAATAGGTTTTGCATTAGCATGACTTACTTGATAGGTGTGGAGTCTTACACTCAAATGTTTGACATTATTTAATGTCTTTGAGCCTCAGCTCTTTGCCAGGGCAGTAGGAGAAACACACCTGACATATGAAGCACAAATCTGGACAGTCAGCAGATATCTGTTCAGTTGGGGGTATGATGACAGTGTCTACGGGCACTGTTTTTGTTTTCAAAGTGCCATACGACACTTCCTGAGTGTAGGGGGGCATGTTTACTGTGCGAGCAATGCTCGGACACGCCCCCTGTACTCATTCAGTGATCATGCTCATGCAGGTTATACAGCAGCATGCCTTCATGAATATGCAAGGCGTGCTGCTGTGCTGAACTGGCATTATCCGCTCCGTGCAAGAATATACTTATTCTTGCATGGAGCTTTAATGAATCCCAGGGACAGACTGTGACAAATACTAATGTGACTTATAAAATTGACACCAATGTCTATATACATAACAGCTGTAAAATCAGCATAAATTGTGATATCTGCAAAGGCCATCTTTGAGATTTAAACCCCTTATACTACATAACTGTTGAATGGAATTCCAAAGACTACAGCAACATACCTCAGAAGTCTTCATGCACTTCACATTAAAATACTACACAAATTGTCATGTGAACAACTTACAGAAAGCATAATAAAACCTTTGCATCCATAAGCAGACAAGTGAAAGTAAGGATCCTTTTCTATATTGAGGCAGTAGTTGTAAGACATGTGTCAAGAACCATCAATGAGGAATAACTGTAACAGCAAAAGGACATAGTGCATGTGAATACTGTTGAAATAGTAAGTTAGTGTATTTATACCACAGAATGTATGGAGTCATCTGTAAGGCATACAGATGATTCATAAATCTGTCTTTATGTACTGTTCACACCTTCTACCAATAGTTGTACACATTATCTGATGATTGTATATGTCTTTGCAGATAGTCAGATCCATACAGACACACCATTGGACCTTTGACATATAAGCATATATTAACATATCATTGATGTGCTGTAATGATGCTCACAATAGTGTCCTCTGCTCAGTAATGAGTAGGGTGCATTACATAAACCTGTGGTTGTTTATTCAACATTGGCATGACAGGATATGTGTATGTGACTGAAATTCTTAGCTTGCTTACTATGCCTATTGATGTTACATGGTTGCGCATTAATGTCTGAGAGTTATACATGCCCATTTCTGTGGACATCAGCAATCAGTCTTCCCATGTGATATACATTTGCTGTTTGCTTAAACATATTTTGGGTTGTCTAGGACAGGATTCTGTGTGCTGTACATATGCATCTGTAATGTGTAAACTTACCCTGTTGTCTTGCTTTCCCTGATGAGGGTCCAGGTTCACCTCACTTCCACCTTCATATTTCCACATTATATTTTGTGGATATGTTTGCCTTTGTTGCAGTTATTGACTATTGTCATGTATTATGTTATTAACATGGTGAACATGTGCCAAATGTATGGCCATTTTATGTATGGAGGACATTGGCAAACAAGTCACTGGCTACTGCTTGCAATACATTGTTGTTCTTATTATACTTGTAAGCAAACTAGTAACATCCACAGAAAGACTGACACCATGAGCTGAATCACAACCACTTAAATGAAAAAGCGAAATAAAAATGAATTGAACGCTTTCATCCATTTGGGCTTCGTCAGAATGAATTAATCCCATAAGAAGAACCTTTTTATATAGTTCCCCATAGCTTAATTATATCCAATTACACTAAATTAGTTACTAACTCATATTACATTCACTTTTAAAGTCCTGTACAAATACAGTCCTAATGAATAAATGATTAGGAAAATAATTATTATATATTTAAAAGAAAACATAAATAAACCAATGAATCATAAATAGTACTAGGTGAATTGATTAACTCCAACACTCTTTCAGAGAAAGACCCTATTACATACATTTCTGAGGTATAGTATAGAAGTAAAAATATTGATACATATAAGTATAAATAAGTATAATTGGCTATAAGTATTTCTAAGACCTTATACTAAGTATTAAAATGCCAAATTATAAAAAATAAATGTATGTTAAAATGAAAAAAAAAATTGTATTAAAATTGATCATAGTAAAAAATGACTAAAAACAATCACATTAAAAAATCAATGACAATGTTCTTTTTTATGGCATGAATTCATTCTGATGAAGTCCTAATGGATGAAGGCACTCAATTCATTTTTATTTTGTTTTTCCATTAAACTAGTTGTGGTTCAGCTCCTGGTTTTGGTCTTTGCGTGGATGTTAATCATTATATTTGTGTGTTAACTAGTGTATGTTGTTAAAATTATAGGTTCATAGGTTCATAGGAGGTTAAGTCACTAGGCTAATGGCCTTGGGCATTTGCAAGCCTAGCCTTATTTTTGTTTGTTTTTTTTTTTTTCTGGGGGAAAATACCTCAAAGGGTCATAAGCTCGATCAAACAATATTCGTGTCCAGACCATTTCTGAAACACAGTACAACAATATGACTTCAGTTGGTTGCACCTTCCTTCATTAATTAACTATAACTGGAATCAAATATCATTGATGTAAGGGTCTCGGATGTTATTCCCACAATACTGGGTACTTATGCAGGATTCTAGTTATCTTCTGAAATATATTCTGCTACTCACTAGTTCACTGTAATCATTACGGAGTCCTTTACCTAAACTGTGATTGCTTTGCATTCATTGCCTCCATCTTTTCCTAAACTCTAAATAAATGTTACTACTTATACCTTTCCTAACCAAAACATTTTTTCCCATGGAGCGTAGTGTTGTTTGTTCTTTTATTTATTAAGCCAGAATAAATAAAGACCAATTGTAAGCATATACATTATTGTTGTGGCAGTATACCAAATTCTGCCATAATAAATTTGCAGATTCATAGATATTCCATGGCCACTGAGACTCATAACCATTCTTTCCTTGTCAGTAGTCTCCTTCAAGCAGCAACTCCATTTTTTCAGGAGGACCATACTGGTTAATCCTGGGATAACTTTGTGGACACCCATCCAGTCAACTAGTTTAAGTTTAAAGGAAGATAGTGAGTTGAAGTTTTTATCATTCAAGGGGAAGTTTATTCCAGAGATTTGGATGGCTGTGAAGTTATAAACATATCCCTCCATTTTGTTTTATGATTTGTTGTGTTGCAGCCATAAGAGAATTTTGATATTTCATAATATAATAGGTTGATATTGGTGAAAATTTTGGTCACTTCTAGTACTGGTAGAGATACTGGACTTGCAGAGAAACTGGAGTTCCAGGGCAATAGGGTTTCTAATGGCATTCAAACAATGCAGAGATATCCCCACAAAAGTCTATAAGCCACTGTTGGTAGCTCAGGGCCTTTAAGCCTATGATCTTTTCAGTTGGGAACCTTAGGGGATTTCTAATTGTTTATTGTGTTTAGTGAGATACATCCATAAGTAGACATTTTCCTTAACTGAACTAATCAATGCTAACCATCAGGGAGAGATTACCTCTTTAGGCATTGCTGATATTCCTTTGGCAATTAGCTGGGATATATATGACAACTGATATTACATGATGGTCAAAAGGCAGGGAACTATCAACCCAAGTACCTAGGTCCCTAACTACATTTTCATTTTGCAGAAGTGTTTTGTTTAGACAGTATGATTTGAGAAGAGGTTGTCTAGCAAAAATGATGAAACTACAATTTTATTATTTAGATTAAGCCAGTTTTTGGTATACCAAGAGTTTATTAGAGTGGGATGACATAACAAAAAACTTCAGATTGCAATCATCTGCAAACTGTGTTAGCTAGAGGTCTTGGCTTTCTGCTTGGAGATATGCAAAGTAAATACCAAAAAAGAGAGGTCCTAGGACTGAGCCCTGAGGGACACTGTTGGTCTCATTCATGTTTTCTGATGAATCACCTGCAGCCTTCACTGTGCGGATTCTGTATTTCAGCCATTTTGCTATCCATCTTACTATATATGGGTCGATCTTTAAAGCATTTAGCTTTTGTATGATGCTAGCAAGAGGAATCGATTAAACAGCCTTATCCAGATCAAGATATTCTACATGTACTGCATGACCATTATCTACAGGCTCTGTAAACATTTCAAAGAAATTGACCGGATTAAAACACAAGATCTACTCGTCACAAAATCAAACTGTTGTGGCTGGGTCACTTTTAGCAAGCTTCTTGATGCCATAGCTTATGAAGTCAATAATAATTTATTCTATGGCTTTGCAATGAAGCTTTTAAGGCTGGGGTCCATATCACTTTATTGAATTGCTATTCAGCGAATAGCAATTCATTGAACCCCTGTTTATCGAACGGCATTTCAGCAAACAATGAAATCTTGGGTCCTATTAATTATTCAAATGTTTTAAAGTTCGAATGTCATATGGTTGACACCATATGATTGAACTTTAAAAAGTTCAAAGGTGAAAAGCAATGGCTCCATACACCACAGAATG
The DNA here is from genome assembly GCF_019279795.1 of Protopterus annectens. Classification (NCBI taxonomy): domain Eukaryota; kingdom Metazoa; phylum Chordata; order Ceratodontiformes; family Protopteridae; genus Protopterus; species Protopterus annectens. The sequence continues at coordinate 832,329,700 of NC_056732.1, forward strand.
GGAAAATTTCCCTTTTCTGTACTGAAGTGCGATCTTTGAGTTGGTATATTTAAGTAGGGGGGTGTGGGGTGAAGGAGAGCTTGCCCCCCTACTCAGAGTGTTAAGGTAAGTTTTTTTTTAATTTTTATTATATTTTCGATGTTTCAAACTTCGCTCATATGTTGTAGAACATATGAGGTTCGAAGTTTTGAAATTTCAAGTATATAAATATAGACCCCAAAATCTTTCCTAGGGCAAGGAAGCACTTCCCCAAAGGCACACTGCAACAGAAACCACACAAAATCAAACCCAACCAAGTGGGGGGCTTTGCCCTGTGCACCCTCCAATGTGGGGGATGCACCCCTCACACCCCCCAGCTATATATACCAACTCCAAGATCGCACTATGGTGGGGAAAAGGGCAAGATTGTGGTGTGGGACAAGTGCTTCCTTACCCAGGGAAAGATTTTGGTGTTCGCTGAAATGCTGTTCCATAAACAGGGGTTTAATGAAATGTTATTCGCTGAATAGCAATTTTATAAAGTGATTACAGACCCATTAAAGCCGATAGGTTACAATCACCCTGGTTGGTTGTAAAACTACCCATACAGAGGGACAATACCATTGCTGTGAACTACTTATCATAGTCAAAACTAGTAAGTAAACTTAAGTTAAACATTCTGAGAAGTGTTTCTACAAGGTATATTTAACAGTATTAATTAAGCAACCAGGTATATTATCAAGTTCTATGATAGAAGCATTTTTGGTATTGATTAGCACTTTCTGTACAGATCTTTAGAGATGATTGGAGGAATAAAGGATTTTGATATTTTGAGATTTAAATAGGTTCATAGGTGTTTACTAGGCTAACGGCCACAAGGGCCTTTTTAAGCCTAGCCATTCATCCCAAATCTTTGACAAGTTCTGATACCCTTGATAAGTGTAAGCATGGGGCTGGGAGATGAACCATTTACAGGTTATCTGTGTCCAGGGGTGAAACTGGCACTAAAATTTGTAAGGAAGTACATTGGCAATGTCTGTTGAATTAGAAAAGGGGCACTGTTATGAAGTGCTCTAAGACAGCTAATGAATGACTCATAATAATATCTGGCTTCAGATGACAGGCTAAGTTCATGGTCTCTTATTTGATCTGATGGTGTTCTTACATTTTTTATACTGCTTTTGATATTATCCTTTAGAAGACTGATTTTGCATTTACTAAATAATTTAAGCAGTTTCTTTCTTCTGTTGTATACTTTATGGTAGTGCACCATTAAGTTGGTTTGTCATACCTGGCTCTGATAGGGACTCCTAGCTAGTTCTATGCATTTTGATAAATGGACATAAACCTCCTTTAAGGAATATTTCTGCTGTATCATGGTCTGAGGCCTTTGTAGGTGCAGAAATAATGTGAATTTTTGACATTTAATCATGTAGTATGCTGATATTGGCAAGTTTGTTAAAGAAGTAGTGCAAGAGGTGACCATATATGTAAGAATAAGGTCAGGAATTAACCTTTTAGTAGGTTTATTTATCAGCTACTCAGCTGTTTTTTTTTTGGTTTATTAAGTCTAAGAATTGTTGGGCATATCCACCATTGGAGGTATGTGTATCCCAGTTTAGTGAATGGTAGTTAAAGTCACCAAAATAAGGAAGGTTTTGGTGATATGGCCATCAAATAGAACATTGAGGAATCTTACATGGTCATTAATCTAAACTACATTGACCTATATTTCAATGAGTTCAGCTTGTCAGCCCCTAGGGATCTGCCAGGAGGTGATATGTTCTTTGACAAATATGGAAATTCCATCACTTTTGCCACTGGGCCTAAGTATGAAAAGTGCAAAATCCTAGTACAGAGGAAGTGCACTCTATATTTAAACCAAATTACAGTAACTGCACAGGCATGGATGTTTTCCAAATGCAGAAGTGCCTCATGATCAGGCAATTTATTGTTTAGACTTCTGGTATTAAGGAGAGACACTCTAATGCTAACAAATATGGAACTGATATGTTTATTAGGTTGGATGGTCTAGCTAATGGACTGTGCCTAAAATGACTTTAGAGATCCAGCAAAGGCTTTAGCAAGTGTACACAGGCTCTGAAAACAGAGCTGCATGCCAACCTTAGTGCAGCGGTCTGGACTTTTGAGCATCTCATCCCATGCTGACATGTACTGGACTCCCATGCACTAACACCAGCCATTAACCAATAACTGAAGTCACTTACCAGTTTTTTGTATCTAGCCATCATTTGAGGTAAAAAAGAATTCCACTCAGGACTATTGTCTTACCTGCATTTGTGACATGCCTGGAAAGTTCTGACATGTCTCTTTGCACATTCCACTGGGTTTTACACCTTAAACTATTCACTCGCACATGCACCAATCCAATATCATAGTTGTATTTGCCAGGTGTGACCCTTGTAATGTCAGATATCCTGCCACCTGAAAGGCAACTCACTGTAATCACTCCCTTGACCAGTCTTGTCTGTGATGAGTCAGAGTGTCTGACAATAGATTCACCTTTCACTACATTTTTATTTGCTGCTCTGGTAGAAAGTGAAAGATCTAATGTGTTTTCCCTGTAGGAACTCTTTATGGAAGGTATGCAAAAGGTTGATAAGTGGCCTGGTTTTTGCTGAGACTTAATCTTATTTCTAGGAGGCTCTGGAAGTGACTTTCTAACAGTATCACTATAAGACATCTTAGTATGATCAGAGAGGCATTGTGCTGGAGGACGTGTATGGAGCTCTGAGGGAAAGATGATAGGTGAATGACAAGACACCAGATAAATTAAGTATTGACACCTCTCTCAGATGAAATTATTAATGCCGAACCTAAGTTAATTATCTGTTAGCATAAGGCAGCTTGTGCACTGCCTTGGAAAACCTAGTGATAGAAGGTTGGCAGCAAAAGTGAACCTAGAAGGCTGACCATCCATCTTGTGCAGTGCTTAGGCATTTAGATGAGTAAAGGAAATACAGTCAAAGAGGCGGAACTTCCCAATTTGAGCTTCTAGTGTTCACTAGGGTGAGTATATAAGATGACTTCAGGAGAAGCTATCAAACAGAAATATATAATAAGGACATGCAACTCAAGAACTCCTTAGCTCAAAAGAGCAACACAAATTAGCTTAGTGGATACTCTGTAGTTTGGCTGTAGTGAATACAGTGGAATGGTAAATGTATTTAAATAACTTAAGTGGGAGAGCTTTGGCCTAATGATACACATGTACTTACTCACAAAGCCAATAAACAAGGAGAAGTGAATTATGTTATCCTATTATCACAAGGAATACACAGCAAAAAACTGGTTTAAGAACTCAACTACAACAAGTTGTGTGTGTGTGGAGGAGGGCTGTTTCTTAAGACACTGATTCTGTAACTGACTGGTCTGGTTTTGCTTTAAGCAAACACAAGTCCTGTGCTAGCCTGAATGTCACTTACTGCATAAGAAAGAAAGAAATAAGGGTTTAATGCCAAAAGTTAGACCAATTAAATTGCAAAATGCTGTGCAATTATTTACTGGAATTACGAATTTAGGCTTACAGACCATAGTTCTAGCAGACAAAAACTGTTAAAATGAACGTAAAAAAATGATGAAGAAATGAAAAAAATCTTCATTTATCTTTGTTGTTGTATTTATTGGAATTATCCTAGATCAACAGAATTAATATCTAGAAATATCTTACTTTTCGAGTATCTGGAGACCATATCAGCTTCATCTGATAATATCATTTTGCAGTCTGCTACTTACATATCTTGCCCAGGTTTTGTGGCCTAGCATAACCTTTACATCACTGTGTTCCCATTGATGAAACATAACCCAATCTCATTCAATATATCTTTCTGCCTTCATTTAATAGCTCATTCTTTATAACATGAGCTCATGTTTCTGGTGTTTAGGTGAGTTCACCTTTATCAAAGAACATTCTGTTCCAACCTTTCTTGCAAGTTTAATTAATATATTGATTTAGTTTAAAAGCCAGGTCATATGATAGCAAAAATGTGGCATACATTATCAGTGTATATGCCATTTGTTTAACAGTATATTTCCCTTTCCTTGCCACTGCTAAATTTTTTGTATCTTGCTACATATTTTAGCTACTGCTTTGTATCTCTTGACTCACTTATCTTGACAAAAATCTCCTGATAGTTATTAAAGTGCAGAATAAAGACAGGAAGAATGAGTTATTGCTCAAAGGTGAGAATGTTTTATAGTGAATGATATGTCCAGATTTTCCTTCGTTTCAATCATGACTGGGCTTGTCTGGGTTATAGTTAATGGTATCATATCCTGGAATTGTCATGTAATTAACTAATTTTACTAAGCAATAAGAAAAGACCTTCAAACATAAGATACCTGGCTATGGGCAGACGGTCTGTACATAGACATTTAATTATTTCTGAACATTTTTAGTGTTGCAAATAATTCATATAAGCTGAATCAATTAAATGTTAGATCGCTAATGGGCTTTGAAATTTTGCTGACCCAGAATTTAAGTTCTTTCTCCTGCTTCCACTTCTAGGAGCTTGATGTATAATAATACTATGTAATATAATTGCTGATTTGTTCTCCTGGTTCTGTCAGTTAGATATTTTCTTTGATTCAATGGTCAACATAATTTAAAATTCCATTTGCCTATCTTGCTTGCTTGTTAATGGACTGCCACTTTTACCCATGTTATATCCTGGGAAATAAGGAGACCACACGGTTTATGGAGTTGTAAGGCCTTTCTTTATTAAGAGCCTCCAGGTGCGCACCCATGCTTCTTCACACAACTTCTGCAAGTCATACATTCACCAGAACCAACAAGTTACCAGAGAATACAGAACCAACAGTACATGCTGAATTCCCCACAGCGCCCCTACAGTACAACAACCACATTATCAGCCCGAATACTACATTCCTCCCCTTTTAAGCTAAGACACAATGTCCTACATAAGCAAAACTAGGGAACAAGTTCCATAATGCATTTAATCACTTACTTGTAAATAACAGGCTAGTTATTAACTGGTTACCATACAATCTACTATTTGTAGGCTGGTAATCTATACATGCACTTTTGTTAACATTGATAGTCCTTCAAGTAACTAGGTTTAACCAGCACACGCTTAGAACGGCGCAGTGGTACCACCTTAGGTGACTGCGGTGTCACAGTTACCACTTCAGGTATCGGTGTGTCCTTCCCTGGAGCAGTTGGATCCTCAGGAACCTCTCCTTCCACATTCCGGTGGTCTCCCTCGATTTGCGATCCTCCTGCCACTGCGAGCCCTGGTTCCGAACTTAACGGTAGTTCCGAGGCCAGCAGTTCCATGGCGTCCTTCTTCTGTTCGCTCCGCAGAATTTGGTCTACATGTCTCCTCACCAAGAAATCTCCATTCAACCTCACCTGGTACGATAATGGACCTGTACTCTTGACAATGAACCCTGGAATCCACTTAGGTCCATAACTGAAATTTCGCGTCATCACTGCATCTCCCTCCAGAAAACTTCTCTCTCTCCGTCGTCGATCATGACATTCTTTTTGCCTCCACTGGGTCCCCTCTACCTTAGCTCGGACATTTGGATACACTAGATCCAACGTGGATCTCAATCTCCGTCCTTGCAACATCTCGGCAGGTGACAAACCCGTGGTAGATTGTGGTGTAATACGGTAGTTGAATAACACCCTTGATACTTTTGCTGCCAAACTTCCTTCTCCAGACTTTTTCATCATGGCTTTAAAAGTCTGAACCGCCCTTTCAGCACAACCATTCATAGCTGCATGGTAGGGTGCTGAGGTGATGTGTACGATGCCATTTTTTCTCAGAAAACCCTTGAACTCTTCACTCGTGAAACATGAAGCATTATCGGATACAATAGTCTCTGGTAGTCCTTGGCTACTGAAACTCCTCCTCAAGCATTCAATGGTAACGAGGGAAGTGGGGGTCTTGACTTGATAGGCATCCATCCATTTAGAATGAGCATCCATGATTATCAAAAACATGGCCCCCATGAAAGGTCCTGCATAATCTATATGAAGTCTCTGCCAAGGCCTACTCGGCCACTCCCATGGATGTAGTGGCGCCACAGGCAAGTTGGGCGTATGTTATTGACATGTTTTACACTCATTCACGACTTCAATCTCGTGGTCCAACTTGGGCCACCAAAATAACTTCGGGCTAAGGCCTTCATTCGGTAATGCCCACATGACCTTGGTGCAACTGCTGTAACAGTGCCCGTCTTCCTGGGGACGGATTTATCACTCGTGCCCCCCACAATACGCATCCATCTTGCACACTCAGCTCTGTTTTCCTCACCTCATAAGGCCCAAAAACTGGATCCGCTTGTTGGACTGGCCAGCCTTGCTGAACCCACTGAAACACTCTAGCAAGCACCGGGTCTTTGTGTGTCCAAACTCTCAGTTCTCTGGCAGACACCAACGTGATGTCTTCCATCATCAAAACTCGGTCCTCCGCTTCCTCTTCCTGGAGATGCCCTGGCATTGGCAAACGACTTAGCGCGTCTGCATTACTATGGTGTTTCCCGGGCTTATAAACAATCTCGTGATTCATAAGCTCTCAACGTTACAGCCCATCTCTGAATGCGGGAGAACCCATCTGGTACTGCTTTCATCTCGTTGAATAATGACAACAAAGGCTTATGATCGGTGAAAATAGTAAACTTCCTCCCATAGAGGTATTTGTGAAACCGCTGATTCCAAACATCACAGCCAAACCCTCTTTATCTAACTGGGAATAGTTTGACTCTGCTGGTGTCAAAGTCCATTGACATGAACCCAATGGGTCTCTTTCCTTGAAAACCCAATGCCCAAAAACTAAATTTTTGTTACCTTGATAAGTGTAAGCATGGGGCTGGGAGATGAACCATTTACAGGTTATCTGTGTCCAGGGGTGAAACTGGCACTAAAATTTGTAAGAAAGTACATTGGCAATGTCTGTTGAATTAGAAAAGGGGCACTGTTATGAAGTGCTCTAAGACAGCTAATGAATGACTGATAATAATATCTGGCTTCAGATGACAGGCTAAGTTCATGGTCTCTTATTTGATCTGATGGTGTTCTTACATTTTTTATACTGCTTTTGATATTATCCTTTAGATGACTGATTTTGCATTTACTAAATAATTTAAGCAGTTTCTTTCTTCTGTTGTATACTTTATGGTAGTGCACCATTAAGTTGGTTTGTCATACCTGGCTCTGATAGGGACTCCTAGCTAGTTCTATGCATTTTGATAAATGGACATAAACCTCCTTTAAGGAATATTTCTGCTGTATCATGGTCTGAGGCCTTTGTAGGTGCAGAAATAGTGTGAATTTTTGATATTTAATCATGTAGCATGCTGATATTGGCAAGTTTGTTAAAGAAGTAGTGCAAGAGGTGACCATATATGTAAGAATAAGGTCAGGAATTAACCTTTTAGTAGGTTTATTTATCAGCTACTCAGCTGTTTTTTTTTTTTTTTTGGTTTATTAAGTCTAAGAATTGTTGGGCATATCCACCATTGGAGGTATGTGTATCCCAGTTTAGTGAATGGTAGTTAAAGTCACCAAAATAAGGAAGGTTTTGGTGATATGGCCATCAAATAGAACATTGAGGAATCTTACATGGTCATTAATCTAAACTACATTGACCTATATTTCAATGAGTTCAGCTTGTCAGCCCCTAGGGATCTGCCAGGAGGTGATATGTTCTTTGACAAATACGGAAATTCCATCACTTTTGCCACTGGGCCTAAGTATGAAAAGTGCAAAATCCTAGTACAGAGGAAGTGCACTCTATATTTAAACCAAATTACAGTAACTGCACAGGCATGGATGTTTTCCAAATGCAGAAGTGCCTCATGATCAGGCAATTTATTGTTTAGACTTCTGGTATTAAGGAGAGACACTCTAATGCTAACAATTTTGGAACTGATATGTTTATTAGGTTGGATGGTCTAGCTAATGGACTGTGCCTAAAATGACTTTAGAGATCCAGCAAAGGCTTTAGCAAGTGTACACAAGCTCTGAAAACAGAGCTGCATGCCAACCTTAGTGCAGCGGTCTGGACTTTTGAGCATCTCATCCCATGCTGACATGTACTGGACTCCCATGCACTAACACCAGCCATTAACCAATAACTGAAGTCACTTACCAGTTTTTTGTATCTAGCCATCATTTGAGGTAAAAAAGAATTCCACTCAGGACTATTGTCTTACCTGCATTTGTGACATGCCTGGAAAGTTCTGACATGTCTCTTTGCACATTCCACTGGGTTTTACACCTTAAACTATTCACTCGCACATGCACCAATCCAATATCATAGTTGTATTTGCCAGGTGTGACCCTTGTAATGTCAGATATCCTGCCACCTGAAAGGCAACTCACTGTAATCACTCCCTTGACCAGTCTTGTCTGTGATGAGTCATAGTGTCTGACAATAGATTCACCTTTCACTACATTTTTATTTGCTGCTCTGGTAGAAAGTGAAAGATCTAATGTGTTTTCCCTGTAGGAACTCTTTATGGAAGGTATGCAAAAGGTTGATAAGTGGCCTGGTTTTTGCTGAGACTTAATCTTATTTCTAGGAGGCTCTGGAAGTGACTTTTTAACAGTATCACTATAAGACATCTTAGTATGATCAGAGAGGCATTGTGCTGGAGAACGTGTATGGAGCTCTGAGGGAAAGATGATAGGTGAATGACAAGACACCAGATAAATTAAGTATTGACACCTCTCTCAGATGAAATTATTAATGCTGAACCTAAGTTAATTATTTGTTAGCATAAGGCAGCTTGTGCACTGCCTTGGAAAACCTAGTGATAGAAGGTTGGCAGCAAAAGTGAACCTAGAAGGCTGACCATCCATCTTGTGCAGTGCTTAGGTATTTAGATGAGTAAAGGAAATACAGTCAAAGAGGCGGAACTTCCCAATTTGAGCTTCTAGTGTTCACTAGGGTGAGTATATAAGATGACTTCAGGAGAAGCTATCAAACAGAAATATATAATAAGGACATGCAACTCAAGAACTCCTTAGCTCAAAAGAGCAACACAAATTAGCTTAGTGGATACTCTGTAGTTTGGTTGTAGTGAATACAGTGGAATGGTAAATGTATTTAAATAACTTAAGTGGGAGAGCTTTGGCCTAATGATACACATGTGCTTACTCACAAAGCCAATAAACAAGGAGAAGTGAATTATGTTATCCTATTATCACAAGGAATACACAGCAAAAACTGGTTTAAGAACTCAACTACAACAAGTTGTGTGTGTGTGGAGGAGGGCTGTTTCTTAAGAAACTGATTCTGTAACTGACTGGTCTGGTTTTGCTTTAAGCAAACACAAGTCCTGTGCTAGCCTGAATGTCACTTACTGCATAAGAAAGAAAGAAATAAGGGTTTAATGCCAAAAGTTAGACCAATTAAATTGCAAAATGCTGTGCAATTATTTACTGGAATTACGAATTTAGGCTTACAGACCATAGTTCTAGCAGACAAAAACTGTTAAAATGAACGTAAAAAAATGATGAAGAAATGAAAAAAAATCTTCATTTATCTTTGTTGTTGTATTTATTGGAATTATCCTAGATCAACAGAATTAATATCTAGAAATATCTTACTTTTCGAGTATCTGGAGACCATATCAGCTTCATCTGATAATATCATTTTGCAGTCTGCTACTTACATATCTTGCCCAGGTTTTGTGGCCTAGCATAACCTTTACATCACTGTGTTCCCATTGATGAAACATAAACCAATCTTATTCAATATATCTTTCTGCCTTCATTTAATAGCTCATTCTTTATAACATGAGCTCATGTTTCTGGTGTTTAGGTGAGTTCACCTTTATCAAAGAACATTCTGTTCCAACCTTTCTTGCAAGTTTAATTAATATATTGATTTAGTTTAAAAGCCAGGTCATATGATAGCAAAAATGTGGCATACATTATCAGTGTATATGCCATTTGTTTAACAGTATATTTCCCTTTCCTTGCCACTGCTAAATTTTTTGTATCTTGCTACATATTTTAGCTACTGCTTTGTATCTCTTGACTCACTTATCTTGACAAAAATCTCCTGATAGTTATTAAAGTGCAGAATAAAGACAGGAAGAATGAGTTATTGCTCAAAGGTGAGAATGTTTTATAGTGAATGATATGTCCAGATTTTCCTTCGTTTCAATCATGACTGGGCTTGTCTGGGTTATAGTTAATGGTATCATATCCTGGAATTGTCATGTAATTAACTAATTTTACTAAGCAATAAGAAAAGACCTTCAAACATAAGATACCTGGCTATGGGCAGACGGTCTGTACATAGACATTTAATTATTTCTGAACATTTTTAGTGTTGCAAATAATTCATATAAGCTGAATCAATTAAATGTTAGATCGCTAATGGGCTTTGAAATTTTGCTGACCCAGAATTTAAGTTCTTTCTCCTGCTTCCACTTCTGGGAGCATGATGTATAATAATACTATGTAATATAATTGCTGATTTGTTCTCCTGGTTCTGTCAGTTAGATATTTTCTTTGATTCAATGGTCAACATAATTTAAAATTCCATTTGCCTATCTTGCTTGCTTGTTAATGGACTGCCACTTTTACCCACTAATAAAATCCAATATTACCTAGTCTACCCATTTTTCCAGCTCATCTCCATCTTCCTTTCTCCGACATAGATTTCCCCCAAATCAGCTTATATCTACTCTGAGCTGGCAACTTAAAATGGCCTACCATGAGAAACACACCCACTTAGAGGCAATCTTTATATTAGCATGTAGCTAACTATATACTAAATTTAATCTTGGTACTAATGTAATAAAGGCTCAAATACCTGTACCTTACTTTCAGTCTAATCAGTCTGTTACCACCATCTTCTCTTCTGTACCCAGCAGCTACTGCAACATTCACAAATATACTCTATACTCTATGGCACTGGATTGATATGTATCTTATGCCCTGCAAATTTAAAATGCCATTTTGTTAGCTCTGTGTAACCTAGTAGTTTATATTTGTATAATGTCTAGTTTACTGTATTTATTGCCTCTTTGTATAATGTCTGTTAATTTGGAGCTTTTTTTCCCTGGGCCTCTACTAAAAATCGACTCACTCTGGCCCAGAGGAGCTCCCAGTAAACAAATGCAAATAAATATAAATAAATAATACCGTCATCCCGTTTAGTATATTTTATGTGTTCGGTATCTGGCTGGTCGATTGGTAATTTCTTTTTCTGCAACAAATCTTTCCAAGGTCATATATTCATTGTATGGGACTTGAAGTAAGTTGAATACTGATTTAGTTTGCATGTTTAACAGAAGTAGCTTCCTATTAATATTCTGCTTCCTATTATTTAATCTTATTAACAAGTTACCCTGAAGCATCTTCAAAGATAAGATAGGTTGACCTATACTTTCTTGGATAAACCTCCTTACCTATCTCTTAGCTTTATCTAGTGTTTCTTGATTTAAAGAATATGCAACAAGAACTGTTCTCCTGCACACATTATGGTTTCATGTAGTTATTTTGAAACTAATGACCAGTGCACAATAACTTAATAGCTGACAACAGTAAACATCTAGCTTAGCTAGTGAAGTTATAAACTCCATTAAATCCAGAAAGACATGCATTCCTGTCAATTATCAAGCTGAGAAGATGAATACATCTCAATGTCTCTGACTGCATACCATCCAGTGTCCCATTAACATTAGAGCTTGTGTATAAGACTTTAAATATTTGCTTTGTCATTCAAAGTACCTTCCATGAAATGAAAGATAATGCTGCCTTGAGTTTAATGCAAAAAAAAAAAAAAGCATTCTAGTCTCTAAGCAGCATAAAAGAGACCTCTGCAATACACTGAAAACCTATTACAGGATAAATAAGGACCTTCTTACATTCCTTACAGGGTCTGTATAGGGAATCAATTATATAAGCGGTGTCATTGCAAATTAAACAAGCTAGTGTAATTCATAGGTGAATTCCTTTATTGCAATGAATAGCCATAATATTATTATATCTTTTTACCATTAAAATTATACTTGTTGAAAGAGTGGTTGAATATTTCCTGTATTAATTACAATTTCCTGAATTTATTTTTCTTCCATTGTAACACATTGTCAGGTATATGCTCCTCTTGCAAACAAATCAGTCCTCCTTTTTTAAGGAAGACCATTCTTCATTACGTTTTTTATAAGGTTTCCTACCATTTATTTTGAAAGAATATATTTCTGTAATTGTTACCTTTTTAACTTTTTAAACTTTAAATAGTACTGAGTGCAACTGAAAAGTAATGCCTGAAAAATTAAATAAAATGAAACAAAATAATGGGAAGGAGAAGACAAACAACAGGGGAAGGAAATACAAAAAGTGGGTAATAGCAAAAGTTCATATTAAAGAAGTACATTTCTAGAAAAGTCTGTACAGAAGTCTTTAGGAAACAAGGCAAACATTGGCCAGAGTCTAATACTTATTCAGCACAGGTAAATGTGAATGCTTACGATTTATGCTATGGCATCCATTGCTTTTAACTTTGTTACTGTTTCTAATTTTTAGTAGAATGTTAGTGTCAGTCCTTCCCACTCCAGTTTCAATATAGCTGGAAAGGAAAAATTGTTTGTTTGTGTCTTTCGGCTTTTCCCGGTTAGGGGTCGCCACAGCGGAACTCCGGTCTGCTAACGATTGGCAGTAGATTTTTATGTGCCGAGTTGCCAGCCCTGACACAACCTTCAATGAAGGTATGCCCATTCATGCATGTCTCCACACAGAAGATGCTCTAGCTGAGAATCAAACAGGACAATGTCTTACTGTGAGGCGACAACGCTACCACAGCACCACCACCGCAGTCCTGGAAAGGAAAAATAAGACTTAGTATTCTTTTATCAAATAATTCTTCCTATAGATGCAAACTTCTTCCTTGCTTCTGTAATTTCTTTAATGAAATCAAAAGAAACTAAGACAGCCACTCCACCAACTGGTATGCTTTTATTTTTTTTCTAGCTACTAACAGTAGATCCTCTGTATCACTGGAAAGCATGCATTTTGCAGTAGCAGGTCTTACAGTATATCCGTCTTAATATCTTAAAGGCATGTTATAAATTCTCACACAGTTGATGGCTTATGGACGAGCTAAAAATTGTGCATAAATCTTTTTGATTGTTTATTCATGTCTTAGATGGCTATTCTAATGATCATGTCTCTGATGGACACAGGCAGCTTATAAATAGTTCATTTGCCAGGTCCCTGCTTGTAAAGGTTTCATCTCCCAAGCAACTGCTTACACTTATGGAGGGTACTAGAACTTGTCAGAGATTTGGGATGCATGGCTAGGCTTAAAAAGGCCCTTGTGGTCACTAGCCTAGTACACACCTATGAACACCTATGTATGCTATATTCCTGTTTCCTGATCTACCATTCTACTAGAAAAATGTTTTGTTATTTTACGATTTTATTGATATCTGCTTGAATCTTCTAACAAATGAATTGAAATACAATCTGTTTTATTTGGGTTCCTATGAGTACAACAAAAACACATTATGTTGAATGCGTTTTCGTCTACACATATAGAGTGAACAGGCAAAACAGCGAAGTAGCTGTTCAGCGAATTCTTTCCCTGGGAAAGAAGTCACTTGACCGCTTTGTTGTTTTGCCGTGTTCTGAAGTGTAGTGTAGTCCCTTGTCTGGTATAGCTCCTGAGTGTGATTGTGCAACAGTTACCGACCTTAGGGTTAGGGTGCGGATTAAGGTAAGTGCATATGTATGAAAGTGTTTACTGTTTTATATTTTGTGTTAGATGTATGGTTGAGTTACGTGTGTATGTGTTTTCAGTTGTTTACTTTTGTTTTTTGGGGGGGGGGTAGAATTAGGGTTAAGGTAAGTGTGGATGTGTTTGGAGCTGTTTATGTAAATGTACAAGAGTT
>NC_056732.1:832348574-832356074 GCF_019279795.1 Protopterus annectens
TGGATGTGAATCCCTTCATGATGAGGTGTGCAAGGTAGAATGTTTTTCTAACCACTTTGGCAATGTGGGTGTCAAATGAGAGGTCGCTGTCGACTTGGGTCCCTAGGTCTCTGATTACTTTTTCCATACTCAGTGGGTTGCTGTCTATGTGATAATTTGTGGGTACTTTGTTTTTCCCAAAGGGGATGACTATACATTTTTTGGCATTTAGTTTAAGGCCGTGACTCCGGCACCAGTTGTCCGTTTCTGTGAGGCCTTTTTGTAGGATGTGTGTATCTGCTGGTGTATCGACTAAGGCGCCTAGTTTGCAGTCATCTGCGAACTTTGTCAGCCACAGCCCTCCCATGTTTGCTTTAACATCTGAGAAGTAAATGCCGAACAAGAGGGGTCCCAGGACAGATCCCTGTGGGACACCACTTGTGACTGGCTTTGAGTCTGACATTGCTCCAGCAATTTTAACTTTATGGGTTCTGTCCTTTAGCCAGTTTGCAACCCATCTAGTGACATAAGGGTTTACTTTTAAGCTGTTGAGCTTATCTATGATGCCTGAGTGGGGTATTGTGTCAAGGCCTTAGCCAAGTCCAGGTATGCTGTATGGACTGCTTTGCCATCATCAATGGCTCTAGTGACTGTTTCAAAAGTCAACCAGGTTTAAAAGGCAGGATCTGCCCTTTACAAAGCCGAACTGGGTGGGGTCAAGTGTCTGTAGGTCCCCTATGTCTCTGTTTATGAGTTCCATAATGATTCTTTCCATAGCTTTGCAGACCAGGCTGGTTAAGCTTATGGGCGGTAGTTTCCAGGGTCTGTAGAGGCACCCCCTTGTGGAGTGGGACCACTGTTGTTGTACGCCAGTGTTCAGGTACATATCCCCAGTAAGGCTAAGGTTAAATAGCATTTTTATGTGTGGGTTTAGCTCCTCTTGGAGTTCACGTAACACGCAACCCGGGATACCGTCAGGTCCCATTGATGCTGTGTTTTTTGTTTTGTTTAGGGCGGTTCTCACTTGGACATCTGAGATGACAGGGAGATTACATTCAGCTGGGATAAGTATTTCTTCTTTTGGGGGTGAAGGAGGGGAGAAATTTGCACTGAACCTGTCAGCCAGAATGTTGGCAATATCTGTGGGTTCAGTGTATTTTTTGTTGTTTTGAACCAACTCTGAGCATATCTGAGGGTTTCCGCCCAGGTTTCTAACATAGCTGAAGAAGGCTTTGTGGTTATCTTTAGTGTCTTTAGCGATTTTTCTCTCAAAGTTGGCCTTGGATGTTTTTATGAGAGAATGTAGTTTTCTGCTAATGTTGGTCAGAGATGTCTTCCCTTCATGGGATTTTGCTCTGACGTGCAGTAGCTTCCTTCTTTTGTTATACAATTTGTTTATGGCTGAGGTCCACCAGACAGGACGCTTACCTTTGGTGGAGAGGGACTTGGATTTGTTTGGGATTGCATGATCCATGCATTCTTGGAGATGTCCATAGAAAGCATTTGTGAAGGATTCGGCATTGTGGGATGTGGTATCTACTGGCACAGTGGGCTTAAAGGATACCATCTCAGTCTTAAGAAGAGTGAAGTCTGCTTTTGAGAAGTTTTTCACTGTGGTCTTTTGTGCTGGGGGTGGAGGTGGGATATGTATATCCAGGGTAATTAGTTTGTGGTCAGATCTCACTAGTGAGGGGTATACTTCCGGTGTGGAGCATTTTGTCCCCATGTTTGTGATGATCAGGTCTAGTATATTATCTCCCCTAGTGGGAGAGGTGACCAGTTGTTCCAGTGCATTTTAATTTATGAATTCCAGGAACCTTTGGGCTAGGGTATTAGGGCTAGAATAATGTAGTTGAAGTCTCCCAGTATGATGGTATTTTGTGATACATTCATATCCTCCAATGTCTTCAGGAAGGCTGAGTGGGGCTCTTGAGATTGGGAGGGTAGTCTGTAACATGCTACCAGTTGTATAGCAGTTTTGCCTATGGTTAGTTGCACCTGTATGATCTCTGATGCTTCATGTGTTGCTACCAACCTGGAGGTGTGGGCGTCCTTGATGAATATGGACACTCCCCCTCCCTTTGTGGTTCGGCCCGGGTTTTGGGGCCGAAAAGCATGATACAAGGTATAGCCTGGTAGAACTGGGGTGCTCTCAGGAGCCTTGAACCAGGTTTCAGTTACTGCACAGACGTCGATGTTCTCCATGCTGAGGAGTGCATCAAGTGCCTGCATCTTGAGATTTAGACTTCTGGCATTGAGCAGCATTACCCTTAGTTTTTTTCCATTTTTGTTTTCTAAGGAGGTGGGTTTGTCTTTTGAGCCTTGCCTAAAAAGGCACTATGGGGTGGCAAGAGCCTTAGCCAATATCCAGAAGCCCAGTGGTGACAGGTGTAAGCCATCCCTTGAAGCAGCGTGGCTTGTCCAACATGTCATCCCAGGCAGACAGACATTGGATCCCCTTAGAATGACACCAGTACTTGAGCCAATTGTTAAAGCTGATCATCTTGTCTTTGTATTGTGGTATCATTCCTGGTGAGGGCAAGATGCTGCTCAGGGTCAGGGTCATACCAGCCTGGGCTACATAATCGGAGAGCTCCTCTATGTCTCTTTTCATGTAGTCCAGGGAGGTACATCTCAGGTCATTCACACCAGCATGGACAATGACGGAGTCATATTTGTACTTGCTTTGGAGT
The DNA here is from genome assembly GCF_019279795.1 of Protopterus annectens. Lineage (NCBI taxonomy): Eukaryota > Metazoa > Chordata > Ceratodontiformes > Protopteridae > Protopterus > Protopterus annectens. The sequence goes on from NC_056732.1 coordinate 832,351,247, forward strand.
GACTTGAGTGCGTGTGTTATGTGGCGGATCCTAGCTCCCGATAGACAGCTCACAGTCACCTTCTCCTTGTTCAGCCTGGTCAGCGGGACATCAGTGTGTCTGACTATAGAGTCACCTATTACTAGTGTATCAGGCAAGGTGTTTGGCCTTAAGGGCTGTGATTGGTTGACACACTGATTTATTGAAGTATGTGTTGCATGTGTTTTGTTTTGAGGTGGTGGATTTTTGGATGTCTGCTTTGGGAGCCTCTGTTGTTTTGGTAAGCTTTTTATTAGAGCCTCCAAGTATGTCTTTGTGTTTTTATGTGTTTGGTTTGCAGTTGTGGTAGGTCTATATGGGACTGGGATTGTTGTGTGTGTGGTTGCCATCTCCTCCTGTCTGGTCATGCCAGCCCTGAGTTGAGAGAGTTCAGCCTCCAGTTTGGCTATATAGTTGCATCTCTCACATGTATTTGTGTTTGTTGGGAGGAGGAGAGGGTTGTCTGTGTACATGAGACAATTGTAGCATTGTCTCAAGATACCCAGATTGACCAGCTGAATTGGAGACGACGCCAGTAATCTACCACTCGACATGCTAGAACAGTATAAGGGAGTGCTGTACCTTTAAGGGAAGTGGATATTCACAGGGGTGGTAAGAAGATGTAGTGCTTTACTTAGTACGAGAGTGCTTACTTAGTAGAGAAGTATTGAGAAAAAGTGCTAGGCTTATAATATAGTGAGTAGTCTGGTTATACTAAGAGTAGAGCTTCCTTAAGGCAAAATTTGAAGAGCAGACTTGGCGGAGCCAGAAAAAGTTTAACCTTGTTTAACCGGCTATGCGCACAACCGCGCAAAGCTGTGCAAATGCGGATTTTAAACAGTGAGCTACAAAAGAGCTAGAAATGGTCCAAAACAACCAATTACTACAGCTTCTTGTGCTGAGGTCACTTCCTACAGGGACAGATAGGCTGCTCAAGGCTCCCCACTCCCACTGGTGAGCAAATTAACTTCCTACAATGTGCTTACTAGAAACCTTTTCTTTAGGTCTAATAATGAGCAAAGGGGTATCACTTTGAACATCTGGTTGCTGCTAAATTCTTTGACTCCTTGTAGTTATTCTTAGAATGCTGCTGAAACTAATTAAGAGTTTTGTCAGTGTTCTATGGATAGATGGGTATGGCTCTTCTCCTACTACCTTACTGCATTTTGGAATTGCCCATTGTCTTTGGTGAGATTTAGCAATATTTTTTATGCAGTCAATGAGAAATAACTTGTTTAACCCACTTCACCATAAACTGAGGTAACTTGTATCCATTGGAGAAGCATTCTTTTTAAATTCCAATATTTTCATTTCAGACATATTTATTAAAATCATTTATAGAGTAGTATATTATAGAATCCCAGTGTCACCACAAGCAAATGCAATTAAACTTAACAAAAATGCATACCATTGTATAAAATCACAAAATGACACAGGTCCTTCTAGTATTATTTGTAAACAGCACATTGAACACTTTTCTCAATAAACTACAATACTTTTGACATCTATAATCCTTGACAATTTCCTTCCACCATGCAAATTTATAAGTCACTTAGAAAAAGAATTCCTTCAGCTGGTTAACAATTTAAGGAGACTCCAACACTAAGGCAAATTAGGTGTAAAATAAAATGGGAAATAGACCCACTGCTCATATAACTGATATCAGGTTTAGTAGCAGGAAGCATTTTTTTTTCTTAAACAGTCTCAGCTATCATATTCAGTCTTTCAAATGGTTACTGTAAATTCCATTACAGAATGTTTTGATATTTGCCATAAACCATAGTGTATTCCTAATCTGAACATATAACCACCAATTTAAGTCCACTCTGTACCTAAGCTACTGAAGTATTCCTGCTTCTCATTTGTTTTATTAACAGCTCAGCTATTGCACAAATAATCTGAGCTGAAGAAAATGATGCACTTAATTTAATATATAGGCTTAAGAGTACCGTTTTCCAGTCTTTCCATTCCTGTCATGAAAACCATCATCACCTCATCACTGGCAAAGTTCTTTCTGAACAACATATTCAAAAGAAAAAAGATGTTTCATTCTGTAAGCAACAAGTTCTATAATGCAAAACAAATATAATTAAATAACGCTGTGGTCGTTTATAGTCTCCCTTTTTAGGTGTGCAGTCGGCTGCTCGATTTAAGAATCTTCTCCAGTTTTAGAAGTGCTGCCACTGACGTTTGCTTGCAATTCTATGGCTGCTAAAGTTGTAGACAAGTTGTTTTCAGTTCCGTTCTTTAACACAAGTTGTGCAGCCTTGAACATATTCACAAGACTATTAAAGCAACAAATGCTATGTACAGAATAATGAAGATGACAGACACATTTGTTAGACTTAACAGCAGGCAGATGCCAGCTTCCTTGCCCTTCTTTCAGTCTAAGAGTATGCTGCCTGAGTGATGGGGTGAGCTTGCCTCTGAGTGCTCTCAGTAAGACACAGCACTCCTGCATCACTGCTGTGAGTATAACTTAATGTCAGATGACTTTGGTACATCAGTGCAGGAATCTTTCTCATTGTTTTTTCCACATTATAAACGATAATGATGTGAGAGGAGGTTTCCACTTTTAGGAGGAGGTTTCCACTTTTAGCGGAAGTGTAAAATAAAATTGCAGAATGGTCAATGATGAAACCTTTCTGGTTAAGTTTAAAATTTACTAATACTCCTAGAACTCTATTTTTAGGGATTGCTGAGATAACTAAATTTAAGCATATCTGTAACAGAGTGACTATCTTTGGTGGATGGATGTCTACAATGGCCTAGTAAATTTATTAGTATAATTTCTAAGCCTACTGCTCTCCAGTCAGAGTTGTCAATAGTGGAATTTGAACTTGTTCATTCTATATGTGCATTTAAGTGTTTTTGTAAAGTAACTGTACCTTCAACCTTTTCTTTACTTGATGCTTCTGATTTTACATATCTTCAACCTTTTTTTAAGAGAAAATGGAAATGACTGTGTGATGCTTCCCATGTTTGGTGTATGTGTGATATATATGGATTATGGTGTGTGAGGACTGGTTCTACCTATCCACTTTTATTATGTCTGGCAAAGAGCACAGAGGACTAAATCTCTGACTTGTTAATAAGCTGCTTCTTCTTTTAAGCATATAGAGTTTGAATCTTTCCATATTTCCATATTCATTAGTTTACTGTGTAACCAGTCAATGTTTTGGAGCAATTGGGAATTAGGGGTACACTCCTTAATGGTCTCCTGGCAGTATCTCTCTGTCTCTGTACTTGATGGCCTGATATATATATATATATATATATATATATATATATATATATATATATATATAGATTCCATACACTAGATCGAAGGTTCACTACTGCAGTGAAAGTGCACTTAATTGCAAGTGCACTTATGTGAAGTTCAGTACAATGAACGGGCGTTGTACTGAACTTCAGTGCAGCACTCATGGACCTTAGGGTTAGGGCACAGGTCATGGTAAGGGGATAGCCCCTAGGGCTATCCCCTTACCATGACCCGTGCCCTAACCCTAAGGTCCGTGACAACTGCAGCGCAGTGAAGGACATAGTAATGTCCTCCACTATGGTGCGATAGTCACGAACCTTAGGGTTAGGGTATGGGTTAGGTAAGGGGATAGCTTTACTAACTATCCCTTACCCTAACCCGTGCCTAACCCTAAGGTCGTGAGTATTCGCACCATAGTGGAGGACATAGCTGTTTTTGATGTCCTCCACTGTGCTGCGGTACTTTCGGTGAAGTGCACTTTCGGAAGTTCACTTTTGTTAAAGGAACTTTGCATAAGTGAGGCTTCCTATTACAAGTTCAAGTTGTGAACTTTCATTCTTGTAATAGGAATCCATATATATATATATATATATATATATATATATATATATATATATATATATATATATATATACATATATATATATATATATATATATATATATATATATATATATATATATATATATATATATATATATATATATATATATATATATATATATATATATTTTTTTTTTTTTTTTTTTTTTTGGTGGGTGCAGTTTGGCAATGTATTTCTGTTTCATAGACTTGTTGTTGGACTAGGACTTAGGCTAAGCTCATTGTCACCAGAGGGTAATAAATTCAGTCAGAATTTAACTCTTTTCCATAAAAATTTATACGGGCCTGATTCCAAAAGAGTTGCTCTCAGTGCATGTCTGCCCTGATTCCAACAGACCTGCTCTCAGTCTAAAGTGACTTACTTTGGTGTAAGGTCTATTTAAAAACAGGCCTGCTACTTGGACCAGATTCCAAAAAATCAGCTGTAAGCTTGCTCTAAGCCTAAGTGGTTACTTGCACTAATAGAAAGTCTTTTGGAATCAGGACTTGCTGACAGCAGAGAGATGCTTAAATGCTCAAAATAAATGAAACATACAACATATCTTGTCTTCTGCATAAATGTGGTATTTTCTGTTTTTTAAGGCAGCATGGCTTAAGTACCTGATTGCTCTGAATGTAAAGAACCTTAGAACATCAATGCATTTTAGTTGTGTAAAAAGATAAAGTATTTGCTGAATAATCTGATTTTTTAATTATTAGTTCACTTCTGCTGTCACACTCTGTCTTTCTCAAAATAACAAAATATGTTTTAATAACACTGGAAAGAACATAAGAATTTTAAGTAAAGAACAGTCAGTATGATGAACCCACTGAAGAAATATTAAAAGTTCTGCTATTTGATTTTATTCATTAAGTCAAACAAAATCATATTTGAGAACCACAATCCATGCATGTTTGAATTTGATGTGAAGTAATAACAATGTGTCATAAGTAGTAACAGCA
>NC_056732.1:832361074-832363574 GCF_019279795.1 Protopterus annectens
GGCTCCAGCAATTCTAACCATGTGGGTTCTGTCTTTGAGCCAGTTTGCAACCCATCTAGTGACATAGGGGTTTATATTTAAGCTGGTGAGCTTATCTATAATGCCCAAGTGGGGTATTGTATCGAAGGCTTTTGCGAGGTCCAGGTAGGCTGTGTGGACCACCTTCCCCTCGTCAATGGCCTTGGTGACTGTTTCAAAGAAATCAACCAGGTTTAAGAGGCAGGATCTGCCCTTAACAAAGCCGAACTGGGTAGGATCCAGTGTCTGTAGGTCCCCAATATCTTTATTTATAAGGTCCATGATGATCCTTTCCATAGCTTTGCAGACAAGCTAGTCAGGCTTATGTGTCGATAGTTTCCAGGATCGGTTGAGGCACCACCTTTGTGAAGAGGGACCACTGTTGCTGTACGCCACTCTTTGGGTACATATCCTGTAGTAAGGCTGAGATTGAACAGTAGTTTTATGTTTGGGTTTAGCTCTTCTTGGAGTTCATGTAGGATGCAGCCCGGGACACCGTCTGGTCTCATTGATGCTGTGTTTTTTGCTTTGGAGAGGGTGGCTCTTACCTGAGCATCTGAGATGGCAGGGGGGCAGCACTCTGCTGGGATAGATATTTGCCCTTTTGGTGGGGGGGGGTTTTCTGAACCTGTCAGCTAGGGATGTTGGCAATGTCTGTGGGTTCGGTGTATTTTTTGTCATTTTGGACTAATTCTGAGCATATCTGGGAATTCCCACCCAGGTTCCTAACATAACTAAAGAAAGCCTTGTGATTATCCTTAGTGTCGTGTGCAATTTTTCTCTCGAAGCTGGCCTTAGATGATTTAATGAGTGCCCGTAGTTTTTTGCTAATACTGATCAGAGATGTCTTCTCTTTTTGGGATTTTGCTCTATCATGTAGTAGCTTCCTCCTTCTATTGTATAGTTTGTTTATGGCTGGGGTCCACCAGACAGGACATCTGCCTTTGGAGGATTGGGTCTTGGATTTATTTGGGATTGCATGATCCATGCATTCTTGAAGGTGTTCATAGAATGTGTTTATAAAGGATTCTGCGGTCTGGGCCATATTTTCCACAGGTTTTCACTGTGGTTTTCTGGGCAGGGGTGGGTCGGGATGTGAATATCCAGTGAGATTAGTTTATGGTCTGATCTTACCAGTGATGGATACACTTCTGGTCTGGAGCATAGAGTCCCCATGTTGGTGATGATCAGATCCAGTATGTTTTCCCCTCTTGTGGGAGTGGTAACAAGTTGTTCCATAGCATTTGAGTTTATAAATTCTAGGAACCTTTGGGCTACGGTGTTGGAGCTAGAGTAATGCTCCCAGTCTATGTTTGAGTAGTTGAAGTCATCCAATATAATGGTGTTTGGAGAGACCTTCATATTTTCTAGTGTTCTCAGGAAGGCCGAGTGGGGTTCCTGGGTTTGGGAGGGTGGTCTGTAGCAGGCTATAAACTGGAAGGCAGTTTTACCCACTGTTAGTTGCACATGGATAGTCTCTGATGCTTCGTGCTGTGCCACCAATCTGGAGGTGTGGGTATCTTTGACGAATATTGATACTCCCCCTCCTTTTGTGGTTCGGTCCAAGTTTTGGTGCTGAAAAGCATGGTATGAGGTATAACCTGGTAGTGCTGGGGTGCTCTCGGGAGCCTTGAACCAGGTTTCTGTTACTGCACAAATATCAATGTTCTCCATGCTATGAAGAGTTTCGAATGCATGCATCTTGAAGTTTAGACTTCTGGCGTTGAGTAGCATTACTCTTAGTTTCTTATCCCTTGTGATACCTATAGAGGTGGGTTTGTCTTTTGAGCCTTGCCTAAAAAAGGCACTATGGGGGTAGCAAGAGCCTTTTCCAATATCCGAAAGCCCAGGGGTGACAGGTGCAAGCTGTCCCTAGTGAAGCATCGTGGCTTGTCGAGCATGTCATCCCAGGCTGACAGGCATTGGATCCCCTTTGAATGACACCAGTACTTAAGCCAATTGTTGAAATTGATCATCTTGTCTTCATATTGTGGCATCATTCTTGGTGAGGGTAAGATGCTACTCAAGGTCAGGGTCATACCGGCCTGGGCTACATGCTCAGAGAGCTCCTCTATGTCTCTTTTCATGTAGTCCAGGGAGGTATGTCTCAGGTCATTCACACCAACATGGACAATGACTGAGTCATATTTGTACTTGCCTTGGAGTGACCTGAGTGCTTGTGTTATGTGGCGGATCCTAGCACCCGACAGGCAGCTCACCATGACCTTCTCCTTGTTTAGCCTGGTGGGCGGGATGTCAGTGTGCCTGACGATAGAGTCACCTATTACAACTGTTTCAGGTGTGTTGTTTAGCCTTAAGGGCTGTGACTGTTCGGTACACTGGCTTTGTGATCTATGTGTTGCACGTGTTTTGTTTTGGGGTAGCGGTTGCTTGGGTGTCTGCTTTGGTGGTCTCTACTGCTTAGGCGGATTTTTATTTAGAGCCTCCTAGTATGTTTTTGTGTGTTTATGTGTTTGGATTG
>NC_056732.1:832366074-832588574 GCF_019279795.1 Protopterus annectens
ACTCTGTCAATCAGTCTTATTAAAGACAGAAACAGATTAAGTTACAAACCCTACCAGATATGATTAAAACCAGTGATTTTCAAGACTTAAGAAATCAGGATGATTGCTTTAAGATTTGATACGACTTTATTATCTTAACATCAGCAAAGAAAGAGTTGAAGAGGTCATCATTATCTAGCAAAAGTATTTTGTGTTTACTGCAAATCTTTATGAAATATCTTTATGTTGATGTGTATGATTACATAAGTAAGTGATGATCATTCTTCTGAACTGTGAGATATATTCCTATATCTTGGAGCACTGTGTTAAAAAATAAATAGGATAGTTAGCCTAACTCATTTCATTTAAATTTCCATTCTACAAATACATATTTTTTTTTCTCTAGTTTGACCATTTTACCCCCTTAGTGTATCATTGCCTCATTTGCTTACATGTTTTTGGCCAGCATGGTATGTCATATCATCTGATGAGGAGTAATCTTTTCTTACATGGAGGATTGGTCTTGTTTGGGACACATTTTGAAGTAAGATAGGTGAAGATAAATCCTGAAAACCGATGGTCCAGCATTTTCCCAAAAGTCCAGCATTTGCTGGAGTACATTAAATTAGCTGTCCACTTCTTTCCTTTTTGCTTTTATGAAATGCAGTTATTAGACATAGCACATGCTTCCTTGTTTCAGATATTCTGTTTTTATATATGCCATTTTTAAGGTGTGTTTTGCATTACTTGGGATTAGCCAGGGGTCTCCAAGGAGCGGATGCTGACAAGGTAGCAATCCCTTCCACCTTTTCCTGAAATAGGAAAAGGAAGCCATCATCTGCTCCATTCTACCTCCGCGTCTGTCACTTTCAGATGTGGTTCCCAGTGAAGTAAGTTTGCTGGAGACGGTATTAGTGCTGGTTTTATCATTCTATAGTATGGAGCTGACTAAATTAATCTTTTTTTTTTTTAATTAATAATTTTCAACAAATTATATCTTGACCTGAGATAGCTAGTACCAATAAATACCTTTCATCTTCATACTGCAAAAGGATCAATGGTACTGGGAGTACTCAGGACCACACACACACACCCGCACCACCTTACTAAAACCTACTATCTCTAAATCTCTACACAGCTGGAATACACATGACACATGCAAACACACGCACACACACCACACACACACACACACACACACACATACACACACACACACACACACACACACACACACACACACACACACACACACACACACACACACACACACACACACACACACACACACACCCGCACCACCTTACTAAAACCTACTATCTCTAAATCTGTGCTTACCCTAGCCCTGAACCTTATCTTTCAAATATCCTTTCTGTAATACTAGCACTAATCTACACAGCTGGGATACATACGCATACACATGCAAACACACAATACACATGCACTCACACACACACACACACACACACACACACACACACACACACACACACACACACACACACACACACACACACACACACACACACACACACACACTACACTACAGCTATGCTCTCACTTATTTCTACACTAACCTCCTTACACTTTCACTATCCACCTACCCACACCTCTCAACTGTTGAGATTTTCATGGAATGTCCAAATTTTTGCCTCATAATTTTGGTCCATTTTTCATTAAATTGTGTCAGTCTGGCAAATTAGTGGCAAATCATTAAAGACTGAAGTTAGAAAATAATGGCAGGCATCTGAGTTTCAGACTTTGTATCCTTTAGAACATTAATGCTAACTCAAAACCTGTTATTCTATCAACTTTCTAAGTTTGTAAGGGCCTATAGTGGTATAAACAGAATTATCAGTTAACATAATAGTTAATTGAGGAGAGCTTCTTGGTGCTGTTTTAGCTAAGGCCGTATCATCATGGCCTTCAGATGCATCAGAGGGTACTGCTGTGTTCAATTTCTCATTTGTCACAGTTCTTGGCCAGGAAAAAAACATGATCAGCAGGATAATCACTTAAATCATGTTAAGTTTCTTTCTCTTACTGCTAATCAACTTCCTCTCATAGGCACTCCCATTGTCTATGATCTCATTAATGGTCAGATCACCCTCATCTGGTGGCATCAGTGTACAGAGTTCACTTTCTTGCTGTTGGATATCAGCACAAACCTCAATTTCTTTAGGCAGAAAATGTCTATCAGCAATTGGAGATAATGAAAATAGTCTCCAAATAATTTTTTGGCCAAGATGCTAATAATTTAGGGTAGCAACTGCTGTGCGAGGCCATATTAAGAACCTTGAGACCCCTTGGTATACCTTTAAGCTGTATACAAGTTTCAAAATGTAGTCTCTGGTGTTGATATTGTTGAAGTTCATACAAGTTATTTTCTACAGTTCTCAATTTAGCAGCAAATAACTTTCTCACTTCCCTTTCAGCAGTATTAGATTCACTCAAAGAGTGCTCACCACTCAACAGGGGGTTTGTATCAACATTTAGAAATCATGTCATCCTGTTGTTTCTCACTGTTAACTGCTCGTGATTCATTGCAGCGTCTATAGCTGGATTACCAGAAAAACCTTCAGCCATGCTCCACTGGTAAAACCAAAAGTCAAAAAAATTCCACCAGCAGACAAACCAAACTTGTAGCCAGGAAAAAGAACTGAGTACAGAAAAAAGCACCAGTGTGGAAACACAGTAGTCACAGTTCAAAATATCCAAAAGTAAAGCAGACAGCAGATGCCAGGAAGCAGGTAAAATAAATTCAAGTTGAATGCATATACAAACTGGTAAGCACTTTCACTGTAGAATCCTAGCTTCATCAGACCCCAATAAAACAGCATCTTCACTGAACATTTATATCATCATCATCCCCTTTTTTCCATTTACATGGCGTCGGGGTATCGTATTAACTGTCGCCAACTCTCTCGATTCAGTGCCACTCTCCTGCCTTCTTCAAGACTCATGCCTGACTGTCGCAGATCTTCTTTCACCCAATCCATCCACCTCTTTGCTGGATGTCCTTGCTTCCTCTTATCTTCTTATTGTCAGTCCCAAATCTCCCTCACCAGATTGTCTTCTGCTTTTCTACACATGTGGCCATACCATCGTAATCTGTTCTCTTTAATCTTTTCTGCAACTGGAGCTACTTTGGCTTCTGCTCTTATGTCCTCATTTCTTCACCTGTCCTGCAGTGTGCATCCCACCACCTTTCTCAGGCACTTCATTTCCATCACCTCTAGCTTCTTCAACTGTTCTGCCTTTACTGCCCAGGTTTCTGTACCATACAGTAGTACTGGTCACACCACTGTCTTGTACCCCTTACTTTTCAGCTTCTTTGGCATTCTTCTGTCATAGACTACACCTGATACTCTATGCCAGTTGGCTGCAGCCCCTCTGATTCTAGCTTTGACCTCTTCATTCAGACTACCCTTCTCCTCAACAACCCCTCCCAGATACTTGAAGCTGTTTACCTGTTCCACTATCTTCCCATCTATCTCTATTCTCAGCTTCTTCTGATTTCCCCAATTTGCTGCCATTACCACTGTCTTATCTGTGCTTAGTTTAATCCCATGTGCCTTCAGATTTGCATTCCATTCTCCTATCCTTTGCTGAAGTTCTAGATCAGAGTCTGCCTGTACTGCCACATTGTCTGCATACAGCAGCTTTGTTGCTCTGACCCCTCCAACCTGTTTGCTGATGTAGTCCATTACCAGTATGAACAGCAGTGGGCTCAGAGCTGAACCCTGGTGTACACCCACTCCCACTGGGAACCCCTCAGTGAGGCCAAACACTGTTTGTACTTGAGTCACTGGGTCCTTATACATAGCCATGTACATACCAATGTTTCTGGGACTTCAAACCACCGCAGTACTGCCCAGATCAGCTTTCTTGGGACCTTGTCATATGCTTTCTCCAAGTCTAGGAAAGCCCAGTTTGACTCTCTCCTCTTCTCTAGTTTCTTCTCAAGTACAATAACAATGTCATAATACAGAAACCAATCAGGAGCTAAAACTAATAAATCAGTTAAATAGCAAAAGTTGAACTCACTGAAGAAGTGAACCCAGCAAAAGGAGATAAACATTACTTTTTTCGTTCTTCTTCTGGCTTTTAAAATAGGTTTCAAGGGTACAAATACATTTAAGCTTAACCCCCATATGAGAACATAGTTTGGGTATCCATCTTGCTTCACATCTCTCTGTTTCATTTTCAATGTTGCCTAACCTAGCATTCTCATATATCAATCTAACACAATAAAAGAAAACCTATGTGCATTACCTTGCATCTGGATGTGCTTAGCTAAGGCATTGACAGTGTTAACTTTATTTATACAACCCACTGTTGAGCGGTGAACACTCTTTGAGTGAATCTAATACTGTTGAAGGGGGAGTAAGGAAGTTATTTGCTGCTAAATTAAGGACTGTAGAAAATAACTTGTATGAACTTAAAGAATATCAACACCAAAGACTGCATTTTGAAGCTTGTATACAGCTTAATGTTATACCAAGTGGTCCCAGGGTTCTTAATATGCCCTCACACAGCACTTGCTACTAATTATTAACATCTTGGCAGAAAATTAATTCGGAGACTAGTTTTTGTTGTCTTCAGTTCTTGATACACTTTTTTTATGCCAAAAGAAATTGAATTTTGTGCTGATATCCAATGGCAAGAAAGTGAACTGAGGTTGCCAGGTGAGGTTGATCTTGCCATTAATGAGATCATAGACAATGGGAGTGCCTATGAGTGGAAGTTGAATGCAGTAAGAGGAAGAAACTTAACATGATTTAAGTGATTTTTGTGCTGATCATGTTTTTTCCTGGCCAAGAACTGTGACAAATGAGAAATTGAACAAAGCAGTACACTTTGAAACATCTGAAGGCCATGATGATATGGCCTTAGCTAAAACAGCAGCAAGTAGCTATCCTAAATTAAATATGTTGAGTGATAACTCTGTATATACCACTCCTCCAATGAGAGTGGTAACCAGGTGAATACTAACCAATGAGGGATGACTTCAGCTACAACTAGTACTGTTGAGCAACCTGTAGTTAGAAGGAAAACTGCTGTTGCTTCTGTGGGACAGGGTTTTCCGACTCTTCCACAGCCTAACAAAACATGTGGGTCAGGTGACCGCTCATGTTCACACAGTTGAGGGAGGGGAAGTGGAAGAAGTGCCACAAAGGAAAGAAGAACAACAGTTTAAAGAGAATGTCGTACATGGGAGACAAACACTGATACACAATACATCTACAAAGGTACTGCCTGAGGCAGAAGTGTCCATTTTAAGTAAAGGTTTATCTTTCATCCCATCACAAGGTTGCAATGTGGTGGATGTTTTTGATCTGAAACTGTTTACATGGAATATTATGTTGAAGTTACAATTTGGTGAGACTGTTTCTGACAAAGAAATGAAAACCATTAATGTAGAGCTGCCAAAGGTACCGAACAAGAAAAACAAATACTGAAGATCTTTGGTAACCACCACGGGACAAAAACTGTTACAATCTCTTTAATAAACTTAAAAAGAAGTTGGATAAGCACTTTTGGCAAGAATGCCTTCTTCAAATCATAAAATTCATGAAATAAAAAACAGTATTTAAAAGCCTACTATCCAATCAAGAATACATTTCAATTTCCATAAACCAATCCACATACTTCAATCACTATCACATTTGACCAGTCAAAATGGTGTTTCATGTTCTAACAAATTGGCTAAGTAAACTTATTTTCAACCAATCAAAATATGTCCCCTCAAATCCAGTCGTAAAATTAGCATACCTTTACAATCAACCAATAGTAGAGGGAATAACAGATGTTCCACCTATCTCCGTAAAATGCAGACAACTTTCACCCATTGAGACCCAAGGCTCCAACCCTAAGAGCCAGTTGACACATGAAGACAAAAGCTTGGTCAAATGTGATAGTGATTGAAGTATGTGGATTGGTTTATGGAAATCAAAATGTATTCTTGATTGGATAGTAGGCTTTTAAATACTGCTTTTTATTTCATGAATTTTATGATCCGAAGAAGGCATTCTTGCAGAAAGCACTTATCAAACTTCTTTTTAAGTTTATTAAAGAGATTTTAACAGTTTTTGTCCTGTGGTGGTTACCGAAGATCTTCAGTAGTAGTTTCTGACAAAGATGTTGTTTTCTTTCATGAACCTTGTAATAATTCTACGTTAGAGGCATTTTTGAGAATGTGTGAATCTGATATTTATAATGTGCTACAGACAGAGGTTTGTTAATTTGTCCCCAGAGGAGTGGTATGTTTTATGCTCCCTAATGAATGAATGACGTATTGTGATAAAATCTGCTGACAAGGGGGGCATGGTGGTTGCTATGAACCGTGAATTCTATTATAATAGTTTGATATATTTCTAAGGTTCAGTTATATGGTTTTATTAGCAGTGTCATTTATTGTCTGGTCATATTTGAATGATTTAGCACCTGGTTCCCCACGAACATGCAGTACACTGTTGGAGAGAGGCATCCCCCTTCAGTCTGCTCTCTGACCCAGTGATGAGGGTGCTCCTTGCTGACCTTGTGGCTGGCTATCCCTGAGCAAACAGAGATCCGTGGTGCTATGGCATCATTACATTTAGGTGGGATTCTGACTTAGAGGCATTCAGTCATAATCCCACAAATGGTAGCTTTGCACCATTGGGTCCTCAGCCAAGCACATACACCAAATGTCTGAAGCTGCAGTTCCTCTTTTACAGCGCAGGATGACTATTGCAACAGCACATCATCAGTAGGGTAAAACTAACCTGTCTCATGATGGTCTAACCCCAGCTCACAATCTCTATTAGTGGGTGAACTATCCAATGCTTCACAATGATAGGAAGAGCCGACATTGAAGCATCGAAGGATTTGCTTTATAATGTCAAGTTAAAAGGAGCTATCCTTAATGATTTGTACAGGTACCTAAAAGCTTATTTACCTTTTGTTCCACTATTTCAGGGTCTACCCAAGATTCAGTAGAACATGAGCCATCCTCTGTGTAGACCTACAATTGCTGGGGAGGATGACTCACTAAACCTGTGTTCATTTATTTAGAGGAAAATGTTGAGACTGATGCTGGACACATGTTTTTGTGTTAAAAGATACACAGCAATTTCTTTTTGATTGGTATGAGTCTTCAAAGGATCATGTGTTTCCATCTAGTTACCTTTTGGTAACACTTGATGTTGCATCACTGTTTACAATAATACCTAATCAATAAGATATTTTAATGGTCAAGGATTTTATTGAAATGTTAAGTGATTTGGATGCTAGGCAGATTGATCTTATTGTATTTCTCCTTCAGATGGTTTTGGAGAATAACATTTTTACATTTGACAGTAGATATTAGCAGCAGAGGGATGGCATAGCTATGGGCTCACCTTGTGCCCATAGCTATGCCAATGCAGTTATGGCCATATGGGAATGCAAGTTTCTAGTGAGTTTGGGATGGCAGGGTCATGAAATAAAATTTTACTGACAGTTCATGGATGACCTTTTTATGGTTTGGTCTGCACCGTAGAGGAATTAGATGAATGTATCTGCTACCTTCATTCTACTACAGACTTTTTATGGTTCACTGCTACTAAGTCCCATTCTGTGATATCCTATTTGGATGCTATGGCGAAGAGGGAGCCCAGTAGTAATAGACTTATTACAAGCCTTTATAGGAAGGATTATTACAAACCGAGTTTTGTCCATTGTAGCAGTATGCATCCTAACCATGTGCTTGAGAATCTGGTGAAGGGACAAATGTTAAGGGCTTCTAGGCTACACGTGAAAGACCAGGACTTTGAGGAATTTATTTTGACCCTGAAGAATGATTTTGAGGATAGGGGGTATAAAGGGACTGATATAGCTAAGGGTATATGTGGTGCCCAGCATATTTTCAAGACGATGGAGACCATGGATGTGTATCTTATCAAAAAACAAGGATATTTAGAAGGACAGCACTGGACAAATATTGCATACACCATGTGGTAATGTCAGTAATTTAAACTGAAGTCAAACAAAATATTTTTTTAAAAATAACTTTTCAAGCATCAAAGGTTAATTTACTACCTGTGCCTTTGGTTTAACAATGTTATTTATTAATGTTCTTATTATCACCGTAAACAATATAATTATATATGTTCTTTAATTAGGAATTTTATTTATTTATTTATTTATTCATTTAGCATTTGTTGACTGGGAAAGTCTGACTGGGACAGAGCTCATTTTCAGCAGAGGCCTGGGGAAAACACTCGAGATGCATGTCTTTGGAATGTGGAATTTTATTTCTCTCGGGTAAGAAACTGAGTCACTCGATTGATTCTCTTTTTGACACATAGTTCTTCAGGCTTCTCCCCTGAATTTCTCCAAAGAAAATTGATGAGAAGAATTCCTTCTTTTATAGACATGTCTTATTCTGACCTTCTAAAATACTTGGGTCTACATTCCATAGTATACCATTATATTAGGGGAACACTATGTCTAACTTTCAAAGTATTAAATAACTATGGATTTAGGACATTATTAGGACTTGAGATTGTAGATAGTGACAGAATGCTTCATGACATTAATCTCTCTTATAACCCAGATGCCAAGAAAATGTTCACGGGCCAGATATTAAGTAAACAGGCACTGGAATAGGCTTCTCTTATCTATCACATTGTGAGTTCTCAGTACTTATTTAAAAGAAAGTTAGATCTTTGGGTACAACCCTCTGTATTTTTATCAATGTCACAGTGTCTAGGTTCTAATATGATCTTTCAGCCTAAACACAGCAGTCATGAAAGTGAGAACAAGTAATATTCCATTTTTCCCAAACTGCAGCTCCCACTTAAAGTACAGACTTTACACATTAGAAATTATGAGGGTTACCTCTTTAAGGAGTCTTTAGAAATGGGACAGGCAACAGAGCAAGCAGCTGTGCAGAGGCATTGATGCTGTATTCCTGTTGTATTAGTGTATTTATTTAATTATGAACATCAATAGACAGTTGAAAAAGAATGCTTTTTTATTTGTGCTTACTGTTAGTATTAGCCATTCTTCCAAAGTCATGGATATTTCATTTTATTTCTGCATCAGTAGGTATCTGGAAAACTAGGGAATCTTGACTAGTGCAACATAATAGCTCTGTTGTTTGTACAGTATATAAAGGGCTAAACTAGAAAGTATAATCTGCTGAGTTTGACTATTCTCAAGCCATTTGCAGATATCCAAGTAACCAAGGTACAATACTATGGTACATGAGTGACTGGAGAGGAATGAACAAGCTACAAGTGTGCTTCAATGGCATTGTGAATTAGAACAATTAATTTATTTACTTTTTATCTCTTTTTTTAGACTTTCATTCACATTTTTGGATATTCTACTAAGGGAGATATGATGTTTCGTAGTAAAACCACACTAAAATTATAATTCATTTTCTTTAAGAATTTCGGGGAGAAACGTCCTGCATAACGTTCACAATATCTTAGTAGAAATTGCAGTGAAAAAAGCTGAAAAATATAAAAGAAACATTAGATTAATCAGTAGGTCTAGTCATAAATGTGTTACCAATGTATGACACCAGAATTAGATTCAGTTTTCAGATGAACATTACCATGAATAAAATTTTGCAGTTTCATTCACTTAATTGTATCTATTAACATTAGGCATTTTAAGTGATAACTTTATACTGAGGGCAAGAATCAAACAGTATGGTGCAAGGCATGCAAAGAAACACCGATGCTCTCTAGCTCCAAGACCTGTGACAGTACCAAATCTTATGATCCACGCAGAGATGAATGAAAAAGTAACAAGAAGCATAACTAGGTATAATAACACAATATCTGCAGTCATCTGGGCAAGAATTAGTACACTGTTCTTGGAAACTGATCACCTGATATGTTCTTTGATCTCCATATTTATTGCGAAATTAGATAATACTGGATCAGTTAACTAATGCAGGCAGTTTACAAAATTATAGGACAAATATTGTAAATAACATATGTTATAATGTAGAATATTTTACTACAGTTCAATCATTCATTTATCCCAAGGTTTCTATGAGATGGATCGACTTATGTTGACACCTAATAAGATCAGAAACAAAAGCCAGTGTTCCTGAAAGGGTACCCAATTTTGATTGCTAGTTTAACTCAAACTTAAGATTTGGAGAACAATGTTCAGATGGAATATATACTTTGTTCAACTGAAATCTTTTAAAGCTAAGTGGTAAAAATATAAAAAAAAAAATACACCTATAATTCCTATATTGTGATGTATGCATTAGAAGGAATTATATTCCAAAGGGACTGCATCTATGGAAACTTCTGAATGCTGTAGAATAATATACAGTATTGCATCATGACTTGCTAGAGTTAATTAAATGGACAGGTAGTGAATTAATGGTCCTTTTAGCACAGGCTTATAAAGTGACTTTGGAGTCATTGAGTCATGGGTGTAGGGGTTTGGATGAGTCCATCAAAGGAAAATTACTGTTTGACAAGTATGTATTGGATTATTCTAACATCTTTGCATGTGTGAGTAGACTAAGAGTCACAAAGATAAAATGTTAGCATGACATACATCTGACTATATTAATAAGAATGTTTATCTCCTCCTTAAAAGTTTGTCTATGAAAAGTAGTACAGATAATACTATTGGTGATGCCCTTATACATAGACACAATGAGGATTCAGAAGAAGTTTTCTTCTGTATTATCCAGCTGCACACTGCTTGAAGAGTACAGACAGTCAAAGACGTAGTTACATTCCCATGCCATATGTCCCCAAGGATTAAATGGGAATGTGTCAATATCATATGTTTGCAACAGTGTCAATGATGCAACAGGTAGCACACTCACCTCTGGTGCAGAAGGTTGTGAGTTTTACTCCCACACCTAGTAGTTTGATTTCTGACACTGCCATATAGCATAAGGGGCATGCTGCACTTCTGAGTGTGTTGTTCTTTGGATGAGATGTTAAACTGATGCCCCACCTGCTTGCCTTGGTGATAGATCACTTGGATATAAAAACATTGTTTATATATTTACAAAATGTATATATATATATATATATATATATATATATATATATACAGACACACACACACATATATAAATATACATATATATATATATATATATATATATATATATATATATATATATATATATATACATTTCAATAACAACCTCATTGTTATTCATCCATAATTGACCCCTACACCTTCTTCTACAACCATAATCTAGTTTTTCACACTATATCTTCCAAAATCCATGTCTCATTAAACAAAAATTTCATTCAGTCTTTCATTTCAAATAAGTTATATTACATAAAATGAATTCTGATCTACCCTTCTCACGTATTATTTCTTATTATTCATATTTATACTGTTTATAGGCTCATGACTATTATGTCATTAATTTTCTCAATTAATTTTTCCTCAACCAACTTTTTCCAGAGTTTCACCACTAGTACATCTAAAAAAAATATGCTATGTTATCTCTTCCTCCCCAGAAAATAAAAACACTTTTTTAGCTTTCCTTTTATATGGCATATTCACGTAGATTATTTATGACCGGTCTCCATTGGAAATCCTGTCACTCTACTATCCTGGTATACCACCTTTTCCTTACTTTAAAAGGTTTAATAATTTCTTCTGGTAAAATTTCCTATGGATTTACATAATAATATTGTTTTATCACATTATACCACGCCCTTCTATATCTCTCTCTATTTCATCAATTTTATTTTCTGTGTTAGTATTTTTCCTTGATAATTTTTAATTTCTTCATTTGTTTATTCTTTTTCTCTTTTTCTTATTCTCATCTCCCAGAATTCTTTGTTCTTATATCTAAACACTCTCATTAAAATTGAATTATCTTCCTTTATCCACTTTAGTATTCTATACCAGTTTAAAGAAGCAGATACCCAGATCCCCCTTCATTGTCCCTCATATACAACACACCTCTTTTCATTGTGTTTACTATTGAACCATTTTGGAAGGAAACACCATTTGCACAATTTCCATTTCATATTTTTTCCTGAGCTCATATAAACATTTGACATATATGTTATTTTTCCCATTAGTACTGAATTCTCCAGATAAACTTTTTCTCTGAGTGCTAATCTATTCACCGTCCACAGAAGACATATTTATTTCATTTCTTTTATCAAGCCTTCCTATTGCATCACAACTATATAATTTTTCCAAAATGTTTTTCTTAGTAAAGACACTTCATTCATTGAAAAATATACCCCTCCACAATTTTACTATATCACTCAAATCCTTATTTTTATCTTTATTCAGCATCACCCCCATTTCCTTTAAATATCCATTTAGACAAACCAAAACTTTCTTTGTCCATATTTTGTTCTTAGCAACTACAACTGTATCATCAATGCATGTCAAAACTACTGGAATTACCATCTCCTTTGCATCATATATCAATCATTTTCCATTTTATACACTACTTTACTCACCACCACATTCATTGCTATTGCAAACAATATTCCATTCATAGGACATTACTATCCTATGCCACACTTGATGCGTATTTCTTTACTCAGCCATCCATTCACTAACACTCTCACTCTCTTATTTCGATCTGCTGAGATACACAGGTTTGGGGGGGGCACACCTGACTGTTACAATATTTGTATGTAGGATGGAGGGGGCACACTTGACTATTTCTACATTTCTACACAGGATTGGGGGGCACACCTGACTGTGACTACATTTCTACATAGGATGGGGGCACTCCTGACACTTGTACACATTTGTTAGGACTGTACCTGTATGTTGGGTACTCCATTTCAGTCTTTTGTCTTACCTATCGTGCTGACTAGAGGCATACCAGTGTACTACAGATCATAGCTTTTAATTACCTACATATTAGATTCTGACTTCCTACCCTTCAGAACTGACATCCCACTGCCTGACCTGTTGTAGTCTGTCTGTGTAGGCCTGGGGGAGAGGTTACCCATTGGCTTCATTAAGAGGCCATAGCACCAAATTTGTTTGTCTTTGTCTACACCTGTCCTGCTGGCTGTGACTGTTTTTGGGTATGTGACCCCCCCCAACTGGCATGTGTGAGTCACTTACCTTGTGGGTGTCCCAGTATTGAGGGTGGTGATGCAGGGCTGCCTATGTCGGATGCACGTAGTACACTCCCTACACATGGTTAGGCACAGGTAGTGTAATGTTTGGTATCTCTTTTATTGTATGTGAGAGTCAGAGACAGAGGTGTTATTCCCTGGGTCCCTCCTGTGTCAGTGTATGTGCTATGTGTTGCCTCTTTGCCAAGAACAGGGCATACTGGGCATACATCCTTCTGCCTACTGTGGCAGGCTCAGTTTGTTCCTCCTCCGAGTCACTCTGTGCCTGTGCAGGCCTTAGCAATAGTGGGGGGCAGTGTGGCCCTGCCTCGTGCTGTTCCTGCTGCAGCTGTTTCTACAGGATCATACCATGTAGCATGGCACATACAAGGACAATTTGGGTACATGTAGCTGGTGAGTACAGCAAGGCTCCACCAGATGTGTCCAGGCACTGGAACCGTGACTTCAGCATCCCAAACACACGCTCTACTATAATTCTGGTCTGTGCGTGTGCCTCATTATTGAGTTCTTGTTTGGGTGTATGTGCATTTCTGATGGGTGTCATCAGCCATGGCTCCAGTGTGTATCTAGCATCCCCCACTAGGTGACCATGGGGGATGTCCCCATTTGCAAATCTCTGGTACAGCTCTGTCAGATTCCAGATGTGGGAATCATGATAGCTTCCAGGGCATCCAGCACACACATTCATTATTATGGCCTGGGCATCACACACAACCTGGCAGTTGATGGAGGGGAAACCCTTGCGGTTGATGTAGACCCTTCCCCGCTCACCGGGTGGTGCTTTGATACATATGTGCATGCAGTCTATAACACCCACTACCTCAGGGTATTCTGCTATTTGGTGGAACAGTTGCATTTTGCTGGCCAATGCCTCACAGGCATTGGGGAAATATACGTGCTCACAGACATGTGCTGACATGGCATCCAGGAACTGGTGGAGCACCCTGAATGCTGATGCCTGTGAAATCCCCATCATATCCCCAGTTGGCCTTTGGAAGGTACCTGTAGTTAGTATTCTTAGGCCTACACATACCTTGGTATCCATTGGGATGGGTTCCCCTCTCTTAGTTCTGTGTGTCAGGCATGGCCAGCACAGCTCAACAATTTGCTGTATAGCGCTCCACTATCTCCAGCTCATGTAGACCCTGGTAGGTTACCTTGGGTCTGTACACTCTTCTCCATCTCCTCACTGTGGGTTTGTGGACAGCATTCATATCCTCACCACCCTCAGCCTCTTCTACAAGTTGTTGTATGATAGCTATTACAGCCCCTATCATTTTGCTGTACTGAGTGTTAAACGTTCCCTGCTTGTTTACACCGGTGGTGTAGAGTGTGGGAAAAAACAGAGGGAAAGGTGTTTGCATAGTTTATAGTAGTGTTCTGGGCTGGGCTTGTCTGCTGCCTGTGTAATTGGCTGATTCTGATACATTTCACCTGCCAGCTAAGCAAGTTCTCCTTGGTTACCTTCCTACTGCTGTTTTCCCTTCCCATTGCCTTCCTGTTTAAGCCTGTGTGCACTCTGCACAAACAGAGTGCTCAAATGTGCACACTGCTGCTATTTCCTGGTTTAACCTCTTTTTTCTTCCTGTAAAACCCGGTGCGTGGCATGCACACCCGCTTAGGCTTTGTACAGAGTGCTAAGCAGGTTTATACGCACTCCCTAGCTTAGTTGTGCTAAGCTAAGAGCAATCCTGAGCCACAAGGCTCCAGTCTGCTTACAGTCTGACACGCACCACCATGATGTCACCTAACTCCTATGCTTGCACCAAGCTATTCCTACTCTTATAGTGTTGGGACCTGACGCACATGCTGGGGAAAACTGGGATTCACTATCCTTCCCCTCATTTGCATAGGACTGCCTGCTAATGCATAGTTACATGTCTCACACTGAGCCTCCCCACTTAGCAAACACTACTCACTGACCAGGTTGTCTTCAGCCTGCCATTGACTTGCATGGCAGAATAGTGATTTTAGTTAGACTGCTTATTTTAGGTTTATTTTATTATTTCCCCCCATCCCGTTTGCGTGCTGCTGCTCTACGCTTAAACAGCCGCGATCGGCTAAAAAAAAATGAAAGTTGATTTTTGTATTTTTGTTTTTGTTTGCAATGCCAATGGCCTTATACTTGGCCATTGGCATGCTTACTACATGATATGCAGCCTTTATTTGGGGCTTTCACAGCTCCGTTTTGGATTATGCAGTAATGTACTTGGTTACTAACCGAGTACATTTCTGCAGATAGCACTAGTCCTGCACGGACTGTTGCAAGCTTCCTGGATTGCAAAATCACCTAATTTGCATAGATTTCTCCTGCAAATGGGGTGATTTGCATACCAGGGCTTAGTCTGTGCAGGATCAGTGCAGAAGTGCTCGTACATACCCCTGCAGGTTGTTCCTGGATCACACATTGCCTGTTTGAGCTCCTGCACTGATCTTTCACTCCATGCAAGCTTTTGAGAATCTGGGGGACTGTTTTTGTATTTTTCCTTAAATATTAAGTCTGACTAGGTCAGGAACTCGTTTTCAGCAGAGGCCTGGGGAGAAAAGCTCCAAATGATAAATGAAAGTTAAGACAATTTACATGAACAAGATAAAAAAAACAGGTATTAAAGCACACATTAATAGTAACTGAATACTAAATAAGTACAGAGAGATAGATAGAATAGTAAATACAAATTAAGTATAGAGAGGTGGCTCCAATAATAAAGCGCGCCAAATTAAAGTAAAGTGGTAGATTGCAAACTTTTTTATATACATCAGGTAGGAGTAAGGCAAAGAGTGAGGATCAGAACATTAGATGCAAGCAGATGCTTAGAAGGCTGAGAAAGTTAAGGGTGTAGAAATATGGAAAGTCAGTTAGTCCAATATGCTAGTGATTAGTACATGAAATTCCTGTTTTTGACATAGAAATGAAAGCCCCTATAGAGTGAATGGAAAGAGCAGGGGCAGGTCTGATGACATAGAAAATTATTTTTTGGGTGTGTTTGTTAAAGCTCTCAATGGTAGTAATCTCACTTGGCAGAAAGTTCCAAAGCTTGGTGATGACATATGAGTATAGGCACTGTCTAGCTCTTTTGTTTGGAATGTAGATGGTTAAGAGTTGTTTGTTTTCAGAATGAAGGACTCTTGTAGGTATGTAGGGTTTTAGGACAGACTTGAGAACTGGGCAACTATCAGGTGTATATATAATTTTATGTGCAGAAGACAGCTGTACTAGGCTTAGGTGTTGTGTGAGTTCGAGCCAATTTAGTTCTTTCAGAGCTAGGCTGTGGTGGGAATAGTAGGGTTTACCTGTGTCAAATTTGGCAATTTTATGGTAGCAGGATTGGAGCTTGTTGTTAAGAGACGATTGTAAACTGGTGAATAAGGGGGCTGCATATAAGAGGAAGGGGAGCAAGTAGGTGTTGGTGAGGGTTTTTCTGTTACATCATCCAAAAAAGTTTTGTGTCTGTAGAGTGTTCTTAGTTTGATGTGTGTTTTTAATGCTATTGCAGATGTGGTGTTTGAAAGTTAGTTTGTTATCTATGGTTACACCTAGAAGCTTAGCTGTGGGAACTGTTTCAATTTCTGTGTTATCCTGTGAGAATATTTTAAAGTCAGATGAGATTGGTTTTGTCAAAAAAAGCAGGGATTTATTTTTTAGGATTTAAAAGTATCTGGGCTTCTCTCAGCCATTTCTCTATTATGGTGAAGGTGGCTTGGGTGAGTTGCTGGAGTTGTATGTTACTGGAGGAGGAAATTATGATAGCGTATTCTGCATATTGGATAATGGAGCTAAGGGGTGTTGAGGTGTGAAGGTTGTTGGTGAAAACATTGAACAGTAAGGGTCCAAGTATGGACCCTTGTGGTACCCCACTTATGTTGGTTTGATATTGGGATTATTTTTTTTTGCCATTTATTGAACTGTTGGTGGTTGAATAGGTAACTTGCAAACCTTTGGAGGGATGGTGGGGGCAGCCTATAATGGATAGCTGATGAAGAAGTTTGTTGTGGGACACTGTGTCAAATGCCTTTGATAAGTCTAGTAGTAATACAGAGATGATATTACCAGAGTCAATAGATTTAGACACAGTGTCCATGAAAGAAATTAGGGCAGTGATGGTGCTGTGTGATGGGTGAAAACCATGTTGGGTAGGGGTAATTAGTTTGTTTTGGATGTGGTGGTACAACAGTTGCTAATGTATACATTTTTCCAGGAGTTTGGAAAGATGAGAGAGGATGGAGATTGGTTGATAATTGGATAGTTCAGTAGTATTGCCGCCTTTATGTAAAGGTGTGATGATAGACTTTTCCAGAGGTTAAGGACAATAGACTCTGCTATAGAGCGATTTATAAGGATACTGAGAGGATATGCTATGACTATTGCAGAAAGTTTTAAGTATTCAGGGGGGAGGTTGCCAGACGAGAGGGGGCATAGCTTTAGTTTTTGAATGAGAGAGGTAGGGACAGTTTTAAGAGAAAGGTGATAGAAGATGTAGTACTGTTTTGTTGGGAATGTGAAGGGTTTTTTTGTTTTGTATTTGTTTGTGCAGGAGTCTTGAGATAAGGGTGCAGGGGGATCAGAGATGGGGCTTGAAGTAATTGTGGAGGTGGGATTAGTTAACAGTTTGCTGATGCTGTTTAAAAGGTGAGAGTTAAACAGGTTGACTATCTCTGACAGGGTTTTGTCAGGGTATGGTGATGGAGTTTGTTTAGAGCTCAGGGTGAGCAGGTTTGAGATGAGTTTCCAAAATAGTTTTGAGTTGTTTTTGTGGTTTTCCATTTGATTGGAAAAGTGTGCTTTTTTATCTAAGTCCATTAGATTTTTTTGCTTTAATTAGTAGCTTTTTATATTTGATTAGTTTGGCATCAGATTTGTTATTGTGCCATTCATTCCATACTTTATCCCTATCTTGTAGAAGTTGTTTGGTATTTTTTGTTAACCAGGGGGCATGGATAGCTTTTATTCTTTTGGTGCACAGAGGGGCTAGGCTGTTGAGGGTGTTTAGAAATATATATTTGAAGTATTCAAGGGCATCTTCTAGTGGTAGTGTTTTAAGTGGGTTCCAGTTAGTGTGTTTTAGGATTTCATTATACTTTTCTGGTCAAAATTTCTAATATTTCTGGTAGTTTTGTATGTCTGGGTTCTTGTAGTTTGTGGTGTGGATCTAGATATGAATATGGGTAGGTGGTCACTAAGAGTATTGGGTCGAGTGTGAGAAGTTAAGTATTTGTCTGGATTAAAAACAAGTATCCACTCAATAGTTGCACATATGGTATTGCTGTTATGCATATGGATGGCACTGGTAATGGCTGGGTACAAACATATTAAATATCCAGAATTCAGACCAATTTTTATAAAATGCTCTCATAGTAATATAATCTCTTCATAACTGTATTGCTAATCTCTTCATCCTTATTCCATGCTTCTCATTTATGCTTTTGATTTCTTTGCCTATGTTTATATATTCCTTGCTTTCCTTTATCCCTAGCCATACTGCAAGATGATCAGAAAATCCTATTAAAACTATCTCCACTTCTCCTGAAACGAAACCTTCTGATAATATAACATAATCTATTTCAGTTCTATATATACCCTTTGTTTAAGTCCATGAGTTTTTGTTCCAAAGCTTTACCTTGCCATATCTTATAACTTCATTTTTCTTATAGCCTTTCCTTTCTTTTTAGTATTCCCTCTTCAATTGCAAGTAAAGGCTCCTGTTCTTATAATATTCATATTTATCACTACATAGTCTAAAATCTGAGGAAATAAGCATTCCCTTTCTTTACAGTTGGTATAAGCATATGTTATAATTTGATATACTTGTTCTTTCCATTTTAAATCTACAATGGTTAATCTTCCAATTTTTGCTAAAGTTACATCAAATATAGTTTAGTGTATTTCTACAGAGTACAGCTATTCCAGAACATCTCTCATTTCCCAAGTTCCAGATTATCTTTCTTCCCCTTAGTTTCTCTGTTTGTAATCTTTCTTCATTTGTTAACAATCTTATGTTTTCTAAAACAATTATATCTACATCATATGCAGTACTCCATCCAAAATTACTACTCTTCATGTTATATTCTTAATGCTATTCACATTTACTGAAAGTACTCTAAAATTGTAATTCCTTTTTTTCCATAAGTTCATAGTGGATTACTCAGCTAGCTTTCTTGATAGGCCATTCTAAGCCTACCCACATTCCTTCTCCAAAGTGAGTATCAAGCACTGTACAATATGTCTGTGAATCAAACATATTAACCATTACACCAAGCCCCGGTCAATAACTGTATAAATTGTTTCTCATCCATTTTCTTTCTTTTTTTTTTTACTTATCCCCTTTAAATTTTATTTTTCTGCCTTTTACCCTTTTATCAGTATAATCATTTCCCTTTTTATTATCTCCCAGTTTATGTCCTCTTCATCTTTCATTTCAGAACCTTTTTCTATGTCATCTTTGTTATTTATTTCATCTATTTTTTCTATTTCTCATGCTCTAAAATTGCTTCTCTTAGTTCATTTTCTTCTTTTTCCTTACTCTTATTTTCATTTGTGCAATCCAACCATAAATGTCCAATTTTGTTACATTTATGACATTTCAATTCCCATGTTTTTCCATCGTGTCCCGTTTCCCCACAAATACATTTTCTTTTGTCATAGTTACTTTACATATGTTCTTCTATTCAAAAAAAAAAAATGTTTTGGGTTTTTAGCATTTTACAACACCCCAATTCCCCTCCACATTTATCATGCTTAGTGTGGGTATACTTTTTTTCTTTCTGTTTTTAACACAATATTCCAAATCCAGCCACCAGTACATAAAACTTCTTTTTGTCATAAATGTTTGCAGTGTCCAGCAGTTCTTTTTATAAAGCTTTTAAATGTCCTTTGAAACTTTCTTTCTACCTCGGTTTGAAATTGTACGTGAATTTTCTTTGTTTCCTTGTTAAATGCTTTTATCACATAAAGATTCCATGGGTCACAGTCTTTCTTTTTTCAAATTCCCTAAAAAAAATTTCCATTAAAAAAAAAAAAAAAGCAGTCTCAAATATAATGTCACAAAATGTCTCTTTTTAATAAGAATAAATACTCTTATCTCATGTTCTTTTATACCCAAAGGAGCTATTAAATTATCCCATACTTCATACTTGCCCATTTCTTTGTCTTCTTTACTTTGAATCCTTACCACTTCCATTTTTCATTTTATTCTTCCTTCTTTTCTGCTACTCTTGCCTTATTTTACTTTCTCTGCTTATGTTTCATTTTTCCATCTATTCTTTGAGATTGCCTACCCAGGAACAATCTCATTCATTTTCTGGCTCAGTCTGCGCCATTTCTTTATGCAAATCTTCTACAACTCTCCCAACTGGAGGGGTGTAATTACACTTCCATCATTTACTGACTCATCTCCATAAAACAGGTTTCTTTGAAACATTTCCTCAGAATTCTGCAGACATTCTCCAGTCTTGAGATTTGCTTTCAGCTTCATTTCTTTCACCACTCCAGCATGTGCATCGCTGTCTCTCCATCTGCCTCCCTGTTTCTCCAAGGTGCCCTTACACCTGGAATGAAAACAGAAAGTGCTCCTTCAAAATGGGTCCCACTTGCAACAATGATAGGTAGAGGAAATTCAACAATACCCTGGCAAAATTTCTCCTGTTAGTATAAATGCCAACTTGAGTCTTCCCTGAAAAATGGCTACCAGCCTAGTGGGATTATCCCAGTCAACAAAGGATAAATAAATAAAAAATATTGAAGCTTAGATTTGGAAAATCGTGTCTTGTTTTATGTATTCAATATATCTGAATGAGAGAACGTTTTATGGAAGGTCTCATAGTTTTATCATAGATTTTATTGTATGATTTTCATAGTATAAATTATGTAAAACTTGTTAGTTGTTTAGTTGTGATGAAGTTCTGTTACTATTTTTGAACAAAAGCATTAGACTATTATAATAAATGTCTGTTGAGAGTATGTTCTTTACGTTTAATGTTTGGTTATTTATTCCTATCAGATTCGTGGATGGTGCTCAGCAGTGCACATAACATGACACCATTGCAAAGTAGTAAAGCATTTACATTCACTCTGGTGCACATGAGAACATGTGCTACACTAGAAAGCTAGTTCCTTTTATATTTTTTAAGTAACAAGTAAGGAAACTTGCTCAGAGTCACATAGCAGTGAAATGGTCAGGCTTCAATTTCAGAAAAAAATGGGAAATAATATATTCCTATACATCTATCTATATTTAAATATCTATATCTATCTGTCTATATATATATATATATATATATATATATATATATATATATATATATATATATATATATATATATATATATATATATATACACAGTGGTGGTGCTGCGGTAGCGTTGTCGCCTCACAGTAAGACGCTGTCTGGTTCAATTCTCAGCTAGAGCATCTTCTGCGTGGAGACATGCGTGAATGGGTGTACCTTTGTTGAAGGAATGGGTGTACCTTTGTTGAAGGTTGTGCATCAGGCCTGGCAAGCCGGTACATAAAAATCAACTGCCAATCATTAGCAGACCGGAGTTCCGCTGTGGCGACCCCTAACCAGGAAAAGCTGAAAGACACAAACAAATATATATATATATATATATATATATATATATATATATATATATATATATATTCAGATTTACTGCCTTAAAGCACATAGTACTTACTTTACAGCTCTAGGAACCCCTAGGAAACCTTGTAAACTGCAATAGCCTAACTCCTCCCCTGAACAGCTACGTAAGCAAGGTTTTATATCTACCTACAAAGACCCACCATTTTCAAATGGCTGGTGCTTCTAGACCCTGTCAGCAGCATCCTCATCCTCATGGTATGTTGTATTATTTGTAAGTGTTTGCCATGTTTAATTTACAGTAGAAACAACAGTAATTACCAGCCCTGTTGAATTCTTAGTTGCAACTGAATTCCCTGTTTAGTTTATAGTAGCAACAACAGTAATTATTAGCCCTGTTGAATTCTTAGTTGTAACTGCTTGCCCTGTTTAACTTACAGTGAAAACGATAGTAATTGCTTGCCCTGTTTAATTCATAGTAGAAACAGCAGTTGATTGACCTAAATTGCAAATGCTTGCCCTGTGTCATGGTTTGTAGATATGACAGTTTGAGTTCGTGTTACATGTTGTCTGTGCTCTAGTTTTATAAATGCAGCATATTCTGCAGTTGTGTGATTAAAGTTATGCACAGATTTGCCAAATGCATGCATGTTTCTGACTTGGGTATAAAATAAAGTGCTCACGGTGCTCACAGCATCACGGACCTTGTAAGTTACTGTATGTAATTAATGTGAATAACTAGTGCTCTGTGATTTTTAAGTGCTGTTTTTGACCGGCCGTGATGTATAGGGGAAATAGACCAAACTGACCTGATCTGCGCTCGAAAAAAGCAAAGTAGAAGATGTTTTTATTGCTTACTGTGTGCTGAATGAACTAATGTCTTCTTGTGTCTCACTAGCAGTCTCCTATCCCTGACAACTGATAAACTTGTTTATTCTTGTTCCTTGGTCTGCAATTATAGTACTGAATTGCCTCTTACCAAACTATTTAATTAACTTGCTCTACTCTAATTTCCAAGTAGTTCCCCTGATATATAATCCCATATACTGTGCTCTCTGACAAAGAAGGATGCTACCCTGCTGAATACAGTTACACTGAAGTCAGCCACTACAAAGTGCAAGGTGGAAACTTAATACTGTTCACCATTTTAAAACTGCAAGCTGCTGACTGGGGTCTAAAACACCTATAGTTTGTCCCCATTATAAATTGGTAACTCCCTACCCTAACTAAAGAGTAGTTTAACCCCTGCCCCCTCTAACTATTGTATTTCTAACCTTAAAACAACCCTAGATTTGTAGTAACTATAGAGCATTCACTAAAAGTTGTATGAAAAAACAGCAAACCTATAGCTAGCAAAATTAAGAGCTAAAACTAGTATAATTAAGAACTAAATACTTAACTTACAGCTCTAGGAAGCCCTAGGAAACCTTGTAAACTGCTATAGCCCCTTATAATTAAGAGCTAAAATACTTACCTTACAGCTCTAGGAAGCCCTAGGAAACCTTGTAAACTGCAATAGCCCCGTATAATTAAGAGCTAAAATACTTACCTTACAGATCTAGGAAGCCCTAGGAAACCTTGTAAACTGCAATATCCCTGCTACGCTCGGGATCACTTCACTCCCCTCCCTGCCCCTAATACCTCTAAATTTATAGTATAATAGCCACTCCCCACTTACTAGATCCTATCAGCTGTCATCTGGGTTATTTTGTCCCAACCCCATTCCTCTACCTACATTTTACTAGCACCTATTAGATTTTATCTGGCATTCTCCCACTCCCTTCCAGCACAGTTATCTCACCACTTTATCTTCTGGTGTTGCATCACCAGGTAAAACAGTTCCTTAATGCACTAGCTGTATCCCAAACAATGATACACTCCTCTCTGCTACCCCTCCTGCTGGTCCCATACCTCCTTACCTTGTATGAAAACCAGTTTTTCATGGGCTTTCAGGTCCTGAAGGGCCATACTATCACCCCAGCTGTAAATCTTCCCACCTTCAACCATACGTACAGGACCGGGACCTGGCCAACGTCTTGTTCACTCTACCAACATATCAACCCCAGGCACATTAGCTCTAGATCCAAACACTACCACAAACTTATAAACAAATTCCTGAAGCTTATCACTAAGTATAGACCTAGCCTAATACTTGATGGTGATATTCTCCCCAACCCTGGCCCACTCACTTCAGATACACATACCCCCTCTACTTGTAATCTAAGCTATAAACCTACAAGTAATAGACCAACTAACTCTCTCCTAGTCTGTCATCTCAATATTAGAAGCATTAATAACAAGGTACATGAACTGCATGCAATCCTGGCTGTCCACTACCCTGAGATTCTCTGTTTATCTGAAACCTGGTTAAAACCTAACACTACAGACAATGTAGTGGTACCACCTGGGTATAACATACACAGGCTGGATCGTGCTTCCAGGAAGGGGGGTGGGGTAGCTGTACTCTATAAATCTGAGTTGAATGTGACCATAGATGTATTACAACCACCTCAGATCAACAACTCAGAGATTTTTGCCACCAAATTGCAACTTAATAAAAGTAAATGCATTAATATAGTCTGCATGTACATTCTCCCAGGTAACAATATAGCTACACTTGAAGACACCCTGCACTGGCTATCATGTCACTACCCCCAAGAAACCCTACTACTTGTAGATTTTAACACAGACTGAGGCACCTGTTCCACAGAACCCCAACCACCTATATTAACCTGCATGCATTTACACAAATCATATCCACCCCTACCAGGATAGGTAAACCCAACCAAAAAGAAAGTATATTTGACTGGGTACTCATAAATAGTCACCCCAACTGTATACCTCTGGTACCCTCCCCAATAATCTAAGCGATCACCTTCTCACATACATAATGGCCTTGTATGTCAGGCACATGTCACCTCTGAGCAGGCGGTATATACTGAATGGTAATTAAACACAAAGCCATTAACCCCCAACAACCCTTACTCAGAAAAGTTAGAAACAAAACAAACTTTGACCCTGCCAAATTCCAACAGGAACTTAACTCATGTAATTGGTCTATTCTAAAATACCTCCCCTTAGAGGAGGCAGTTGTATACTTTAATAACAAATTCCTTGAGATCCTTGATTTGCATGCACCTGTTCATTCAAAGAGAACAAAAGCAAAAACTGCACCATAGCTTTCTAAAAAGTCTAGACTCAAAATTATCCTTAGAAACAAAGCATGGGCTTTATGGCATTCTACTAAAGACCCCCAAGATCACATTAAATTCAGGGAATCTAGGAACAACACTAAAAAATCCATTTTACAAGATAAAAAACAGTACTACTGTAATTTACAGACAGTAAATCAAAACAACCCTCAGAAGTTTAGGGTTGGTTTGAATAATCTACTATATCCTGGACAAACTTCTACACCTATCCCCGCTGCTACTATTGACAAACCCCCGGAGGATGTTTCAGATAGATTTAACTGATTCTTTACTAAGATAATTCAAACCCTAGCTAGCCAACTACCTCCTAGCTCCCCTGGCCCTGAAAGTACCACCCCTAGAAACCTACTCTCGTTCAGCTTTCAACCAGTTACCACGTCACTTATCTGTACTGTCATCAAAAAATTAAAACCTACCACACTCCCTGCCGAGTACCTTCAAAAATCAGCTGATGCTACTGTTTACCCGGTATCAATACTAATTAATTGAACCATAGTAGAAGCTAAAATTCCCACCATCTGGAAAATATCCTAAGTAATCCTACTTCACAAAGGATGCAGCTCTACTGAATCCTCCAATTATAGGCCAATAGCTATACTCTCTCCACTTGCAAAGATTATGGAAAAATGTATTCACAGACAAGTCATGCACCACCTAATCCAGAATCACCTCATGGCAGACACCCAGCATGTCTTCCGTCCTCACCTCAGCCCTACTAGCCTTTACCAACACCATAAATCATAATTGTAACAATAATTATATATCCTCAGCCCTCTTCTTGGATCTTTCCAAGGCATTCAACATGATTGATCACCAACTTTTAATACACACCCTGTGTACATTCTGTCTAGATACTAAACCCTTCAATTGTTTAAATCCTTCCTGAATGGGAGACAGCAGGCTGTTCTTTGGCAAAACAAACTCTCTAACCTACTACCTAACACCCTTGGAGTACCACAAGGCTCTATACTAGGGTCCCTGCTGTTCTCCATCTTCAATAATGACCTGTATACTGTCATCCCAAAAGTCAGCTGTATCCAATACGCTGATGACTCTACCCTGATCTGCTCGGCCACATCTCCGACAGACTTATGGTCAGCTACCCAGACCACCTTTGCTACTATAGAAAACTGGCTTTCTGAATGTCGTCTGATACTAAATCCCAAAGAAACTAAAATGTTGTTATCTTCACCAACACATAGGTCTACTACTTTTACCTTTACCATAAATGTAAATGATGGCGCAATAATCTCCCCTGACCCCTCTACAAAACTATTAGGTGTCATTATAGATAATTTAAAATTTGACCTACATGTAAACCAATCGATCAAAACCATCAATAAAAAACTAGGGTCACTTTATAGAATAAAAGCCTTCCTAACCCATCCAGCCAAAATTGCCATAACCCGCTCTTACCTTCTTTCAACACTTCTGTATGCATCCCCTCTACTCACTAATTTAAACAAGACTGTCCTTAACAAACTCTCAATCTGCTACAACCACATTGCCAGGTTTGTCACTGGGCTGCCATTTAGGACACATCATTGCATCAATCTAAACCAGCTTGGGTGGCTTGAACTATCCAGTGTAATCCAGTATAACCAACTAATTATGGCCTATAAATTCCTTTATAATCCAGACAATACTCCTGCACTTAAAAATCTTATCACCCCCTATAACAATCTTTGACTGCTTCGATCCTCTAACAGACTACTAATTCAGACAAGCAAAATTAACAACACAGCCGGTGACTCTCTCTTTGCAAACTCTGTAGGTAGATCCTGGAACACACTTCCAACTGATATTACTTTACTTTCCTCCCTAGGTCAATTTAAAACTAGACTCAAACAACATCTGGCACTAAACTGGATATGCCATTGTATCAAGCCTGGCTAACTATCTTCTAGAATATATAAAATCTGTTAATCAGCTTATTGTGTAATTTACTCCTGACTTCCACTCAGGATTAACTCTAACCTGTGGAACATGTTTATCTTGTTTGCTTATGTAATCACTGTTAATATTCTATTTGTAATATGTTTTGTTCTATCTGTTTACCTTGGAGCTTTTCGACCCGGGCCTCCTCTGAAAATGGACATACATCCAGTCAGACTATCCCGGTCAACAAATGTAAAATAAAATTAAAATAAAAAAATAAATTGAGTTCATGGAATGGGTATCTTCTGTGAAGAGTGTGCATGTCACCCCTGTGTCCATGGGCTTTTACTCAGTGCTCCTTTTCCATGCTATATCCAAGGCATATGTTGTAGATGATCTGCTTATCCACCAAAATACCATTTGGTGGCTTACTGCGTATGAGTGAATATGTACACATTCTGTGACAGATAATACTTCCTATCTGGAATTAGTTTATCTATTGTGCACCCTATGAGTACTTGGATAGTTTCCAAATCCCTACTGATGCTAAAACTTTATAAATTGGTAACTACCAAATTAATACATGACTGACTTAATGAATGAATGAATAAGTGAGTGAGTGATTGAAAATAATAATTATCTAGTAATCATTCAAAAAGCATGACCAAACAAAACCAGTAACTTAATTTGATATTAAAATTTTCCTTTCTCAGTATTTAACAGATTGTAGTTCAAGCAATCTGATGGAATATGAATACATTGTCTCCATATAAATGTACATATATTTTTTATCATATATGTGATAAAGTGTACATTAATGAAGACGACATCTTTCTAATTTAAAACACAGTGCTTTGCTCACAAAAGACACTCCAGAAGGGAATGTACCAAATTATTGTTGCCTTCAGTATAGGGTTAGACTTACTGTCACTTCTTTAGTAATCTGCCGGGCTAAGAACAACATAGTAATTCTTCAAATGGTTTGAAATCAGGCATACCCTTCCTCCAAAAAATTTATGATTTATTTATTTTTTTTAGCTGAAAGACTTCAGGAAAAATACTGCAGCTGGTCACTAAAAGAATGGTTTACTCTGCACTTTCTGACTCCTCCAGGTGCAATGCTGTGGCTGCCTAGATGGAGGAGGCAATGTTAGAAAAATGGTCAAATCACTGACATTTTTAAACAAGATACAGATGTTCAGGAGTCAGTTCTTGCAGTGCAAACAATGACCTAAGAAATGTTTATGGGTCACTGTACCTCTTGCTTGTGACAAATATATGCATTATTATTTTGACAATTATGTGCCACATATAGTACAAAATTTATTTCATTAGATTGACCTTAACTCATATAAGTAACAGGTAGTACAAACAATGTTAAATATGGAAACATGTGCTTGCTGTTCTTGTATATATGATTTATGCCACAAAATGTAAACCATTAACATATTTAATGCACCAACAAATTAATGGCAAAATCAGTAGAGAAATGCACACAATTTTTAATATTTGATGCAGTCCTTGGAAGTGGGATTAAAGAAACTATCTGCACTATTCAGCAGCCACCAAAGCTATTGCATTGTATTTTGCACATTTTCATTATTTGGACAATGCAAGCACATTCAATTTTTGCAAAATACTTTTTATGACGTTAAAATGGCACTATAATCATATATGCATTATTTTATGAATGCAGCTTTTTATGCAATTTTCTTAACAATTCACATTAGTTATGTCAGAGTTTACTATCCAATATTGGATCATCAAAGAAATTCATAGAACATGTGTATATAATATTATTACTGCATTGTACAAGCAATAACCACACTGACATTGTAACACAATGCAAATTTTGTAAAAAATATTGACCTCATGTTGAATACATATTTAGTTAGATTACTGCCTGCACCTTCAGTTATATCTGTATTTTTCTCTTGCATGTAGTATGAAAAACAAAATTGTAAATATCTTTACCATTAGATGGTAGACAGCAAAGGCAATTAACCTCCTTACACTCTGTTAGTAGAAATTGGCACCTAGTGAACTTATTACATAAAGTTTCTAATGAGATGCAATGGTGTCACAATATATACACTTCTAAGTAATCTTTAGCTAACATTCTATCTTGCATACTTGCATATTGAAATAACAATATATCCATTGTATAAGTGTATATAATGAAAACAAGTTAATATACAGAGTAAAGAATTTATCTGTTGTTTATATATATATATATATATATATATATATATATATATATATATGTATATTCATAAGCCTAGATAGTCTGTACCTAATCTAATATCATTAATGGGGAAATTGTTTAAACAATACATGATTTTAATGACAAATACATCATATAGACTACCATTTAACATTATAAAAGAGTCATTTTACAGACAGATATCATTCTTCTTTGAAGTATGCTATTAGATTTGTTTTTCTTTTCATTATTTTATAGTTATTACTTATGTGAAACAATCTTATAATTAGCTTAAATCTTTATGAATAAGTTACATAGAACGTACTAAACTTGCAGTATGTTATAACAATATGGTTTAAAACTTCAGCTATATAAAGTGATGAGCTTTTTGTTTTAGTAATTATAGTATTCCTAGTTACAAGTAAAGATTGATAGTAGCTTGGGTGCTGTTGCTATTGGAAAGGATGATAATTTGAGTGGTTATGCTACTCAAATTAGTGGTTTTCAACTCCAGAATGGGGAGGGTTAGTTATGTTATATTAAAGTTATGTATTAATGATTTGATACAATCTTTTCTGACGTTCACAATAACATGTTGTAATATCTCGCAGTATAATATTGATTTATTATTAAGGTTTTCTAGCATTTATTATCAACAAGATGACAAATTACTGAATAACTATGTACACAACAAACATAAATACAAATGTTTCTTTTAAAAGGCATTTCAATTAATATCAATGGTCTAAATAATCCCTGCAAAAGAAGAGGTTTAAACAAATACCTTAAAACACATAAATCACACCTTGTCTTTTTACAAGAAACACACTTGATATCTTCAGATATTGATAATTTAAACTCCAAACATTCTTCAATTCTAGCTAGTTCAGAACATAATGAAAAAAAGAGGGGTAGCTATTTTATGGAGTAATTCCCTTCCTGTACCTAAAATATTGGAAGTATACAAAGACAATAAAGGGATGTTTTGTTCACTCACAATAGAATTATATAAGAAAAGATATACTCTAATAAAAATATATTGGATACCAGGTATAGGATCAAAAACAGTAAAACAGCATTTAAACAAGATTGTAAACTTAGCTAAAGGTAGCATTGTAATTGCAGGTGATTTTAATTGTATTTTGAATGATACAGATACTAACACTACAGTTACAAGGAAAATTTCCACCTCTGCAAAATTATTAAAAGACTTTGCAGATTTATTTTTGTTAAAGGACATAAACATGTTTGCAGAACCAGACTCACTCCCATATACCCATTATTCTTATAGACACAAAACAAATTCAAGAATTGACAGAGTTTTGATCTCAAATGAGTTAACAGATGATCTTGTAAAAGTAAAAGTCATCTCATGTCCCATATCTGATCACAACTGTATTACCTTTGAACTATTAACTAAGAAAATACACAATATTACAATCAAAAGGCTACCAGTTTACATAACAAAATTGAAAGAATTTAAGGAATTTCTATTATTAGAGATACAAGACTTTATTACTCTAAATAATACATGAGAAACTTCAGAAATATACATATGGGGTGCTTTAAAAGCATATTTATATGAAAGAGTACTTATGTCGTACAATAATAAAATAAAATCCTGGGATAAAGTTTTATTAGACATACAACATAAACTGGACAAGTTAAAACTTAACACTGAGAGAAATAATGAAGGAAAAAAATAAAGAAAAATAAATGAACAAACTAAATAATAAATATTTGGAGATTTTAAATCACAAAACAATGATTAACACAGAGAAATTTAAATTTATAAACTTTTCAACTAATCCTAGATCTCTAAATGTCTTAGCAAATAAAACCAAAAGACTTAACAAATTAAATCATATCAAAGAGATTTATTCTCCAAAAAAGCAAAAACTAGTTTCAAAACTACAAAATATCTTATCTGAATTCAAATATTTTTTTTTATAAAATTAATCAGAAATCACAAAAGGTAGACCCTAAAGACTATGTTAAGTTTTTCATATCTAAATACATTAAAATAGATGATCACATGAACAATCTATTAATATAGATAAACCAATATCTTTTATAGATGTCCAAAATCAAATAACAAAACTTAAACCAAACAAAGTACCCGGAAATGATGATATTATACCAGAAATATATAAGATTCTTCCAAAATTGGCACTAAACTTATTACACAAAGTGTTTAATTTATCCCAAAACAACACAATTATTCCCCCATCATGGTTTCCCCCAATAATTAAAACAAATAAAGGCGCCACCAAATGGTCTTCATATAGACCAATCTCTTTATTAAATGTTGACTACAAAATGTTCATGTCCATATATGCGGAAAGGATTAAGAATTTTTTACCATCCCTAGTTAATGAAGACCAAACTGGATTTATAGTTAACAGGAATACTTATGATAACATTAAAAGAACAATTACTCTGATAGATGCTGCAAAAACATTAAATAGAAACTTAACCCTAATAAGCTTAGACATAAACTGTGCCTTGATTCAGTTAATTGGGATTACCTATTCATACTCTTACAAGAGGTGAATTTCTCAAATAATTTTACAAACCGTATATTCAATTTATAAAAAGATAGTCAAGCTTATATTAAAATTAATACTACCATTTCTGAGAAAATATCTGTTATAAAGGGAACTAAACAAGGATGTCCCTTGTTGCCACTATTATTTACACTAGTTATAGAACCATGGGCCAACTTCATAAGGGATGATGAAAGAATTGAAGGTTTCAAGTTGAATTCTACTACGTCTTCTAAACTACAATTATTTGCTGATGACATTTTAATAACTTTGGAAGAAAATAATAAATCTATCCCAGCAGTATTTGCAATATTATGAAGTTTCAAAAAATAGCAGGTCTAACTTTTAACAATAATAAAACCAAGATACTTCTTGGTTATATAAAAGGAATTACAATTCCTCAGAAATACAAAAAAATATATCCCTTAGAATAATCAAATAACATATTTAGGAATAATAATTACAAATAATATCAAAGATATTGCTCAAGTAAACTATAGTAACTGTCTAACTAGATCAGAAGATTTAATAAATAAATGGAATAGACTATTATTTACTATGGAAGAAAGACTGTCAATCATCAAAATGATTATCCTCCCTAAAATACTTTACATTATTCAATTGTTGTCATTATTTCCTTCCAAGATTATAATAAAAAAAATCAATACATTAATGATTAAATTCTTTTGGCATCCTAATAAGCATAGAATTGCTTTAAATTACCACATGTATGATTGGACAAAAGAAGGTATAAGTTTTCCAAATTTGGAATTATATACAATGTCCTCGATTATTAAAACTATTTCCTGCTTAATTAACAACAACTATTCTCCTAAGCGGAAATTATACTTAACTTTATTATGTTGGGATTCTACTATCTCGCTAAATAATCAAAAAACATTAATAATAAAGAACTCTATCCTATGGATGATAAACGATTTTTTTATAACACAATCAATTAAATCCTATAAATCAAACTATATGCTAACTCTTTTTAAGACATTTAGAAAGTATATCTTTAAGTTTACAAATTATAAGGTTTGGTTCTTTCTTCTTTATCCAATATCCTTGACTCAAGGCCTTATACTCTCAACAGATCTCACAAAAATGTTAATTTTCAAAGAGAAAGGTTTAATTTATTGGTCTCAACTAATGAGAAAGGACATAATTAAGTCTTTAGAGGACCTGAAAAATTAATTTAAAATAGAAAACATATATTGGTTAAATTTACAAGAATGTAGACAACATTTATCAAATGCTTTAGACTTAATGCCCCGAGATTTAATACAATCTATACCAAAAATAAAATAATTTCTAATTACAAGCACTCAGAATGCAAATATTGCTAATATTACATTATCACATATTTATAAAATATTAAGAGATGAAACAAATCAACATCCTGAAAAATATTGGGACTACTTTAATACAATTAATTCTCATCTTCCCAATGATCCAGATAAACTTAATATTTTAGAATCAGCTTATAAAATGACATCTTCTTTAAAGTGGATAATTTATACTTGGAAATTTATGCATAGATCCTTCATTACACCACATATCATTAACAAATTCAACAAGAATATAATCATGTGTTGGAGATGTAAAAATATATTGAAAGCTGACTGGTCACATATGTTCTATGATTTGATACTATTAAAAAATATTGGGAAGATATAAATTGTTTCTTACAAGGCTTGTTTACAGATAACTTTATGTTAACCAAGTCTTTAATATTATTTAACACTCAAATGCATCAAAGTGTTAATAAAATGAAATATCCAATAATATGGACAGTACTGTCTGTAGCAAGGAAAATAATAACAATAAATTGGAAATCTGATTCTCCTCCATCATTTTGAGAATTTAAAATACTTCTCACTGAAGTCTGCAATCTAGAGCTATTGACTATCAAGTCAAGAACAAATAAAAACATAAACAAAATAACTTTGTGGAAAAAATTATTTGATTTGCTAGAAAAATATTAACTGTAAAAAACATATTTATTAAAATCTGATGTACATGTGAGCGTCATTGTAAATAGTTATGTCCCTTTGTTAGTTATAAATTGTTTAACTTTTGTATTGAATATACTTGAACATCTTTTGTATTTAGTTCTTTTATTGAAAATTCAATAAAGTTGTTTAAAAAAAAAAAGAAATTCATAGATTAAAGCAGTGGTTCCCAAACATTTTCAATTCTCAGCTCCCTTGTTGAATCCAGGTTTTCCCAAGTCACCCCCCGTCAAATTCTAACAAAGTATACTTTGCAAAATATTTTTTTTT
Source organism: Protopterus annectens (assembly GCF_019279795.1). NCBI lineage: Eukaryota > Metazoa > Chordata > Ceratodontiformes > Protopteridae > Protopterus > Protopterus annectens. The sequence continues at coordinate 832,399,839 of NC_056732.1, forward strand.
AATTAAAAAGGTTAGTTAGGTAAAAATAAATAACACACATATTTAAGATCACAAAAAATGTAATTGTAATTGAACAAATTTATAACACAGGTATTTAAGATCACAAAAACATGTAATTGAACAAATTCAACTAATTAAAATTAGTGGGATGGATGAACCTGTTGCTCACTGCACATTTTCTCAAATCTTGGAATCAAACTGGACACAGCCACTCTCATTTCCTTCCCCACATTGATTTTCACTCTATACATTTTTAAATGTCAATGTTTTCTAAGGTAATAAACTAAATAAATAAATAACCAAACAAATAAGCAGAGAGTGACCTTTGTAAAGGGCTTGTAGTATCAGTCTCTTATCATTGTATGTTTTTGTTTGTGTGTGTGTGTGTGTGTGTGTGTGTGTGTGTGTGTGTGTGTGTGTGTGTGTACACGCGCATGCACACGTGAGTCTGTGTGTGTTTGGGAGGGAGTGGTATTAAGTCATCTAGCAGTAGTTTGTGTGATTTATTAAGCAGAGGTGACCTCTGTCTGGCATACAAAGCACTCTCAGACCCCGCCTTGATGGGACTGCTGCATATCCACAAGTCAAGCTCCACTTGAGTAGACCATACGTGCAACCTCAAACTGGTCTGTGACATCAATAGGACTTGTTGGCGGGACAGATTTGTGTACAAGAGACTCTCCCTTTTGTGGAATAGACTCCCTCTCCACATAAAGCAGGGTATCTCATTAACCCTTTTTAAGATTAACCTGGATAACTGGATGGGGAACAGAAAATACACCCCTGGGATTCCGCCTGTGTCCTTACTGGACAGTGGCATAAGGTGCTGACTTGTTGGAACATGTGCTAAATTCTTGGCTAGGCTTGTATGGGCCTCAGGGCCAATAGCTAGTAACTTTCTATGATCCTATGATTCTATGAAGCATGTGAAGAAATTTAATTCATTTTATTAAATTTCCATGAGAATTGGTAGAGGACCTATAAAGGACCATGAGCACCATGTCTATTCCTAAGATGTTAACAGTCAAGGCAATTTTCTTAAACGAGTAATTCTTGTTGAATCTACGGTTCCTTTCCATGGGTAATGCATTCAGTGGCAATATGTAATAGCATTCATCATACAGAAGAGATAATGGATCATCACAGCCTTGTAAGCATAGTCCGTTCAGACAACTATACATGAGTCAGACAGAACTTAATTCTAAAAACGCAGAATATGTATGTTTAAACACTGATTAACATGTCATGTGAGAACAGCTAGTCAGATGTTATGCATAACGCAGATAACATTTATTTGCTTACATCTGCACAAATGCCAGAATATGAGTCATAAAGAAGATAAGTGTATTATTTGGGACCTATATTGCAGATATCTGTATAACAAAAAAAACATAATGCATTGTCTATAAACAGGATCTTAGGATCACACAGTATTAACTGCATTGGACAGGGGTATAATGGTACGCAATGTTTACGTTATGTATTAACAAGCATTAGTAGTGAATTATCATTTGATGTCTCATTTAATAGCCAAGGAGATGAAGCTATGATATTGGCAAGTCAGGTATAGAAGAGCTGGACAGTGAGGAGGTTACAATGACAAGGAAGAGAATATCTACTACTCGCATACGTGTCTGTTTTCAGGAGTGACTGAAACGTTCTGTATTGTTAATGTGCATGCCCAAACATATACTTCAAGTCTGATTTATTGTGCTGCTTGTCAACCAAACACCATCGAAAACATTTTTTAAAACAGTTAAAACAGGAACGTTAAAGATCAACAAATGACAGCATTTAAAATAGTCACAAAGCAAAAACTGAAAGCCATGGAGAATTATAGACAAGTAATGAGTAAGAAAAAAGTATAAGATAAAAAGTTACAGTGTCCTAAGCTAATTCAAATGAATGTGTTTTTAAGGAAGATTTCATACGAGCTGAGAAGCTGACAAGATAGCTGCTTACCCATTGCATGCCAGTCTTTCAAGGCCACATTAGGGGAAAGGACTTAAAAGTATGTCTGTCATAAAAAAATATATGAATTCAAAATATTTAACAGATTATGCACTGTATTTTCCATTTTGTGCATACTGTTTATCCTACAAGTCTCTGTACACTGGTCTTAGTGTTTGCTTTTTTCTAAGCTCATCTTCATAAAAATATTTAAAATGGTGAAAGTAGGACGCATTTAGTTTTACATTTTTTTTCCCCATTTAACTTGAGAATCTATGAACCAAATGTTTCAACATTTGACCACAAGAATTAGGCTCTAGTCTTGCTTGAGTCTTGGACAACTATCAGGTTGCCTGATCAGGACAGAGTTAACATGAAAAAGAACAGCATGTTCCAAAACGGAATAGGGAAAAGATGGCAATATTTAACCAGGAAACATGTCTTAACTAAAAGAACGTCTGTGAACATTTTACAGGAAAACTTTAAAAAGGACGTACAGCTTATGCAGCCTTCAAATACCCATCACAAAATTACGTTACATCAAGGAAGATCCTGTTGCCCACCACTAAGGCAGCACTAACACAGAAGTGATAGTATAACAGCAGCTCCACGATTGTTTAAAGGGGAAAGTCATGAACTTTTAAAATACAGCCACAGGTATAGGCCTGAAGCTACTGAGTAAAAGCAAGAGAACAAGATAAGAGATATCTGTGATCTGCAACAATGACTTCAGCACCCAGTGTTTTTGCCCCTTTGCTAGCAGTTACCCTCCCTCCTCAGACTTGCCTTTCTGTACTTACCCACACAGCTCTGAGTAGCTGAGCTGGCTCTGAGCTGCTGTTAGTGCACTTAGAAAGATGGTCAAACCAATAAACCTGTACGCACACCAGGCAGGTACTATGCTTGAAGCCGGGGCAATCTTTCGACCACCTGCCCCATACATGATCTTGGCGGTTACGCAGTAGCTAGGGGAAAAATCTGCTACAAGCTATCAACATGACATGAAACAGCAGCTACAGGAACTGTCACAGTCACTGGGGCTAGTTACATGATAACCAGAGCAGATGAACGGACTGGTGATATTGTTCCAGTCTGGAAAGGTCCTATTTTGGTTTGTGAAAACCACTGCCATTTTTTTTTTAAAACTACTTAATTTCATATCTCTTTCTCTCTCTCTCTTAATTCTGTACCAGAATTTTCTTCTCTATAACAATTAGCTATCAAGGTGAATGACGTTTTTTCTAACCTAACTTTTTTTAAAAGAAAAAGATGTGAATTTCAGTAGCAGAGCTTTTGAAAAGGGACGATAGTTTCTTCCATAACTTGGCATCATGGATGCGGTCACTCTACAGCCAACTTGTAAGCACTGGTGGACATGTTAATCTTGGCAGGCACATTCTAAACACACCTGAAGAGGACTGCTTGCTCCAGCATTAAATGTTATCTTTCTGTTGTCCATTTTTGTAAATATGGAGATCAGTTTAATAGGACTGTGGACACAACCTGACTTCTCTCAACTGTTTAAGGAAGCGATGTTGTATATAGCCATTGTCTTGATAAGCTCCTGCTTAAGCTATACCCTCAGCAACGACAGCAAAACTTAGACTTGTTGATAATATTACCTAAGACTATAAAGACTGCACAATTTATTTGGATATGTAAAAGATTTTAAGTAGGAGACTTGAAAGGGCAGCAGTCAGTGTCAAATCGTAGTAAAATATACAGTAGAGCTTAATATTTCCAGAATGTACTGTGGTTTATCTTTGAATACATTCTGAATCTGCTTGCAGATGCTTTCAAGATAATAGCTATAACCTTTAGCGCAGCCGCAAAATACACCGTAAACTAATAAGCTTAGTAACTAAGCTTATTAGTTTGTGGTTTATTTTGCGGCTAAGCTTATTAGTTCACGGCACCCCTATGAGGAAGCCACGGCTCCCCAGGGCACAGCTGCTCACACTTTAGGAACCCTTGGCTTAAAGAGTCTTATTGAATTGTAGCAATTTTTACCTTAGACTGTACACTAAAATATATTGCCAAGCCTTTACTAGGTATCTGGGATTATGCTGGGTAGAGAGAAAATAGTGTTTTTCTTTGCTGCATCATTCCAGGACAGTGACTATTTTAAAGCCACTTTATTTTCCTTTAATTAGACCATGATGGGATGTAATTCAATAACTGGTAGATAATAGTGTTGTTTTTATTAAAAACATGTTCCTGTTTTGTGAGCTGATTTAACTAAAGATATGAAAGTATGCTGAGAACATATAACAATGTGCACAGCAAGTGTGCACAGTGTTTAATAATAGAAGCACATGCTTTCATGAATGGTTTAGCTCCGTGGAGATTACTAATCTTCAGATTAGTCTAGAAAAAACATCTCATTAACATAATGGTCAAATTTAAGTTTGTTACTTGCAATACTTAGTAGTTTAGCAGTACTGATCCCCTCAAGTGGACAGTTGTTGGGTGTAAGATGCTGCCTAGATGTGGCTTTTTATTGTGAAAAGCTGGTATAATTGATGAAAATTCAGATAATGGAACATACCTGCTTTTTTGCCAGTAGGTTGCTGTAAAGGGGACATCAGGAAATATGTCCTTTCCCAACTCTAGTGCAATCTCAGAATTGGTATAAATAAGCAGCCTGGGCATACCTCTCAACTGTCCATATTTCCTCAGAATGTCCAGACTTCTGCCTCATATTCTTGGTGTTTTCCGCAGAAAATTTTAGATTTTCTGGCAAAATCAAAGAAACGTTTGAATTTCAGAATTTGTACTTTTCACAAAATACATGCTAATGCAAAAGCTGTTATCCTGTCATCTTTTTAAGTTTATAACAGCAATATTTAAAACATCTCTATTTTTTAGCCTTGGCCAAGCCATTATTTATGGCTTTGTCCAGATTTCTTTTGTTAAGATGTTGATAGGTATGAGCAGCTTTTGTGGAGGATGCAGGGGGCTTGATTCTTTGTGGATCAATGTTTCTTATTTTTACAACCATTTGATTTTGATCATTTCTTGATTGATTGATTTGTAGTGGGTTTGATGAGTTGTTATGCTCCCACACTTGTTCATTGAAAATATCTTTAGATGAAGGATTTAGAGGTTGCCCATGAATAGTATGGGCATGGTTTTACTTCCATTTAGATGCAACAAAAAGTTTTGAAGTAGTGTAGATCATAGCTGGACAGATATGTAGCCGGGCTGTAACCACATGATCTCATCTGACTGAAGAGTGTAACATTTCATCCTCTGCATACTGCATACAGGAATCAGAACAACAGTGGATATAACTAGTGTTTAGGTGTATGGCAACAGATCAAAACATTTAAATACTGACAGCCTAAATCTGGACAAGAATATACATACCCTTCTGTGATGTAACTTTAATTTTGTTGATATTTTGTGTTTAGATATTTTAAATGTCAGTATTCTGACAATTAGATTTTTTGACATTATTTAGGCAGTTGATATTTAGTTGTTTAGATCTGTTGCCACAAGCCCTTAATGTTTATACTAACCATAGGTGTGACCCCATATCATATCCTCGGTAGCTACAGATCCCCCTATCATGAGTCTAGACAACCACACTGCCTATCTAAACTTACTGGAATCTCTTAACAGTCAGACTAATATCATAATTATGGGTGACTTCAACTACCCCTTCCATAAACTTTGAGACATATATGACCCATAATTCACTTACTCAGGGGGTTTTGGTCTTTGTCAATGCAAACACACTGGAGCAACTAGTTAGCTCCCCAACTAGAGGTACAAATATCTTACAGTTAGTTATCATGAACATAGGGGATGTTGCTCCCTCCTATGCATTATCTCCTCCCTTGTAAGATCTGACCACAAAATGATCTCCTTTATTATTAAAACTAACCTAGAACCCCCATCAAACTTCATACTTGTTAAGAACTTTGCTAAGGCCAATTTCCTCAAACTAAGTGACAGTTTATTAAACTTCCAAGCCACTCTGAACCCGGATGACATTAAAGCCTACTCTGAGCTGTACACAGAAGCTCTGTACAACCACGTTCATAGCTGCATAGAGGAGGCAAGACCTGTCCGAGTCAAACCTATGACTACTGGCAAAAATAAACCAGCCTGAGGGACCCTTAGCATAAATAGGCTATTCAACAAAAGGAAAAAAATGCTCTCCAAAGCCAAGTAGGAACATACAAAACAATACAAAGATACCATGATGTCTAAGCAAACAAATCAGAGAGATGATCAACTCTACCAAAGCAAACTATGACGCAAACGTAGTCTTCCAGGTGATAACCATAAGGCTTTTTTTTAACTATGTTCATAACCTCAGGGAAATGCTCAGCAATGTGCCAAGTTAATCATTAATGGAAACATTTATAACCAGCCTGAAGCTATAGCAAACCTGCTGGTCAACAAATTCAGTTCAAACGTCTACCTCCATCACCTCCTACCTCACTCAAAGAAATATCCGCAACCATCCCCCTACTATCATTAAGTGGGAACAGGTCCTTACTGTAGTGCTGAAGCCAAAAATACAGCCTACATAGGTACCAAAAACATTACAGGACACTTCTTAAATATCTTAAAACAGAACCTATCAGGGCTGCTAGAAACCCTCTTTAACCACAGTCCCTGGATGGGATTTGCCCCAGAGGAAAGAAGAACCACAACAGTCATCACTCAGCACAAGGGGGCCCATCAACTGACCCAGGGAAATACAGACCAGTAAGCATGACCAGTCTTATCTGCAAGGCCATGGAGAAAATGATCAGGGACCTGATCAATAATGACATAGGAAGTCTCTAAAAACTGAACCAGATCCAATTTGGATTTGTCAAAGGGAGGTCTTGCCTGCCTAATCTGGTGGACTTCTTTGAGAAAGTCTCCAGGGCCATGGATAAGGGTAAAATTGTACATGCAGCTTATCTAGACCTGGCCAAAGCTTTTGACACAATACCCCATGCAGGCATCATAGATAAACTTACTGAGTTAGGCATAAAGCTCTACACTGTCAGATGGATAGCCAACTGGTTCACTGACAGAACACATGTTGTCCAGATAGATGAATCAACTTCTGATAAGAAACCTATTACTAGTGGCGTCCCACAAGGATCAATGGTAGGACCTTTCCTGTTTGGTATATACGTTTCTGAAGTGAATGCCAGTTTTGGGGGCCTCTGGCTCACCAATTTTCTGATGACTGTAAGATGGAAGCAACCATTGAATATGCAAATGATATTGACATCCTACAAACAGGTTTAAAAATGACAAATAACTGGTGCCAAAATCATGGTCTGTGACTAAATGCTAAAAAATGCTTAATCATAGCCTTTGGTAAATGAGATATTCATTTACTGGCTGTCCTACCTGCTGTTACATGGTCCACAAATACATCTTAGTAATGCATCTATATCACATCTTTGAAAATTCAAAATATTGATTCTGATATGGTCAACACCATATTATCGATATTTTGAAACTTCAGACATAAAAACATAGAAAAAATAAATAAAAAAGAAAACAACTACGTTAAAACGTTCAATGTCTCTCACTTTCACTGATATGGTGCCGACCATATCAGCTTCGATATTTTTAGTCTTCGACTTAGTGATATAGACCCTTAGTAATCAACCCCTCTGTGTGATTGTTAGATTGGAATTAAAGGGATCTTGGATAACTCCATTTGGTATATTGGTAGGTTTGGACCTTATCAATAACAGTTCATTCTCTGAGAAACCAGTCAGAAGGACTTGATGACTAGTTTGGGTGATATTGTTTGATCATTTAAAATGGTTTCTGGATCTTGCATATGGTATGATTATCATCTTCATTTGAAAAAGTAATCTGATGGGTTGTTAGTGACTTCTTGAAGTTCAGTTTATAAACAATACCATTAAATTATACTTACTAGACAAGATTACATTGTTTACATTTTTATTAGCCTCTGTATTGTTAAATTGCTCAAGTCCCTGAAAGACTAAGGCTGGTATTCATAGTCGCTTGCGCAAATGGGATAGGGGTGTTCCTGATGATTATGAGTCAGCATAGCAAGGGCAGACTCCTAGAGGTCATTGATGTTAATGTGAAGGGCCTTAAAATAATCAGATGCAAATGAGAAATGTTGTCAAGCATGGTATGCTAATGAGGTGGTTTTGTAAATAATAGCCTGACATCTGCATGGTATGCACATCCCTTGTTAAATGCACTGCTTCACCTTTGATATTGGAATTACAATCTGTAAACTTGCCCCAGCCATCTCTTCAGTAGTCTGCCCAAGTATGCAGAAGCAATTCCCTGAAACAAAAATTAATTATTTCCCCCAGCAACCCTTCATTAATTTGTCTTAAGTATGCACAAGCACTGAAGTACACAATAAATTATTTTTCTCAGTGATCACTTCTGCAGTCTGATCTTGTATGCACAAGCACTTCTGTGGCACACAAATGAAGTATTACCCCAAGCAACCCCTTCAGAACATTTCCTAGTATACACAAGCACCAAAATGCAACATCCACCCAAGTAACCCCTTCAGTAACATTTCCTAGTGTGCACAACCACTAAAATGAAAGATTTCCCAAAGCAAACCTTCAGTAAAATCTCTAGATATGCACAAGCACCAAAATGAAACATTTCCCTAAATGAACCATTCAGTAATATGTTCAAATATGTACAACACTAAAATTAAACATTCACCCCAAGTGACCTCTTCAATAAATGTCCAGGTATACACAAGCATCAAAATGAAGCATTCACCCAAGTGGTCCCTTCAGTAATATGCCCAGGTATACACATGCACTAAAATGAAACATTTCCCCAAGTGACTACTTTAGTAATATGGTCAAGTATACACAAGCATCAAAAGGAAACATTTACCCAAGCGACCCCTTCACTAAAAATGTCCAGGTATGCAGACGCTCCAACTAATCTCCCCTTGCATGTCAGTATTCTTCCTGAAAACTGCTATTTACTGGAGTAAGTTCAGGGCTATTTACACACTTTGTATGCAATTGAGCTCATTACAGATTCATGTCTATGAATAGAACTCATACACTTATGTGCAACACCCATTAATAGTGTAGTAGCTGTCACCCTATCACTTATGCATTATGCATGGTACGCTTTTGCAGTTGGGGTGTATTTACAGCAAATCCGCACCTTTATATGTATGTTCATAGTCCAGGATTTGCATGTCCATGAAATGCCACTCTTCCCAGATCACCGCTAAGAAAATGTGAAGCCCTGGACTATGAATACCACCCTATGTTATAAGAAATTCAAAATAAAGGAAAGATTGAATGTTGTAAAAAAGAGCCTCAGCCGCAGTTGCGAGTTCATTTCTAACATTCTCATTGCATTACTATATATGCCACTTCTAACCCAATTCTTTCAAAAAATTAAAAGACTTTCCACTAAAAAGCATCATTATTTTTTATTGTGCTGGAAAAGTGCAAAATGCACAGTACACCATTAAGCCCTACTCAAAGAAAGCTTCTGTTCTTAAACTGTTAAGCAACAGAAGGAGAATCTTCAAGACCATTCACAGCATTGTTTTTATTTTATTTTTATAAATATTTGTGGGTGTTCTTTCTATGTTTTAAAGTGATGTTTCTGTGTTCTGCTTAGGTGGCATAATCTTGATAGAGGCCTGTTGTCTCGGCTGGTAGTTTTGTTTGAGTTTCCTGTGTTTCTGGCAGCCATTTTCTGCTGATTGTCTTCATTATTATTGAGTAACAAGGCCTCCTGACCTTCTGTAGTACGAATGATTGGGTAATAGCAGGGGCTGAGTAGCAATCTGATCTTCCAACTCTTCCATTATTACTGCTATATAAACCCTGTGTCTTATAAAGGTTCTGCTTGTATTGCTCAGGCTCTGGATTGCATTGCATAAGTGGAAATTCCTTAAGATTCCAAGAGCCGCACAAGTTATTTCTTACACTTATTTCACTGAACTGCACTTCTGAAATGCTTATAATTGTGCTATACAGTTGATCTACTACATTTTGCACTGTTATAAAGCTTTTTTATTGTTTCACTGCATTTATGTACCGTTTTATTCTGTTTTAACATTACTTAACTGAAAACTGCTTTTTCATACTGAGAGTTGCATTTTCTGTTTGTGAGTGCGAGCTTTTCTGTGTATTTTTGATAACTGTTTTCAGTTAAAAGCATTCTCGAGTCTGCTCATTGATCTGTTTAAAACTTTCATTTAGTGGCTACAGCTAGGAACTGTAATAGTGTGCATTACTATACTTGCATTTTTTATTTAACTACTAAATTGTAAACTGCTTTTTCATACTGAGACTTGTATTTTCTCTTTGTGGGTGTTCTTTCTATGCTTTTAAAGTGAGGCTTCTGTGTTCTGCTTAGGTGGCATAATCTTGAAAGAGGCATGTTGTCTAGGCTGGTAGTTTTGTTTGAGTTTCCTGTGTTTCTGGCAGCCATTTCTTGCTGATTGTCTTCATTATTATTGAGAGTAACAAGGTCTCCTGACTTTCTGTAGTACGAGTGATTGGGTAATAGCAGGGGCTGAGTAGTAATCTGATCTTCCAACTCTTCCATTCTTACTGCTATATAAACCCTATGTCTTATAAAGGTTCTGCTTGTATTGATCAGGCTCTGGATTGCATTGCATAAGTGGAAATTCCTTAAGATTCCAAGAGCAGGATAAGTTATTTCTTACACTTATTTCACTGAACTGCACTTCTGAAACACTTATAATTGTGCTATACAGTTGTTCTACTACATTTTGCACTGTTATAAAGCTTTTTTTTTATTATTTCACTGCATTTATGTACTGTTTTATACTGTTTTAACATTACTTAACTGTAAACTGCTTTTTCATACTAAGAGTTGTATTTTCTGTTTGTGAGTGCTCTATCCGAGCTTTTCTGTGCATTTTTGATAATTGTTTATAGTTAAAAGCATTCTTGAGTCTGCTCCTTGATCTGTTTAAAACTTTCATTTGGTGGCTACAGCTAGGAACTGTAATTTTTCCCACCCACCCTTCCTAGTGTTGTGTGCTGTTATACTTGGTGGCTTTGCAGTTGCCCGCTCATACTGTATATTTGATCTGTGACACTCCTCCCAGTCTAGTGTCATTAGTTCACTCAATCTAATAGAGAACATTTGTGAAGGCCAACCCACTCAGATTCCTTTACTGGAAAAAAAAAGAAAATTCTAAGCTTGCTTCCCCCTTTCCTGTGGCAGGTCTTGTCCAGATACGGATTTGCTGTGTCCAGGACTGCTTGTAATCTCCTAAGCCCCCCCCCCCCAGTTAACTGGGGTTAAACTATTCCTGGCACCATAAAGTCTGTTCTTCAAAATTTCCCTTACAACTAGCCAGCTTTTTAGTTTTAGAACTCATCTGTTTCTTTGAGCTCAGCACTTGTTCAGAACTCATTGTAAACACTAAATAAGTTACAAATTACTGCAGCACTCAACTTTCCTCATTTGTCTAGAGGAAAACAGTTTTTAGTACTTAATAAATAAGCACTTATTCAGACATGTCTAAAGGTCAGCTCCCGGTGTTTTCTCCTGTCTACCTGATGAATCTGGGCATCTTGAGACAATGCAGCAATTGCCTCATGTACACAGACAACCCTCTCCTCCTACCACCCAACACTACGACCTGTGAGAGATGCACTTATATACCCAAACTGGAAGCAAAGCTCTCTTCACCAAAGACTGGCCTGGACAGTCAAGAGGAGAAGGTAATCACTTGCACCATACCACACTCATCACATAGTCCCTCAAAACCTAAACCACCAAAACACACACACAGAAGCCCAAAACACACACCTACATTCGCAGAGACTCTCAGTACAAATCTGCCCAAACAACAGAGACCTCCAAAGCAGAAATGCAAGCAACTTCCACCCCCCCAATACAACCCAAATGACACATAGCCCACATACTCAGTGTGCCACTCAACTACAGCCCATAAGGCATAACGTACCCAACACTCTAGTCATAGGCGACTCTATAGTCAGGCACACTGATGTTCCACTCACCAGGCTAAACAAGGAAAAAGTTACTGTCAGCTGCCTGTCAGGTGAAAGGATCTGCCACATAACGCATGCACTCAGGTCACTCCACAACAAGTACAAATATGACTCTGTCATTGTCCATGTTGGTGTGAATGACCTGAGACGTACCTCCCTGGACTACATGAAAAGAGACATGGAGGAGCTCTTCAATCTTGTAGCCCAGGCAGGTATGACCTTAGCCCTGAGTAGCATCCTGCCATCACCCAGAATGACACCACAGTACAAGGACAAAATGATTGACTTTAACAATTGGCTAAGCTTCTGGTGTCATTCTAAGGGAATCCAGTATCTGTCTGCCTGGGATGACATGATTGACAGACCACGCTGCTTTGCTAGAGATGGCCTGCACCTGTCGCCCTTGGGATTCTGGATACTGGCAAAGGCTCTTGCCACCCCTATACTGCCTTTTTTAGGCAAGGTTCAAATGACAAATTCACCACTGTAACAGGTACAAGCAAGCAAAATCTGAGGGTAATGCTACTCAATGCTAGAAGTCTAAACCTCAAAATGCACTCACTCGAGGCACTCCTTAAAATGGAGAACATTGACATCTGTGCAGTGACAGAGACCTGGTTCAAAGCTCCAGAGAGCACCCCTGCATTACCAGGCTATAATTCATACCACACCTTTCGGCCACCAAACCCGGACCGAAACACTAAAGGTGGAGGTGTGTCCATATTCATTAAGGATATCCACACCTCCAAGCTAGTTGCTCAACATAATGCATCCTAGATTATCCAAGTTCAAATAACTCTGGGCAAAACAGCAATACAGATTGTAGCTTGCTACAGACCCCCCACCATGCCCCAGGATTCCCACTCCTCTTTTCTTTTTTACACTGGAAAATATTAAGGTACAACCCAACACTCTAATAATGGGTGATTTCAACTACCCTACCATTAACTGGGAAAACTACTCATGTACCAACTCTTTTGCTCAACGTTTTCTGGAAATCATCAATTCCAATGCCTTGGATCAACTTATCCACACCCCCGTCAGGAGCAGCAATATCCTAGACCCGGTCATCACCAACATGGGTGACCGGTGTTCCACACCAGAGGTCAGCTCCTCGTTGGTCAGATCCGACCACGAGCTAATCACCATAGACATCCACATCCTGCTCCCACCTCCCATCAGGAAAACAACCGTAAAGAATTTCTCCAAAGCCAATTTCACGCTTCTTAAGACAGAAGTGGCAAACTTCACGACACCCATGCAGATGGGCAATAGAGGTATGACTGCTGAATCCTACACAAATGCACTTTATAAGCACTTACACGAGTGCATGGATCGTGCTATCCCTAACAGAACCAAGATGCTATCCTCCAAAAAAAGGAAGCCAATCTGGTGGTCTTTTGCCATAAACAAAGTCTACAACAGAAGAAAGAAACTGTTGCAAAAACGAGTAAAATCCCATGATTGGAGGAACTCCCTGGTCAGCCTCAGTAAGAAGATGAGATCCCTCATAAAATCCTCCAAAGCTAGTTATGAAAACAAAATTGCCACTGATTCTAAAGACAACCACAAAGTATTCTAGAGCTATGTCAAGAATCTCAATGGCAACACTCAGATCTGCTCTGAGTTACAGCACAACGACACTAAATATACAGAACCAACTGATATTGCCAACATCCTGGCAGATAGGTTCAGTGCTAACTTTACCTCCCTCTCACCCCCTAAAAGGCCCATCTTTATACCGGAAGAATGCAAAGTTCCTGTAATCATGGCTGCACAGGTAGAAACCTCACTCTCCAAAGCCAAGAACACAGCATCCAAGAGACCTGACAACATCCCAGGCTGCCTTCTACATGAACTACAGAATGAACTGGCACCCCATCTAAGTACCATGTTCAATCATAGCCTCACCTCAGGCTTTGTGCCCATTGAATGGTGCACCGCGACAGTTATCCCACTCCACAAAGGGGGGAGGCCATAACAGACCCCGGGAACTACCACCCCATTAGCCTGACGAGCCTTGTCTGCAAGGCCATGGAACATATCATCATGGAAAATAGACTCTGTTCTAATTGGACTTTCCTGGTCAACAAATAATAAATAAACAATGTAAATAGGCTGCTGACACATACATACATATACACATATATACAAGGAGGGAGGTGATCGTAGAGAAAAAAACATCTCAGAGTCTGAGAAATTTTATTGAGAGTGATATGAAGTTCAGTGAGATGGAGTTAAGGGAGATAGGTTGGGAGAGCAGCAGGAATAGGCTGAAAGTGTATGAATAAGTGAGAAGTAGTACAGTTTAGGGGTAGAGGTGAGAAGAGCATTGAAGTGTTTGAAGTTATAGAGGTTAGAGAGAGGGGGAATTAGAGGAATTTCAAGGTGGGGTTTTGCATCGTCATGTCCTGGCATTAAGAAGGTGTTCTCTGAGAGCTTTTTAGAATTCATGTGTGTGAGTTATATCATGGATGGCCAAGGGAAGTTTGTTTCAGGAAAGGGCCGAAGAGTAGTTGTATAGGTTTTGACTGATTGATCTTTTGGGCTTGTAAATGTCGAAGTGTTGTTGGTCAGAGCTCCTGAGGTTTCTAGCAGGTTTACAAAGAGAGATGAGTGAAGAGATGTCAGGGCAGGAGGAGGATTTATAAAGGATGGCATGAATGATAAGAAGTTGTGAGAAATGTAGTTGATGGGGGAACTCCAGCCAGTTTAAGGCCTTGAGAGAATTACAGTGATGAGAGTCAGAGATTTGGTTAGCTGCAAACCTGGCTATATTATTGGAGGTAGCTTCAAGTTTGGCTAGGATTGGTTAGGATTTGTGAGCTACAGAGGAGGCTGGGTAGAAGACAGGCAAAGGCAAGAGAGAGTACAAAACTCCTTTTTAAGGAAGTTTTTGTTTCTGTAGAGTAGACCAAGGTTTTGGCATTTTTTCTTAATACAGTGGTGGACATGGAGGTCAAATTTGAGTTGATCATCTATGACGCCCCTAGTAGCTTAGTGTGAGTTTCAAAATTGATGACAGCGTTGTTAAGTGATGTTATTGAGAAGATGGATTTGAGGTGGTGAGTTTTTTTGGCAGAAATAGCAATTGGGATTGAGAATTGCTTGTTAATGAGCCAAATTTCGATAGAGTTGAAGGAGTTTTGGGTGAGAATGTGCAGGTCAGAGAGGGTATCAGAGGTAGAGATGATAGTGGAGTCATCTGCATATTGTATGAAGGTAGATAGTGGACAGGACTTATAGAGGTGGTTAGAGAAGATGTTAAACAGTAAAGGACCTAGAACTGAACCTTGTAGAAGTCCCATCTTGACAGGGAGGAAGGGAGATAGTGAGGAGAGCCATTTCACAGATTGTTGTCTGTTGGAGAGGTAGCTGGTGAACCATAAGATGGTTGAGGTAGAGAAGTTGAGGTCAGAGAGTTTGCAGTGGAGCATGGGGTGAGAGACAGTGCCAAATGTTTTAGAAAGTTCTAGGAAGAGACAGGAAATGAGTTTTTCATTGTCTCTGGCCAGTAAGATGGAGTGGGTAAAGGAGATGAGGAAAGTTGCATTACTGTAGTTTAGACGGAAGCCATGTTGGATGAAGATGACTAATTTTGTGAATAATAAAAAAGAAAAAAATGTTGAGGCATTAAGCAGTATCATCAGAAAAAGTATAATGAAAAGTTACATAACTTTTAGAACATAAAAGTCATGTAACTTACAAAAACAGGCCACTTTGGAACAAGTTAAAAAGTAATAACAAATAATGAGATATGGAAAAAGACATTACAGTAAAACATAGTTAAAAACCATTGCACAGCTCTGAAGATAATTAATAAATGTAATAAATGTTTTAAAGCTTATAGAAGTCCACAAGGAAAACATAACGGGCAGGATTCAGAAATGGAACAGCCATGAGCAGTAAGAATGCAGCAAAAAACTGAACTAATTATTACAATCGTAGAAACCAGAAAGTCAGGGAAACAATAGCCACAATGAGAAAATATCTCATTACTGGCTAATTTTCATGTCTCTGAATCATTCAGTCATTATCACAATCACTTTACTGCACTAGTTACTGAAGGTGGCCTATGCATTATGTTAGCACAGGCAGCACCTCATTCATTAACCCACACACATACAAACACACACATCCAAACACACACGCACACACACACACACACACACACACACACACACACACACACACACACACACACACACACACACACACACAGACTGCTATAACTCTTAACTGCCCATCGATTGTCTATGATTTTATTTCTTGCATTCGTCATGCCCATCACAGGTACATTAAGGTCAGTCAATGATCTACTAGAATGTCTCAGTTGTTATTCTTAATTTACAGCTTCTTGCTGCACAATCTGTTCTATTAACATTTTAAGTGCTTTATAAGGTATCTCATACCTTCTTTCAGCTAGTGGTCATTAGTCTAGGAGTAGATGAGAGGTATGGAAGTCCTCCACCATCTCTCTCCCTCTTTCTGTCTCTCTCTGTCTCTCTCTGTCTCTCTGTCTCACACACACACACACACACACACACACACACACACACACACACACACACACACACACACACACGCACACACACACACACACATGCAAGTAGCTTCATCCTTCATTGTGAACACACATCCATTGAGCCATACACCTCATCATCCATTAAATAAACTCTCCTACTGTGAACACCCAGGCAAAGACACACACACACACACACACACACACACACACACACACACACACACACACACACACACACACACACACACACACACACACACACACACACACTCACTGAGTACAATCATACCTCTGCATACACTCACGCATGTAGCCACACACATAAACACATACCACCCCAATGCTACCTGTCCTCTAAATTCCTCAGCACTTACCTGTAATGCAGTCTCACCCATTAAAAGCAATGTGTTACCACAAACTTTTGTCTGTATTAACATAGCTGGTGTGGGTAATTAAAGAATCACTGCTGGTGGGGGTAATTAATAAATCACTTGGCTGTATAAATCACTTAGCACAGTATATGTGTTTCTGATGAAATGTCTTGTTTATATTTGCAGTATACCAGAGAGACAGACTGCCATAGTACTGCACTTCACTGAGTTTAAGCATTGTGGCAGGGCTGTCTCTGAATAGGAAATAGCTACTGCCAGCAGTACAGAGGGCTCACCTCTGCTGGTAATGATTCTGAATTCCCAGGAAAAATGTGTTAAAATGCACAGCTGGGACAAGACTCAGAGATGTGTGGAAGGAGAGAATTAAATTATTTCAATTATGCTTAAATATTTGAGTTGCACCTAGTGACCTTTGTGGTAATAATACTTTGTACGTTTCTGCTCCACTCCATCTGTTTCCATTTATAAGTTTGTTGTGGGACCTTAGTCTTTAATAACAGTTGTGGGAAGATTGTGCTTCTATATTATTTTGCACTTCTGTTTCAACAATTAAAATTACTTGTAAAAGCTGTCCATTTATATTTTGGCAGAGTTGTGAACTCCTTTGAAAGTTTTAACCATAGTAATTTATTATTACATTTTTGCCACAAACAGTGTCACTGGTACATTTCTGTATAGTCTGGTGCATTAAACTGAGGTTAATACTCATAGAACTGCCCCTGCTCCAGTTTGTGTTTCAGTACTTTTACATTCTACTTATCTTTTCCCGGCATAAAGTTGCATTCTGTGCATGCCCCAGCCCTCATTAACACATTAAGCTGAAGTATCTGAAAGAGCTCCAGTTTGTTTGTTTGTGTCTTTCAGCTTTTCCCGGTTAGGGGTCGCCACAGCGGAACTCTGGTCCGCTAATGATTGGCAGTTGATTTTTGTGTACTGGCTTGCCAGGCCTGATGCACAACCTTCAACGAAGGTATGCCCATTCACGCATGTCTCCACGCAGAAGACACTGCCTTTATTTGATTGTGTTCCTTTCTGACTAGCCAGGTTGGTTTCCCCAGGCCTTTCACCCTTATTGTTGATGTTGTTTTATAAGGCTGTGTCTCTAGCCCCCACCCCTTATGGCAATGTGATTTCCTAAGTCCCTCCCTTCCCTCCTTCATTGCTACTGACTGTTGCATAAACTATTCCTGTACTCTTCCCACCCACTGTTTTCCATAGATCCATGATACTGAGTGCCCACCCAGCAAACCAGTATTGCTCTTGAGTAAACCTCCTTTACTGCATATTGTTTCCTGCTCATTTTTCAGAAGTTCAGAAAAGCGTGCTGTCCTAGCCTGCATCCAAGAAGTGTTTTTTTTTGTATCCAATGGCATTGATTGCTGAATCGCTCTTGTTATTTTAAATGATTGCTACTGTTTCCTGCTTTTATGTGTGCATTTTACTGATTTTTTTTTTTTTTGTAAAAATAATCTTCCTGTCACTGTTACTGCTGTAAGACTGTTTTGAAATTGTCTTCAGCAAGGGATTTCCAGCTAGTGCGTCTCTTCTGCCATGGTTTTACATCAGGAGGACTGGGTTTATTCATCTTGTGGTAGAAGGTGTTTGCCTAGTCTGTTTGAGTTGGGAAATAGACAGAAGGACTCATAGTGTAGTCATTTTAATGGCCAGAGAGCTCATTAGTTATTTTTCTTTTTTTTTCCTCTGCTGCTATAAATTGTGCACATTTGCATGGGTTAGCAGTGCCTTGTACAGTAACAAACACCTAGAAAGAACGGTTCACAAAACTATACCCTGTAAAGCAGCAACATAGCGCAAATACCTTGGGCACCAACAAGCTTAGACCAGCTAGTTAGGAGTCAAGAGGCAATACCTACATATTTAATTGAATTCAGTATTGTGTAAACATTAACGTTAGTAAAATTTAGTACTGTTTAGCATAATGTGCTCCAACAAAACACCCTTAATAGCCTTCTTACCCCAATACTCCATCCCGTTTGCAGCTCTAAATTCAAAGGACTAGACAATATGGATAGGCCATTTCCTAACTTCTCTGTAGCTATCTTGATGGATATGGGCATCTTGACACAATATAGCAATTGTCTCATGTTCCATTTAATAGTTAAAAAACTAGGCACAATATGCAAGAGGTATAATTACACAATGACGCTGGTAACTAAACTCCTGCATACAAGTGCACGTGCACACAATACCACATCAAATAGTATGCAACACGCACATAATTTAATGTATGATGAAGCACTTAAAAGCAATCTTCCTAAACAACAATCATCACCTAGATTACCCATTGTTAAAACTGTGTCTCAGAAAGCTCAAAGGCCCTCAGAAAAAAACACCACCAAGTACTACACATACTCTCACTCTCAGTGCAATCCCAAAAACTAAGCCCTTTTGAGCAAGCAAACATACTTTCCAGGATTCTCATCATAGGGGGCTACATTATAAGATATACTGATGTCCCTCTAACCAGACTGAACAAGGAGGAGATAGCTGTTAGTTGCTTATATGGAGCCAGAATCTGCCAAATCACACATTCACTCAAGTCATTACACCACGGGTACCTGTTTGATTCCATCATAGTCCATGTAGGTGTAAATGACCTGAGATGTACCTCCCTGGACTATATGAAGAGAGACATTATGGACCTTTCAGACTATGTGTCTCAGGATGATATGAGGCTAGCACTGAGCAGCATAGTACCATCACCGAGAATGATGCTACAATATGAGCAAAAAATGATTGAGTTCAACAACTGGCTATATTTCTGGTATCATTCTAAGGGGATCTAATATTTCTCATCTTGGGAAGACATGGTTAACATGCCACGTTGCTTTGTCAAGGATGATCTGCACCTGTCTTGTCTAGGCTTTTGAATAGTGGATGAAACTTTATCAACCCTCATAGTGCCTTTTTTAGGCAGTGCCAGATTTACAAACACACCAAGATAGCAAAATCAACACAATTGAACCTCAGGTTGTTACTGCTCAATGGCGGAATCCAAACCAAGCTCTCCTCACACTGAAGAATAGAGACATCTGTGCAATTACTGAGACATGATTTAAAGTGGCAGAGAGTACCCCGGTAGTGCGAGATTTCAGTTCCTTCCACACTTAAAGACCAGTAGCTGCACAGATAAGGGCTAACCTGGAGGTGTCACAATATACATCAATAACAAGCATACCTCTAGGTTGGCCAAAGAGAATGATGTGCTGCATTTTCTCCACATGCAGCTCACCCTAGACAAAATCCCATACCGTATCCTAGCCAGGTATAGGTCACCCTCCATGTCTCAGGAAGCTCACAATGCATACTTTCACCTACTGGAGACACTTACCATCCAACCTAACACCCTACTCCCAGTATAGACTGGGAATCCTACACAGCCTCAAATCTACAGGCACTGAGATTCCTAGACTTTATAAATAAATACACCCTGGATCAAATAGTGAATATGCCTACTCCAACATACTGGACCTCATGCTTACAAATATGGGAGAATGCTGCACCCCACCCTCTATGTCTCATACTCCCTGGTATGGTCCGACCATAAAGTGGCTCTTTGGAAATTAAAATGAACTCCATAATCCCATTAAAACCAGTGACAGTTATGAATTATACCATGGCAAATTACTTATTATTAAGTGGTGGATTATCAAAATTCAATGCCCAAACCCAGAGAACACAGCAACCTATGCTAAATTGCTCTTATAATCTCTGTACAACCATGTCAGTGGCTGCATAGAGACTTCTGTACCTACCAGAAGTAAGGCCAGGACTAGCCCGAGAAACAATCCAGCCTGGTGTCATCCAAAATTAAACAGGATATACAACAAAAGGAAAAAGTTATGGCAAAAATCAGGAAGGGTAATTCCCATAAATATAGAAACTCTCTCATCAAAGTAAATAGGCAACCTAGAGGGCTAATTAGATCAAGCAAAGCCAACGTTGAGGATAAGATAACCTCCCAGGTGAAAGATCACCATAAGGCCTTCTACAGCTATGTCAGAAACCTCAAGGGCAGCAAACAGCAATGGGCTGAACTGGTTGTTAGTGGTGCAACATTCACTGAGACTGGCAATGCTGCAAATCTGTTAGTGGACAAATTCAGTTCCAACTTTACCTCCCTCTCACCCCAACCATCCCCTCAAAAATACCCTAAAATTTAATCCCTCCAGCTATAGTGAGGGAACATGTAATGGCTGCACTCACTAAAGCCAAGAATATGGCCTCAATGGGCCCAAATATCATCCAAATATGTCTCCTGCATATTCTACAATATAACATATCAGGACCTCTAGTCTTAAAACAGGCTTTGTGCCATGACAATGGAGGACTCCACTGATCATCTCCCTTTGTAAGGGAGGACCTTCGATAGATCATGGAAAATACCAATTAGTCTTAGTCTTACTTCTTTCCATGGCTTTGGAAGTAGCATGGAAATTATCAGTAGGGACATAGGAGACCTTCAGACACTAGATCCATCCCAGCTTGACTTTGTCAAAGGAAGGTCATGCTTATTGAATCTGGTGGACTTCTTTGAAAAGGTTATTAAGGCAATGGATGAGGAGAAAATGGAGCTTATTGCCTACCTAGATCTGGCTAAAACACTCAGGTGTTGTCAACAATCTTATGGAACTAGGTATAAACCCCTTAATAACATGCTGGAGAGCTAGATGGCTCACTAATAGGACCTAGGAGGTTAGAATCAGTGAGGCTACCTCCACAAAGAGGCTGGTCACTAGTGGATTCCCCCAGGGCTGTGTGCTGGACCCACTCATCTTTAGCATCTACTTCTTGGATGTCAAAGCCAATGACAAAGGCCTTTGGCTGACTAAGTTTGCAGATGACTAGTGAGAGGTCTGCTGTCGGAGGTGGTGGCACCTATTTTGACCTTGCGGGTCCTATCCGTGAGCCAGTTGGCCACCCACCTGATGAGATAGGGATTTACACCAAGTTGTCTTAGCTTTCTGATGATGCCTGAGGGGGAGATTGTGTCAAAGGCTTTGGCCAAGTCAAGGTAAGCTCTATGTACTGACTTTCCCTCATCCAGTGCCTTGGTGACAGTATCAAAAAAGTCAACCAGGTTCAACAGGCAAGATCTGCCCTTGATGAATCCAAACTGGGTGGGGTCAAGTGCTTGTAGATTGCCTATGTCCTTGTTTATGAGGTCCATAATAATACACTCCATGGCCTTACAGATCCGACTTGCCAAGCTAATGTGGCGATAGTTTCCAGGGTCAATAGTGGCACCACCTTTGTGCAAAGGGATGACAATGGCAGTTCTCCACTTTGCTGGAATGAAGCCTTTACTTAGGCTATGGTTGAAAAGGGTGCTCAATGGCAAGGCTAGTTCATGCTGGAGATGTTGCAGAATACAGCCTGGAATACTATCAGGTCTCATGGAAGCTGTGTTCTTTGCCTTGGATAGGGCCTTTAACATTTGATCTATGGAGATGTGAGGTGCGGTGCAAATATTGGGGATGTCAAATGGGCCTTTGGGGGGGACAGGGGGCTGAAGTTTGTGATGAACTCATCTGCTAGTAGGTTGGCTAAGTCAACAGGATCAGTGTAAGTGGTACCATTAAGAAATAATTAGGAACAAACCTGGGCTTTGCCATGGAGGTTTCTGACGTAACTGAAAAAGGCTTTGCGGTTAGTCTTTGTTTCAGAGGCTAGTTTCAATTCATAATTGGCTTTGGATGTTTTCACTAGTGATCTAATTTGTTTGTTGAGGGAGTTTTTTTCCAATTGGGAATCTGTACCTTTTTACCCTTGGACAACAGGTTCTTCCTTTTGTGGTAAAGCCTGTTGATAGAAGATGTCCACCACATAGGTTTGTGTTTCCCTGAGGACCAGGTTTTAGTTCTGTTGGGTATGGCTGAGTCCATGCAGTTGTACAGGTGCTTGTATACTGCACTGGCATACTGTTCAGCATATTTTTCTGCATACTCTGAGGGTGGTGGTGGTGTGAAGCTTCTGATACCCTCCCTTAAAAGGTTGTAGTCAGTTTTTGAGAAGTTTTTTAGCCTGGTTACAGTTGGGGGGAGGGGTTGGATGGGATAGGCACTTTGAATGAGAAAGACTGATGGTCTGATCTCACCAGGGAAGAACTTACTATGGGGGTGGTGCAGCGGTCACCCATGTTGGTGAGAACCAGGTCTAGAATGCTATCTCCCTAGTGGGGGATGAGACAAGCTGGTCTAGTAAATTAGAATCGATGAAGTCAAGGAATCAGTGGATAAGTGCATTAGAGCAGGAATAGTTCACCCAATTTATAGTGGGGTAGTTGAAGTCACCAAGGATCAGGGTATTAGGGGATACCTTGATGGACTCAAGTTGGTCCAGGTAGGAGAAGTGGGTGTCATGAAGAGGGGTCTATAGCTGGCTATAACTTGGATAGGTATCTTGTCAATTGTCAATTGCACCTGGAAAGGTTTTAGTGCATCATGCTGGAAAACCAGTCTAGAGGTGTGCTTGTCTATAATGAAAATAGAAACTCCAACACCCTTAGTCTTGCCGACCTCATTTTGGGGTCGGAATGTGTGGAATGAGGTATAGCCTGGTAAGGCAGGGGTGCTCATTGCTTCCTTGAGCCAAGTTTCCGTGACTGCACAGCTGTCAGCATCTTCCAATGCTAGGAGATCCTCCAGTGAGTGCATGTTCAGGTTAAGGCTCTTAGCGTTATGGAGCATGAAGTTCAATTTGCTTTTGATTTGTCTGAGGGATATTGCCTAAAAAGGGACAATAGGGGAGGCAAGAGCCTTGGTCAGAATCCTGACTGCCAGGGGTGACAAGTGGAGGCCATCTCTGGCAAAGCATTGAGGTCTGTCAACCATGCCATCCCAGGCAGACAGATACTGGATCCCCTTGGAATGACATCAGAAACTAAGCCAATTATTGAAGTCAATTATTTTTTGTTGGTATTATGGTATCATTCTTGGTGAAGGTAGGATGGTGCTTAGGGCTTGGCTCATACTTGCCTGGGAAACATACTCTGATAGCTTAATCATGTCTCTCTTCATATAGTCCAAACAGGTGCATCTCAAGTCATTCACACCAACATGAACTTACGTGTACCTGTTGTGGAGAGACTTAAGTGCATGCATGATGTGGTGGATTCTGGCACCTGACAAACAAGTGACCGTGATCTTCTCTTTGTCGGGCCTGAGTGGCCAGTGACTAGTATGTTTGGTTTAATGTTGTGCTTTATGGGCTGTATGAGTTTATTGGTATGCCTTATGGGCTGTGTTTGTGAGACACTGGTGTGTTGTCTGTTGTGTGTTTGGTGCTGTGTCTGGAATGTTTGTGAGGTGTTTTGGAGGTCTCTGCTATTTAGGTAAGTTTTTATCGAGGACCTTTGTATAGGTGGATGTGTGCTGTGCTTGGCTATGTGATGTGGATGGTCTGGTGTTTGTTCTGGCAATATCCTTTTTGTCAGGAGTACTGACTGAGGTATGAGAAAGTATGGATTCCATGTTACTGATATAGATGCATTTATGTGCTAGGACAAGAGGGTTGTCAGTGAACATGAGGCAGTTGCTACACTGTCTCATCATCAATAAAACATCCTTAAAAGTTGATTCATTAGTCAGGGATCAGAAAACTCATGTAGATAGTAACCTAGCCTTCAACCAGCATGTGTCCAAGGTAGTAAGAAAATCCTTTTGTGTTGCTCAACCTATAAGCAAGGATGTGGCATCTAGGTTCAGAGAGGTTATCATATCATTGTACCTGTCCCTCATCAGACCCATAATAGTGTATAATACCCCCTTCGGTATGCACCCAACCAGACATATGCATCAACTGAAACATCCACAATGGTTCTTTACAAAAAAGAGGACAGGGAGTATAAACAATGTCATATGAAGACCGCTTCAAAGCCCCATCTCTTTACTTGGTATCATACAGACTTCTGAGAGGTGATCTTTGCCTGGTATACAAGGCATCCCTGGACCCTGGTTTGATGAACCTTTTGCACATCCTCAAAATAAACAGCATTAACACTACTAGATTAAAAGACCTACATTTTGCTTGCAACATAAATAGGACATGTTGGAGGGGGTAGATATTTTTTTCAGAGAATTCCCACTTTCTGAAACAGGCTCCCCATCCACTTGATGTATAGGTCCTCATTATCTCTTTTTAACTACAACTTGGCCCACTAGATGAGTAATTGGAAATTCACCCCCTGGTCTGACTCCTATGTCTCTGATGGAAAAAGACAGTCAGTAAATCACGAGCTATATAAATCAAATCTGTAGGTCATGTTGGGGGTGAACAGCTAGACTTGTAAGGGCCTTACTGTTCATTAGCCTACCTATGAACCTATAATATGTAATAATAAAAAATGTTGCCATTCTGATTTAAGATGCCTGCGTGTATGACACTAACTCTTTCTTCTGATCCTGATGACACAGCAAATGCCTCCTAGGTGAAGCCCATTTGGTCCTTGTTTCTACAATTTTCAGACAACATTGAAAAAGACTTTAAAAGAGAAACAGAATAAATTTCAAGGTTGGTACATCTGCCCTGACTCTGTGGCCCTCTCGCACAAGCAGTGACTGTGGTGATGTGATACTCTTCTGTAGCCAGTAGCAAAGTAGGTCACATTCAATAAGATTTTTCTATTTATGCAACTGTGAACTTATGTAAGCTAAGAGTCAAAGGTCTTCTAGCCAAGTCAGCACAGCCCTAAAAATCTCTCATTAGCAATATTTCTGTACTTCATAAATGAGCCCATTACAATAGACGTGCCTTATGAAATCCCAGAACAGCCTCACATAATGTCACACAATAGCTGAGGAGGGCATAAAAACTAAGAATATTTCTTTTTTAAGCATATTTTACATCTTTTTCATCTTTTGTCTTGTCTGGTTAGTTTTTCATTATTTACCTTCTTTTACTGGTCTTCTTCTCAGAGCCTCATAGACCATGCATGCACTTAGTGACTCAGTCAACTGATTTGCAGCCCCTCACCCATATATTTTTTCTTACCCAAATTTTTGACTCAGGTTTACTCACTTCACCGTCAGTCAATCTTCTTCCACTCTTTATAAGTATTTTTTTGCATCAAACTGTGCAAGTCGGAAAAAATACTTATACTTAAACTATGTCCACAAGCACCTAAACCACATTAACTTCTGCTCCTGTCCTTGGCGACCCAGTGAATGACTCCTAGGTATTGTTGCATAGTGGTTATATGGTTCTGCAGATTTTCCTAGGGATTCAGAAATATGGAGCTGGAGGTTGCAGGCAGCCAACTGCTGTTTATGTTTGCATGACAAGGCCCGATGTTCATTTACTGGGTGAAAACAGAATGAGGAAGTGAGCTCATTAAAAATCCTACTTACAGCTGGAGCAGGGTCTGTGGGAAGGGCTTCTAGTACAAAGCTGTAGTCACGGGGAAAGCCAAGCACAAACATTGCTTGTTTGTAGTGCACACACCTCAATGAGCCTCTGTGCAATCTTGTGCACTAAGTAGAAAAAGTAATATGAAGCCTTAAGAGCCATGATTTATGCATGCTGATCTATTCTTTTTATCAAAATAAAGTTTGGGAATGGGTATATAGGAAAGCAATGAAAAGGGGAAAGTAAGCACAGTGTAGACCATAACATGAAGGAATGAACAGGATGGAGGTGGCAAAGGTGAGGAATGTGTTCTTTTTTTTTGGGGGGGGGTCAGGTGCTTGTGTTTCATATATATATATATATATATATATATATATATATATATATATATATATATACTGTAGATATAAAAAGTTTACACACCCCTGTTAAAATGCCAGGTTTTTGTGATATAAAAAAATGAGATCACAATAAATCATTTCAAAACTTTTCCCACCTTTAATGTGACCTATAACCTGTACAATTAAATTGAAAAACAAACAAATATGTTAGGGGAAAAAATATAAAAAATAAAAAATAAAAAAAAACGTACAATACGCTGGTTGTATAAGTCTGCACACCCTTAAATTAATACTTTGTTGTGTGTGCACACCCTTAAACTAATACTTTGTTGAATCACCTTTTGATTTAATTACAGCATCCAGCCTTCTTGGTAGGAGTCTATCAGCATGGCACATCTTGACTTGGCAATATTTTCCCACTCCTCCTTGCAAAAGCACTCCAAATCTGTCAGATTGCGAGGACATCTCTTGTGCAGTTTCCTCCATACACCACTTTTGTGCTTTAAAAGCAGCACTGCCTCCTCCCTCAATTGCTGTGTCTCACAGGGTGACAAATTTGCAGAGAAACATGGCAGATAATTAGAGGTTACTCATATTTTTGCATGTATCAACTGTCACATAATGATGGGTAGCTCATTTGCATGACTGGTGGTGGGACAGCCCAATAGAAGTAATGTATGATGTTTTATATTGCAGTTTGAGATGTGAAACATGGCACTGCAGTATCTGTGTATATACTGGCAGTAAGCTATGTATTATTTTGATTTCAATTCCATCATGTGATATGTGAAAATACAGATAACCTGTGGAGGGATAAGCAAAACACATATCCGCAGTGCTGCCCACTGGTGCCCATGTGTGCAGAATTCCACATAGAGTTTGGCCAGTCAATGCAATGGTGAAATCGAGCAATTCATAAACAGTATTGCACTAAGACCTCATTTGCATAATCACCCAGCACCTGAATTCGTGTGATACAACCATAAGGGAAGGCACTAATCTCCATTACACTATGGAAGAAATCAGGGAACACTAATTTCAAAAGCTGCACAGGTATGTATTGCAAAACCTGCTTCTAATTCAACAGCTTCTTTAACTTTGCAGAGGTACATACAAACCTTTTCAGCTGTAATTCTTCAACTAATATGCACTGATAGCTTATGCCGTGATTTACTAGATACACAGGTATGGCAATACCTCTACTGATTATAGAACAAAAATGCACTGAGAGGAGTACTGCTAGGATAGGTAATTGTTGTACTACAGGAATTTTAACCCTAAGGCAAAGCACACCCATCTGGAAGTACACAGAGCACCTCTGGAAATCATTCAGCCTGGCTTGTTATACCTGCCTGTTGTATACCTTATACTTCCATCATGTTTGCCAAACTGCTTTTAATAAAGAAGGTCATAATAATGCCATTCTGGGGAGTTACAATGGTAAAGCTGTCATACTGTGGCAGATATTTGGTCAATACTGCTGTGTGCTTGACGTTGGGTACACTGCTTGGTTAGACTAATAGGAATGTGAGACACATGAGAAATATAGTGTAAGGACAAGGTGGACAACAGTGTTGAAAGTGACTTTGTGAGACATTCCCTACCTATATGTTAATCTCAAAAAGATTGTGAAAGCAGAAACACACAGTTTAGTCTGCATGAAAATCTATGAAGAAGGGAACGTAAAATGCATGAGGCTGCCTTTGTGTGGTCCCATAGCCAATCTACATAATATTGCTCCCCAGTAGCCCAGTGATCCTCCCATAACCTTGGAAACACAATAAAGCGAGGCAAAATAAGATTTCTATTGTCCTATTGCAGGGCCTAGCCAGAACACCCGACTCTTTGCCTAAGGGACTTGTGTACCCTCATCTTCTGACTAGAGAAGTGAGAATTCTTTTGTTGGAGAATCAAACCCCATAGACATGGCAATCATCTGCCTAATAACTATAAAAGCATCAAGCATGACTGGAGTTCCTGGCAAAACAACATCCTTAGTTCAAACAGAAAAATCAGCAAAAGTTTGATCAGCTTGTCTTAGATGGAAAATTAATATAAACAAACCAGTAAGTGCAAGTACACACATATGCCAGCAGTCCTTGGCAGGGTATGCATCATAGAAAATAAATCCCTAAAATGTGGGGCTGCAATAACATGACTGTATTTAGGATGAAGGCAAGGTGCTTCCTAATGTGAGACTCTGAAAGTGTATTCAGCTCAGCCAAGTCCCCATGCATTAAGGTGTTCTATAATCTGGAAATATGTGACTCAGAGTTGGCTCCTCTTGAGCTCAACATGACAAAAGAACCTTGTACACTTCTCAGTCCATCCTGTCTTCCAACTTGGTGATATCAGAGCACAGGACAAGGGTCAGTGAGTATCCGATGACCACAGAGAAACCTAATTTGGAGTTGAAAGATGTGGGTTCTTTCCAGACTTTTGGATGTTGATACAAGACATGAATCTATAGGCTACAGTAGCAACCAAGTGAAAATATTTGTAATCTTGCTAGATAAGCACAGCAATGGCTGGCTGCATGGGTGAGACATCTAAGATGATTGGAGAAAAATGCCTTGCCTGGGTTATTCTACGTCTAATGACAAGGAAGATATCAACTGCACAATGTCTCAAAAAACAGACATCCATGCCTGATATCCCCAGGAAACAACAAATTCAGAAAAATACTCAACTCTATGGCTAGATTTCAGCTTAACTCACAGGAACAAGAGTGACTAATTGGAAAATGCAGGTAGTTTGGCCAGTTAATGCCCACACAGGACTATCATTGCAAAGGAGGGAGGTTTGTACTAGCTCAAGAACTAGCAGTTGGAATCCATAAAGATGAAATTTGATATTCCTGACTTCAGGCAACTGACAGTAAATCAGTCACTCAGTTTCTTGCACCTGTGAAACTGACCCTCTCACAGGATCACTCTATTGCTTTGCTACGACTTAGATAAGTCAGTGCAGAATGGCAGAGGGTAGGTCTTGGGAAGAAGACTCAATGGTCTGCACAACCCCAAGCCACAACCTAATGGAGACATTCCAATAATTGGGGTTGACAAACAGGACACCAAGCTGAGCTGATAGAGAAAAGTCAGTGAAAACACCATGCTATGCAGAGTAGCTTCTCTCTCAGACCTCTCTCAGACCTCAAGTCCCCCCTAGAGTCTGGGGACAGGAACACGACGGAAAAGCCACTGTTTGGGAATATTTGACACCAGTGGCAAATCTACCTCTAAGAAGCAAAGGACTTAAATAATCCTCCAAGTGAAACTGCGTGAGAAAATCCAACTCACACATTGATCATCAAGATTAACACTTCCTTCCACCCTCTGAGGAGCTTTCCTCTGAGATGCTTTTCAAATTCAAAAGCAATCACAAACAAAAAGTAAAGAACATGTGAATGCAGGAACTTTTTATCACCAACAGCAAGTGCCAAGATCCAAACTATATGAGTGACAAAAGAGAACTGATAGGTGTGGAGTGGTTTATATACTTATGTTGTTTACATGTGATGTCACAATCTGCATCATCGCAGACAAGCTTTTGTCCCCAGGTGTGGAACATTCTGGAAGAAAGTGTTGAATGCTGGGGAATAAATACAACCACAACACACAACATGGAGAGTCCTTGAAGTTAGATTGACTGACTTTCATGCGTTTTTTGTCTAAACCAAGAAAAGGATGTCACAGTGAAAATAAGAAAAGGTACTAATGAGCTTTAATTATACACATTTTTTAAATCATTTGTGCCAACAGAATTAATGTTTAAGTTCAGACTGTTTTAAGTTGCTTACAAAATTAAGCTTTTATCTTGTGCTATCTGAAAGAACTTCAAGGAATGCACTCATTCTTTATTCTAATGATCATGTTACATTGCAAAGTATAATCAAGTTACCAATTATGCATACTGATGGTCTTTTGTAATATGTTTACAGAAAACAGGGAACAGTTTGTACGAGAGGCCAGCCTCACAAGTGGATAATATAACTTTGTCAAAACTGTACCAAACAAAAAAATCATGATTCAGGCCAGATTCCAAAATAAAGTAATGGACAGTGCATCATGCTAAAGGAAGGCATCAGAGTATTAGAGGAGGATGTGATTCCTTAACAAATATTAAGACAGTAGCAAGTAATTTATTCAGAGTATTTATTTATTATTTATTTGACATTTGTTAACCGGGTTAGTCTGACTGGGCTAGAAGCCCTTTTTCAGCAGAGGCCCAAGGAGAAAAGCTCCAACATATAAAACAAATACAAATACAGAGATTTACTAACAAAGATAATGAGGAAATTATATGGTATACCAACAGCATTCAGCCTTAATAGGATAGGAGTGGGATAATTGCAGACTACACATGCCATCCAGATTCCAAAACACATCAGATGCACCTAATGACAAGAAAATGGGATAGACTAGTGAGCCAGCAATTTTATGAAAGCACTCTTCAGAGGCCACACATACTAAACATTTTGTCCAAAATGTGTCATGAATTGCTCATAATCCTGCAGAGTCTGCATATTTTTTCTAAAAATAAAAATGCAAGCTGCACTAAATGCATTATAGCAGGCTGGAGTACTGCAAGCTATAGTAGAGGAAGATCTGCAGATGCTTCCCAAAGGGTAGCCAGAAAGATGCCGAGCCAGGCTACAGCTAAGCCGGCTCTCTTACAAGGAAGTCATAGATACAGGTTATATAGAGAGCTGTGACACGAAACATCAGTGAGTGTGTATATGATGTGCTGAAAGCAAGGTTTAGCTGTCCATACACACATGGGAGTGCACTCCAATATTCACCAGTAAAACCATCACAAATGGTCAGCATCTGTGCCATACTGCACAACATGCTAACATCAAAACACTGTGGTCTGCCAGATGCAGGTGTGGTTGACCTATACCAAGAACCTCAGATATCCAACATGGAGCTATCATTGCTGTAACAGAATGATCAGTAGGACACAGGGAGTGACGAGATAGGTGTGGGTAACAGGGACTGCAGCCATATGTTCTAGCTCAAGCTACAAAACAGTGTCTTGCTCATAGTTTTATGATGAGCCACATGTACACAGACAAAATAGTGATATTCACAAAGTGTTGTCCTACTACAACATCAATAAACACAACTAATTGAAAAAGGCCATTAGATGTCCATAGTGAACATTATACAGACCATGACCACAATACTCACTTGCAAAACATTATACACATCTACTTGATTTAGAAATGTACACATCTGGATGGCTACAGAAGAACATTTACCACAGAACCACTTTAAGCAAGGTACATCACCAAGGACAACCATGCTGGCATATGTGTGTCGTGCCTGGGGTGTGTACAGCAGAAGGTGTTATTTTCCACGTAGGATGTCATCATACATACAATCAGTGTGTGAAGGTAGAAGTATACCTGTCATTAGCACAATGTAGGATTGTGCATTGGGGAGGAATGTACCATAACCGAATGAAGCTGATTGCAGGGGTTGTATTATAACACTAAGATCCATCACACATGTCATAGGGATTTTTAAACCTGCAGCACACCACAACATGGCAAGGACTGACAACTAAGCCACATACTCAACATGGCACATACAAATAGTTTGGGACATTCCTGAAATGGCATGTCACACATAAGGCATCATTATAATGCACAGCTTGATGCAACAATATCAGTCAGCCAGATGAACAAAAATGTTCAATTCTGCACACCATCAATGACAAGCATTACACATCAGCCATCCAACAACCATCACGGCATGGGATAAGGTAACATAGATATATATCTGTCTGTGTAAGCAGGTAGTTATGGAAAGATACGAATGAAAATTACACTTCAGCAAGAGGAAATCAAAAGTGAATATGTAGACAAAGGTGCATGTTGTGCTGAGGGGGAGACATGTAGTACCAGAATAAAATGCTACAAGTATCACCGGTATGCACCACAAGGTACACCTGTCCATACAGTTATGGCAGACAACAATGAAATGTCTAATGTTTAAATCAGTGCCATAAGAATAAGGTGACATTCTGATAATTGAGAGAAATGTTTGCTATATGTCAGCTTACAAGAACTGCTAAAATGGAAGCAAGGTGATTATCAAACAGAGCAATGTAGCTGTCAATATACTAACTTAAATATCACAAGGACAAATGTGTACAAAAAAACACAACATAAAGGTAGTCACTAATGTCAGATAAATGATCAGCAAAGCCTGTGACATTAGAAATTTGAGAAACCACTTACATGTATAGTTGGCAGTGGTTAGCACAGTGGTCATCACTGCTATAGGGTTAGAATGACACAAAAGTATACACAATGGATCACCTGCCAGTGTTATTCTAATGCAGTTCAGGGTGCCCACACTGACGGCTCATGCTGTAGTCTTGGCTGCCCCTGCCACATCCATAAACACTCTGCCCATGGGCTATACCGAGGTGCCAGTTATGGTGACACTAACAAGTTGGGACTTGGTGGTGTGAGTATGAGCAGTACTGAGATGTATCTGTCTGGACATGACTGGTGGCTTATGAATTGGTTGACCAACAGCAGTTGTGTGTGCACGTTGCAGTACAAATGATATTTTAGATTCACATGTGGGTCTACTGAGAGGGGTTCTGCCTCTTCCCATTACAAGCAATCTGTTCATGAGGGTCAGGGCATACAACATCCAGTTTGTTATAGGGTACTGCTCTACCAATTCCTTAGCAAGGCTTTCAATAGACCATGCAACAGATATCACACCATCATGCTGTGCAGCCAGTGCTGCCATAACCTCTCCATGTCTGCACTCCTGACCTTTATGTAACAAACACATATGGTGTGCTACCAGACCAGTAGCGTGGGCAAGTGCACACACATCATTGCCATGACATCATTGTGAATATTCATGTGTCTGTAACAGTGAGTGTATACAGTCTGACATGCATCCATGCCCATCAGCTACAGTGCCAATGGTAGCCTGATGGACACTATTAGTCCATGGTGGGGAGGTGTCATCATCACTACTAAACTCAGTATGGGACAGTGGGTCATGGCATCATCATGCCCAATATCTGATGCCCCTATAGCATCAGACTAGCTGGCCACACAATCCTCCCAATCAGAGACTATGCCATGAACAAATTGACTGTCCCCTTTCAGGCTGGATAATGTTGAACCCAGTGCAGTGCCCCATATGCCATTGACTGTACTATCATACACGGGCACATGACATCCCATCTCAGGATTCATCGTTGGGCAGGTTAAGAAGGCAGGAAGTGGGCATGCTGCAAATACAGACAGATAATATATGACTAAAATAATTGGACAAGCAACTAATAACACTGTTAATTATGGTGATATGGACTTATGGGTCAGCATGGCAGTGAGCAGTACAAGAACCCTATAGAGCAGTTATAAACCATATTAGTCACATATCAAACAAATATGAAGGACAATTTTAAAACAAACATACATGATAACAGACGGGGCATGTCCTCCTCTGACTCCACCTGTGGTGATGA
Source organism: Protopterus annectens (assembly GCF_019279795.1). Classification (NCBI taxonomy): domain Eukaryota; kingdom Metazoa; phylum Chordata; order Ceratodontiformes; family Protopteridae; genus Protopterus; species Protopterus annectens. Next base: position 832,433,917 of record NC_056732.1, read on the forward strand.
GAGTTGAAATACCACTGAGATGTAAAAAGAGATGCAAATATAACAGCTCAGAAGTAAGCATAGCATTATGTAGCATTGAAAATGGTGCATGCCACATAGTAAGTAACAGATACATGCAGCAGAGAGCTGATGTTGTTTACCATAAGGCACAGGTCCTGTGCAGGTGAACAGAACAACATTACTTATAAGGTCACAGATCTGTTTAAAGGTATTGCAGTATAACAACCATGTAGACTGCCTTACCAGATCTGTCTTTCTCAGATGGGACACATAGCATTCTATGTGATACAGAACTTGTAGGTTATGGCAGCTCTCAAGTAACAGGTGAGAGCATCACAGTTTTAATAGTAGTTAGTGGCAGGCAAAGATATTGATCAGTCTAACTGACTACAGAGACATGGACCTGACATGTGCCAATGTTGACAGATGCTGATGGCCCTGAACAAGTGAATAAAACAACAGGACTGTGCTGACATTGTCCTCTAAGCATTGTTTATTTAATATAACATGCTAGTAGTCTTACAGGGTCTTACAGCATCTGGGATGTTCAGGTGTACATGATGTTGCTGTGCTGCTGTGACATGCATAAAAAACAGGTAAGATGTGTGTATGAATGTCCATGAATAACAACTGGATTACGCTGTTGTGTCTGTGAATGCTGGACGTACCTGTACATCCTGGCATGTGCTATGGTAAGAGGCCAGGACGATCATTGTTTCATCCAGGGGAGGTAATGCTGGCCAGCCTCGAGTGATATCTTTCTCCCTGTCATAACGATGGAATCTGTTGACTGCAAAGAGGGTCATGTCAGAGCAATGGTAATGACAGGCAAACCTGGAGAGGCTGTGCCCACCAACAGTGTTTACCATGTTGTTACTGTCCCTCCACATTTAGTTTCTCCAGACACTATGTCTTGTTTGTCCAAGAAGATGTTGGCCATGTTGCCATAGTACCCTCCAGATTAATTGTTTCCCTATAGGAAAAGTTAACATGCCCATTCTTGGTCAACATCTGAAAAAAGGTGATTTGCACATATCAGGAGTTATACAGGAAGAGCACTTATTGACAAATCAACCTTTAAGGCATATGTTGATGTAATGCTCCTAATTTGCATTGTAATGCTATGCAAAGCAATTGATGCCATGTACCCCTATGTACTGATAAGCATGCAGAACATAAACAACATGTATTTGCTGCTGAGTATATGTCATTAAATGTAAAGCCTACCCATGCAAAACAATTATCCCATTCCACATCTTAGTATATTGCATACATGGTGGGATGTCTGTGGAAGTGTTGACAACTATGAGCCAATCACATAACCACTACACCACCACTTCAGCGGTAATGCTGCAGGTTTATTCACAGCCGTCGTATGCCTAGCCAACTAGCCTTACCACGTCAACATCAACCACATATGTCACAGATGTCAATGTAGTTAGTAAGAAAGATCAGCACAATTGTGTCATGATGTAACTAACATATGTAACTGTGTCAAAAATCACATCAGAGCAATAAAAGCATATGAACATGAACATGAACATTTTACCTGTGATAGTTTAATGTGAAAATAACAATCAAGTTACAGGTTAGATCATCCTGTTGTCCCCCTAGTCCCACTGAATTGCATACCAGCTTCAATGTAGGAGCAAGCATCAGTGAGTATCCACAAATCATACTTTCCATGTATGATTTGTGGACACTCATGTAAATTATCACTATCCTCAAACAGAGCTATAGACATGCAGGTGAAGCAACATTACTGATGGATATAGACAGATTATGTCCATATTTGCAGTTCACTGTAGCTCATATTCTTATAGTTATTTACCTGTATATAAGGAAAATCTTGCTAGTAACGATCCACATGTGTCCATATGCATGTGTATTGTGGAAGGCTACCCCCTACCCTTTACATAACTGACATATCAATGTTCAGATGCTTCCACATTGAAAACTACATGAGATATTTGCTATAAGGTACACAAAGGACACTACAAATATCATAGAGTAATACTAATCACAGTAGTTCAATATAACAATACAAGCAGCTGACTCCATGATAAGTTGCAATCAGGCAGCTATACCTAACAGAGGTTGGCTTATTCCAAACAGTTATTAAGTACTATTTGTGCCATACATAAGTAATGAGCTTCATTAGTATATGATGTTTCGAATTAGAGAACATCCATATAAGTTCTCTAATCAAGGTGCATTAACCAATTGCTCAGCAAAAGTGTTCAGTGCTCATTGAAAAGTTCCAGTAGTTATCAGTGAACGTGAACATCTGGAACCCATGCTTAATGCCCAACAATGCAATGCTACCACCCTATGTGCACCACATCAAAGCTGTTATATAGGCACATTTTCAGATCATACCCTTGTTACCTGTAAATTGAGTGGTACATCAGAGAACATTTTGTAGAAGGCATTCTTTTCTAGATTCTTTTCAAAATTTGAAGGTAATATTCATGGAGAGGAGGCTCTGGTACATCTCAGAACCCAATTGGATTGACAAGGAGACCATCCAGATGATAGCAATCTATGCTGGACTGGATGTGGATGTGGGCACACCAATGGAATTTTGCACAGATTGACATTTGGAACCAGTTTGCAAGGAACTCCAAGGATGCACCAGAATCTATAGGACTGGCATACAGCTCTACCATTGATACAAATATCTTCACCCTAGGTACTGGGATGACATTAACCAGAGGACTGTAGAAGTTCAACAACAGCTCCCGGATGCCTACAGTAAGTGCCATAATCCACACCTTAACACCTATTAATTACTGTTATCATTTAATGAATGAATATGGTGATATAATGAACTGGTATTCATAATTATTCAATTTATACATGTTTACCATCATTAAGTTACTTGCAATGAAAAATACAATTTAGTAGTTAATTATTATTTGCTGCCCAGCTGCACATCCAGAAGTTATCCACAAATAAGCAGGGCCAGAAATGCAGGTGCTTAGGATTTCATTGTAACAGCATTTCTCATTAATGACTGTATGCATTTGAGACATCTCATTAACAGTGCAATTCTGTAAGAGAAGCTGATACACCCTGAAAATGAATGCATCGCACATTATTGCAACTGGTTAAGCAGTGTATCATACGGATGAACATTGATTGTCTATGGGTTCAAAATCAATGAAAGCACTGCTAATCAAAATAGTTATAGAGTAATTTATTTTGGTGAACTTCACATAATATGACAATGTTACATGGCTGTGTGATGATTGCTGATGTATGAAGAAGTCTACATGTGTTTCATTGTCTGAGTGCATTAACACCTACAGCACATAGGCTGAGGATGGATATGCATTCCTTCATTATCTGCAACACTTCAGTTTTTTTCACACAATGTAGTTTATTAGCAATGATCACTTTGTGATTCCCTTACTGTAGTTATGGAAAAGAAATATGTAAACTCAGTAATAACTATTCACATACATGTCTGAATTAGGAAATATATGAGCATTGCAGGTAAACATGCATTCAACATGACTGAGTTTTGTAATCACACTTGAGTCACAGCAAATGTGGATATGTAATCCCTAGACTGTGGAACAGCTGAAAGTTAGGATTCTAGGTGGAGCTGATAACTGCAGACCAACTTATGTGTTTGTGGGTTCTATTCCCACAGGTTTCCTGTAATGTCCAGCTTGGGGTTTGGTAGACATTTAGGTATATTTTGTTACATGTAATGTCTGTGAGGTAATCTCTATGTTATAGTACATGATGCTACTGGTGTATTTTGTTATTGCTATCTATGTGCCATGACTGTGTCAGCACTGCATATGCCCTCATATCATGCATGACATGAGTACGACATGAAAGTCTTTCTTCTGACTGGGATAATCATACTTACAGGACAGTAGTGTGACTATTGAAATTTCAGTGCATCCTTACGGGACAGTAATGTTAGACAACTACAGTACAGTCATTGTGTACAGGGATCATTGATGCTCTTCATTATATATCATGTAGCTGAGTGTGTATTTGTGTGCACATGTCAACTACTCATAGTCATTGTAGCTGCCTAGCATTCTTAACCTTATTAGCTATTAAGAACATTCAGAAAAGTAACTACTTTTACCTGGCTAATTGGTTTATATATCTATTATCTTTTAGCTGTTATTAACTGAGTAAGTGTGGCCAGCTGTCTGTTTTCTTTACCAATTTGTTTTCTGTTCTTCTTTATGTACCCAGTTCTCCAGTCTGTCTGTCCTGTACTAGGAATTGGGAAATTACCCTATCTGATGACCAAGAACCTTATATTTACCTAAAAACTAGGGGGCTAAGAATAGAGCCAAACTTCACCCTGAGCATCATTCCCTCAAGAAAACAAGAAAGTATGTCTACTAGAACATTGTGTGTAATGAATAGACTTGTTTAAATTAATAACAGAAAGTAAATTGCAGGTTTTAATGTACACTCCCTAGCCAGGACAGCCGGCAGCCAAAAGCCATCTCTTTTCCCAACTACCACACATTCCCCTCTTATAGCCTCTGTATACATTTCTCCTGTTTTTTCCCTTCTTTTACATTTAGACCTGCTAGCCCCTACGAGTAGCCACGGTTGCAATATATCCTATTGACCACTAGGTGGCACCCTTTTCACAGGACTAATCAACTTGAACATATATCTTACTATCTTAATATATAACTCTCAGGCATCCAGTATTTCCTATACTTATCTTTCCTGCAGTCCCACTCTATCCTTCTACTTTACATTGTATATCTCTCATTCTACCCTCCCAACCATCTCACTCCAAACTTACCTTAGCAGTCAGCACTCTACTGATTGTTCTCCTAGGGTTTAGTCCTTCACTGGCTCTACCCACTCCGTTCCCCTACCCTGCCCCCAATTTCCACCCGCCCCCAGTACCTCTACGTTTATACTTCCTAACTACACCCCCTATCCACACAACCACTCACAGGATCTACCTCTTTAAAGTGATATAACCCACTTCCATTGGTCTTTCACATAGACCATATATGTGTCTGTGTAAGCAGGTAGTTATGGAAAGATACACATGAAAAGTACACTTAGCCGTATACACTAACCTATAACTAATACCTCCATTATGCTACCTATATCTAGCTCCCCACTACCAAAATTCCTACTCTTAATTCTACTCCTACCTTTCCTTTCTATACCTTACCTACTTGCATTCTATGAATACCTTAACTGCCTAGAATTTCATTACTCCATAAGGCAAACCTCCACACCAATACTTGTAGTCACTCATAGCAATACATATACACCCAGCACAACAAACTACCTACCAGTTGCGTAGCATAGATTGACTCACATCAAATTCTATAGTCCAAGAGCTAGGAAATTCCACAACCTAATATGTAGACTCTTAAAACTTGCAATGAAAATACAAGTTCACCCCTTAATAGATGGTGATATCCACCCAAACCCTGGACCAAACTCTACCACAAATACAGAGCCCCACACCCCAATTCCTGCTAACACACAATTGCTCACCAGACCCTCTAACTCACTCTTGATAGCTCATCTAAATATTCGGAGCATAAATAATAAAGTTGCCCACCTACATGCACTCATGAATGTACATTCATTTGATATCATATGTCTTACTGAAACATGGCTCAAAAATGCAACACAAGATAATGAGATTATTCCACTCAGATACAATATCTTGAGGCTAGACCATAAAGCTAAGAAGGGTGGGGGAGTAGCTATTCTATGCAAATCTGGATTACAGGTGACCCCTATAGATTCTAAACCTCCATTAACAAGTAAGGCTGAAATCCTTATTTCCAAATTGCAACTTAATAAACGTAAATCCATCTACACCATCTGTGTTTATCTTCCCCCAGCTAATAACTGTAACACCCTAGAAGATATCCTTAGTTGGCTATCTAATACCTACCCACAAGAAACCATAGTGCTTGGCGACTTTAATATCAACTGAAGGAGCTGTACCTCTAAACAGCCACCTACTCATATTAACCTATATGGTTTTACTCAAACCATTACATCCCTTACAAGGACCAATAAACTTAATGACAAGGAAAACACCTTAGATTGGGTTCTCATTAATAGTCACCCCCAAACTTACAAAGTAGGGACCCTCTTCAATGATACCATTCACTTACCTTCATAATCAGATATGAGTGCCATTCCAAACCCAACAACCTATAGGACAATAAGGACCAACAAGAATTTTAACCCTGACAGCTTTCAAAAATAACTTTTGGCATGTGATTGGTCACCCCTGAAAAACCTACCTCTAGAAGAAGCAGTAAAAAACTTTAATTCAAAATTCCTAGCTATTTTAGACTACCATGCACCAACACGTACAATTAGAGCCAGGATTAAACCAGCCCCATAGCTCTCAAAAGCTACCAAACAAAAAATCCTCCTTAGAAACAAACTGTGGGCCAACTGGCATTCTTCTAAAAACCCTGCAGATCATTTAAAGTTTAGACATTTAAGAAATGAAACAAAAAAAAGCCATATTGTTAGACAAACAAAATGTTTACTTTAAGCTCCAACAAACCCACCAAAATAAACCACTAAAATTCTGGTCAGGCATCAATAAACACCCAAGTCGTTCAGTCACACCCATCCCTTTAGGCTCTGATCACGATAATCCTAAGCAAAATAGCCAATACCTTTAACACTTTCTTCACAGAGACCATTCAATCTCTTGCCAATCAGCTATCCCCTGGCACATCATCATCAGCCACCTCTATCACTAACACACCCCCATCATTTCAATTTCAACCTGTTCCTACATCCCTTGTCTGCACCCTTATACCAAAGTTTAAACCTACCACCCTCTCTGCAGACCTACTGCCTGCAGAATACCTGCAAAATGCTGCAAAAGCCATAGCCTACCCAATTTCCATCCTGATTAATAGAACTATTACTGAAGGAAATACCCCAGCAATCTGGAAAATTTCACACATCCCCTTGCATCAGGGTGGTAACTCCAACAAATTATCAAACTATAGACCTATAGTCATATTATCTCCACTGGCAAAAATCATGGAGAAATGCATTCATAAACAGCTGTTAAACCACCTAATAGAAAACAACTTACTAGCCAACTGCCAACATGGTTTTAGGTCATTTCATAGAACCACCTCTGCTCTCTTATCTTTCTCTGACTGTATTAATAAGAATCACAACAACAACACTCTATCCTCAACCCTCTTCATTGATCTTTGAAAGCCTTCAATATGGATAACCACCACTTACTCATAAATATACTCAAAAACTTGTCTCTAGACACACTGGCTATTCAATGGTTCCAATCATACTTATTCAACAGACAGCAGGCTGTCCTATGGGAGAATAACTTATCCTCCCACCTCCCAATTGCCCTTGGTGTCCCTCAAGGCTCCATATTAAGTCCTCTCCTATTTTCTATTTTTATAAATGACCTATATTCTGTTATACCTCAAGCTACTTGTACCCAATATGCAGATGATTACACGTTAATATGATCTGCCACCTCACCATCTGACCTACAGTCCCTAACCCACAACGTGCTTAATACAGTCGAGAAATGGGTTCTACATCGATGTCTCATCCTGAATCCCAAAATAAAAAAAAAATGCTATTATTTACTCCCACCAGTAGGGCCTCCCCACTTAATTTTACTGTGACATCAAGCAATGGTACTATTATATCTCCTGATTCTACTACTAAACTTCTTGGGGTACTAATTGACAACAACCTTACCTTTGAGTCCCATATTAATAGTACTATAAAAACATTCAACAAAAAATTATGATCTCTATACAGGATTAAACCCTTTTTGACTCCACTAGCCAGGACCACCATTGCCCGTACCCACTTAATCTCTGCCCTTCTGTATACCTCGTCTATATATACCAAACTGTGTAAAAACAACCTGAAAAAGCTAGCAATCTCCTACAATAATATTGCCAGATTTGCAACTGGGTCTGCCTTCAGAACCCATCACTGCAATAATCTTAAGCAGCTAAGATTTCTAGAATTGCTGAATCCACTATTTAACCAGTTAACGGTTGCCCACAAGATCCTGTACCAACCTACGAACACACCAGTACTTACTAACCTAATCACCCCCTATAACAACCTCAGGACCCTACGCTCATCAGATAAACTACTTGTACAAATAGGTAAAACTAACAATTTGGTTGGTGACTCCTTGTTTGCTAATACTGTGGGTAAAACCTGGAACTCCCTTCCAAGAGACCTAACCTCCCTTACCTCAACAACACTATTTAAAAGCAAATTGAAACCATACCTTATATCACAGTGGTTATGCCCTTGTTCTAACCCTGACTAACTACCTCAGTTTTCTCAGGGTAGTAATCACTATATCTGTATAAACTAGTTACTTTTCTGTTAACTAAAAAGAGAGTATATAAGCTAGTTACTTTTCTGTTAACTACAAAGAGAGTGTTCTCCTATATTTAAAATGTTATTAGCTAAATATTTGAATGGCTTACCCAAGCTGAAATGTACCATGATTCTGTTGACAGAAATGCAACAAAATGTAATGAATGGCAAAATTATCTGTAAATGTAGCTGCATTTGTAAATGTCACATAGTATAATTGATAGTGTGCTTTTGTGAAGCTTTTCTCCCAGTACCTCTACTGAAAATGGACATATATCTAGTTGAACTAGTCCGGTCAACAAATATAAAATAAAAATAAATAAATAAAAGTATAGTGCAGCAGTCATGTTTCACTGATGGTTGCATGCCTTGCAACATTGTAACGGCATATTGTTTATGCAGTAATAGGTTCATAGGTTCATAGGTTCGTACTAGGCTATCTGCTCAAGGGCATTTATAAGCCTAGCCCATAGTTATTTGGCTTTCGCCACCCCTTTAGTTTGAATAAAACTATGCCTATTATTTTGCTGTGCCTCTGTCAAGCAGTGACACTGAAGTAATCCCTGGGGTATATCTGCGATCCCCCATCCATTGGTCAAGATTCCTCTTGAACAAGGCCAGTGAGGTGCTCTGCCTCACATGTACCGGATTTTGTTCCACAGCATAGGAGTCTCTGGGTGATGAATCTGTCCCTCCAGCACGTTCTATTAATAACCATGTCAAGGTTTAAGTCTCTGTGGTTCTGAGGGATCTAGATTTTGAGGTGAAGCATATTCATCAAATCAGGGTTTGACATGGCCTTATATGTCAGGCACAGGTCACCTCTGAGCAAGCGGTATGAGACTGAATAGAGCTGGAGTTCTTTCAGTCGGGCAGCATAAGACATATTTTTGAGACCCTTTATCCTTTTGGTGAGGAACTTTTGGGGCCTTTCCAGCTGCTGCAGGTGTCGGGTCAGATACATTCCGAATGGGGCATTGTACTCAATCATAGGTCTAATGAGTGATGAGTACAGGGGACGATGACCTCCTTGATCTAGATGTGAATCCCTTCATGATCAGGTGGGCAATGTAGAAGGTTTTCCTAACTACTTTAGCAACATGAGTGTCAAACAGGCTACTGTCAACCTGGGTCCCCAGATCCCTGATGACTTCTTCTGTGCTCAGTGGATTGCCACCTATATGGTAGCTAGTAACCTTGTTTTTCCATGACTATGCATTTCTTGGCATTTAACTTTAGGCCATGGCTCTGGCACCAGTTATCCGTTTCTGTGAGGCCCTTCTGAAGGACATCTGTGTCAGATGTGTTTTGTTTGCAGTCATCTGCAAACTTTGTCAGCCATAACCCTCCTGTGTTTGCTTGTACTTCAGAAAAGTAGATGCTGAACAAGAGTGGACCCAGGACTGATCCCTGTGGGACACCACTTGTGACAGGCTTTGAGTCTGACATGGCTCCAGCAACTCTGACCCTGTGGGTTCTGTCACTTAGCCAGTTTGCAACCCATCTTGTGATGTATGGGTTTACATTCAAGCTGATGAGTTTTTCGATGATACCTGAGTGGGGTATTGTGTCAAGGCCTTTGCCAGGTCAATGTAGGCTGTATGGACTGCCTTTCCCTCATCAATGGCCTTGGTGACTGTCTCAAAAAGTCAACCAAGTTTAAAAGGCATGATCTGCCTTTGACAAAGCCAAACTGGGTTGGATCCAAAGTCTGCAAGTTCCTATGTCTTTATTTATGAGTTCCATTATGATCCTCTCCATGGCTTTGCAGATAAGGCTTGTCAAGCTAATGGGACGGTAATTCCCAGGGTGGAGGCACCGCCTTGTGAAGTGGGACCACAGTATCCTGAGGTGAGGCTAAGATTAACCAGCTGTCCTAGCTGCCGGTTTAATTCCTCATTGAGTTCATGGAGCACACAGGCGCCCACACCATCCGGTCCCATGGATGCTGTGTTTTTGCTTTGGAGAGCAGTTCTCACCTGGGTGTTGGAGATGTTTGGGGGCTACAATGGTATAGATATCTCTCCTTTTGGGGAGGGGGAGAAGTTTGCACTGAACCTGTCAGCCAGTATGTTGGCAATGTGTGTAGGTTCAGTAATCTTCACATCATTTTGAACTAATTCTGAGCATATCTGGGAGTTTCCTCCTAGGTTTCTAACATAGCTAAAGAAGGCCTTATGATTGTCTTTGAGTCCTTGGCGATTTTTCTCACAAATTTGCCTTGGATGATTTTATGAGAGCTCTTAGTTTTTTACTTATAATGATCAAAGGTGTCTTACCTTTCAAGGATTTTGCTCTATCTTGTAGTAGCTTCCTCCTTTTGTTGTAGAGCTTGTTTATGGCTGGGGTCCACCAGACTGGATGCTTGCCTTTGGTACAAAGAGTCTTAGTTTTGTTTGGGATTGCCTGATCCATGCAGTCCTGTAGGTGCTGGTAGAGGGCATTTGTAAGTGATTCAGCGGTTTGAGTAATGTTTACCACTGGCTCAGGGGCCTTAAAGGAGACCACATTCGTTTTTAGAAGTGTGAAGTCGGCTTTTGAGAAGTTTTTCACTGTGGTCTTTTTATTTCAGGTGGGTGGGATGAGGACCTCCAGCGAGATTAGTTTATGATCTGATCTCTCCAGTGAGGGGTATACTTCCGGTGTTGAACATTTTGATCCCATGTTCGTGATGATGAGATCAAGTATGTTTTCTCCTCTTGTGGGGATGGTGACTAGTTGTTCCATGGCATTTGAGTTTATGAACTCCAGGAACCTTTGGGCTAGAGTGTTTGGGCTTGAGTAGTGTTCCCAGTCTATATTAGGGTAGTTGAAGTCACCTAGTATGATGGTGTTTGGAGATACTTTTATCCCCTCCTTTGTTTTCAGGAAGGCCATGTGAGGTTCCTGAGTTTGAGAGGGTGGCCTGTAACATGCTACAAATTGCAGAGCAGTCTTACCTATGGTTAATTGCACCTGGATGGTCTCAGATGCATCGTGTGTTGCCACCAACCTTGAGGTGTGGGTGTCCTTTATGAATATGGACACCCCCCATCCTTTCTTGGTGTTGTCCGGATTTTGGGGCCGGAATGCATGATATATTATTCCATGCCATGTGACTTATACACAGAGACATTAACATATTGATGTGTATGTACTCATTCACAGGCCATTTTACATATATGCTGCTCTGACATGGCCACTGATGTTTCTGTTACACGTCCACATTGCATATTATTTCTTTCAAGCTTTCTTAAACATCTTTGATAGTAGCAGTCACTACATTGTTACACAACATACACAATGTGCGTTTCTACACACTGAGACAATAATGTTGTTTGATACATTTATTCAATTATCTGACTGCATTATGCATGACATAGATATATTGCAAATGTGTTCTTTGCAACAATCTGACTCATATAACAAACAAGTTTGTAATATGTTAGTGGTGGATGCATTGCACTTTGTGACAAAAACATTACAGATGCATTAATGCTCATCTTAGTGACACATCACATCAATGAGAATTCAGTAAGATTCAGTCTATGAATCTGTTAAATTTTTGTTGTTATTGCTGTTTTCCTTTCTTTATGAAAAATGAATTATGTAGAGTTATTGTCATGTTACAGAATCTGTGACTCATGTCAGTCCAGCCATCCACTATAGAACATGGTGACACACTCAACCTCTTCTGGCAGGCTCTGACCAGGGTGGACACCAGGATGATGATGATGAAGAGGGACCAGGACCAGCAGGTGTCATCATTCTTGTGGACTGACAGTGATGGCAACCTCCACCATGCCAACCCAAAGCCTTAAGTGACCAGATCCACGATGTGGTTACTGATGGTTTCCATATGCAGATGCAGGACATGATGGGGATGTTCTGTAAAGGCATGGCATGGGCCATGAGTGACTCCTTCTAGGAGACCACCAGGGACATCATTCAAGATATTCAACCCCATCAAGGAGGGCCCTCTGGAATGTAAGTAATTTCTGCATGCTCCAGTCATGTCATGATGCCACCATGGTGTGATTATCTTTCATTATTACACATTCAAGTTTTTTCACACATTCCATATTGCAGTCATGATTTTAATATGTGCCCCGTGATGCACTCTTCATAATGCTGATAACATGGAGCTATATAGTTTCAATGCATTATGACCCATATTCAGAAATCTCACTGCCATTATCAGCATCGTGTTACATGATCATTATATGCTGTCATTTCTGCAGGAACTGCTATGGATATACAGATATAGTATTCCTGCATGGTATATGTTACTTGCCTCATCTGCATACTGTGGTCCATGCTCACATGACTGCATGGAAAGGTGATGGCATATGAAAGGTGTGATACACTATACCTGCTAAGTTTTATGATAGTTGACACAATTACTACTAGTGCCATTCTTCTGTGAATCTATACACATGGATGATGTATGTGTATACTTTGCAGACATTGTCATTCCAATGCTGATTTTTGGTATGCCTTTAGACATACTCACCATTTCAGTGTATTCATTAGTTTTTGACACTTGATATTCTGCCCCTTGTGTGTGATGTTTCATGCTACTGTGTGAGCCTTTTACACACTTTTCTTCTACTATCATCACTTATGCCTCGGGTGTTAACTTCTGCATAGCCTGTCTCATTGTTATATGGTGAAAATAGCAAGGATTGATGTTCAATTTTTTTTGGGGGGTATGATATGGTATTATATTAATGGTACAACTAATAAATCACTGTATTGTGCAGCTTTGTTATTATGGCAAAGCACCACTGTATTGTGCCTATAGCTTCTCTTCTGATATGGGTATACATGCAAACATTCTTGGGTTGTTTTCTTTCTGTATAATATGCTGCATTGCAATGTATTGCTGTACATTTGTATGCTGCTAACAGTGACAAGACACAAATTGCCTCTTGTGATGTAATATTATGAATAAGTAATGTTTCCACAGGTTGTATGCCATAGTTATGTATACACAACTGTCCTTTGATCAGTCATACACATTTACAATGAGTGTACCACCTGGTGTCTTATGTTTACATTGCAGTATATATGGGTATGTGATATTCAACCCTACATTTGTTATGTCTCTATGCTAATTGCTGTTTATATTTTGCACATTACTGTATTGTTTGTGTCATTTGTACATCATAATCATCCACATCACCATCATCATCATCATCATCATCATCATTGTGATGCCGGTGCCTTGGCCCAGCAATCAAGGAGCCTCAATCCTCACCACTAACACCAGTGAGGGGCGTCTCATATAGGAGGAAAGGATAACAAATATACACAGTAAAGTGGAATTTCTCTTAAGAGCACACAGAGGTCACAGTCAGTCCAGGGCTGGTCACTCCCTTGCACTCCATGTCCCCAGTAAGACTCCCCACTGGTGCAGCTATAGGGTCCACATCTCAGCCAGCTGGGCAAGCTAAAATCTCCAGCACCCTCTCTGTCCAACCAGTGCTTTGTGTCCATGCCCAAGTAGCTGACACACACACTTTGAGATAAAAGTTTATACAACCACACAGATACTCCTGGGGAATGCTAGCACAGGTTCTCCACCCAGACTATATGATAGAAATCACTGCCACCACCCAGCTAATATTTATCAGCTACTCAAAGTCCCTTAAAAGGGTGTCCAATTATTACTGTGCAATATTATTATCCAATCGGTAGTATAACTAAACAGTCAATGCTTATTAGAGTGACTTGGTACAGTAATCTCTTATGAGATGAAGGTAATGAATGTATAATGTATATTGTTTTTAATGTAATGTATTTTCAATTTCATCAAAAATAGTTTGTAAAGTTTTCTTCCTTGTATAATATTTATACATAACAAAATTACAATTCATTTAGTATTTTAGTGGGTGTGTTTTAGATGAAAATATATTGTTAATGTTTATAAAATAAAAATAAAGTATATACTTTGTTTAGGTAAAATTTCTTGATTTTTTAATGTTCTGTCAAGGTCAAGATTGAATATATATACTCAGTATTTTTCCATTGAGAAATATTCAACTGCAGTAGGTTTCTTAAAGGGATGGTTAATTAACTAATTAAATCAATGATTCAATTATGTGAAATGTTAGAGGGACTATAATAGTACTGAAGCATTTGCTATTAGTTTGTCTGAAGAAGTGCATTGTTGGATCCACTTTGGCAGTTTTTTTCTTGGTACAGTAATCACTATACATATGCAATGGACTCTAGAGCTTAAATTATCTCTACACAAAATAAGCCACAGTTGAAAGATTTAAAAATATTTAATAATAAATACTAAAATCACAAGACAATACTTCTTACTACACAGTGCTAGTCAAGAGTTCAGAGATCACAGAGAAATACCTAAAATAATTCAGAAGTACAGTTCTGACATCACAGAAAAATGCAGTCTAATTGTTCTAGTTTCTAGCTATTTCTAAGAGAAAGCACAAGTCTAAGATAAACTTACTTATAGAGCAAGACAGTGCTGTGAGTTGGATTGTCAAGACAAAAAATGCATAATGCCCTCTGATTCGCTCTGTTTTTAAAATCACATTCCTGGTTCACAGTACATCATTCTTTACGCATCCCTGGGTTCCCATGCTAACAGAAACTATATTTACATTCTTAACATCTCTTTGTGTTATCTTGCAGCTGGTCAGGAAGCAGAGCAATAAAAATACATTTGCATGTTTAACTCTAGCAAATTAACTCTTGGATAAAACAATAGAAAGAATCTCTTCATCTAGACAGGCTGAAGCCGACTTTAGATCAAAGGGTCATAACATGTTTTACATAGTCAGCAGAGAGCACTGTTGTTTCATTTTTTTCAGTTCCACATCTAACAGCAGTTTTTTACATTTAAGACAACAAGCCTGTGCCTTACATTAATGTTTAAAATGATAGAATTATCTCCAAAATTCTATCTGGCTAGGCTGGCAGCCTTCACAATCATCATCATCATCATCATCATCATCATTAGGGTTTCCACCTCAAACTCACCCAAGAATGATGCTATGGGCAGCAGTACAGACTCTTGATGACACTAGTGCCCTACAGACAGAAAAAATATATAGACAGGCCACTTTGGGCATCAGCTGTGATGTGCAATATCCTCAAAATAGGAAAACGTGGCTCACAGACTGCTCACTTGTCAGGGCTAATCCCCTGACAGTACAACAATTGTTTCAAGGAGATTTTGTCATATTTGTGTCATGTGTACACATACATGTTAAAAGCCATCACAGATTAATGATGAATATGTGTCAGACATTACCCTTTGCATATACCTTGCAGGGAATTTGCAGTCCACTTTGTGTTGGGGACACATGCATGTGCAATGTTTTTATTTGGATATCCAGGTCTTGTGCTTTTATGTATCTGCTTTTTAGGCATGCATTTTCTGTCTGCTGTAGACATATGTTGTCCATTCCCCCTTCCCGTATAGCCTTTAGTTATTTTATTTTATTTTACATTTGTTAACTGGGATAGTCCGACTGGATATATGTCCATTTTCAGCAGAGGCCGGAGGAGAAAAGCTCTAAACAGTAACAAAAATATCATTACATATCACATAACACGGAGAGCATAATAGAATATTTACAGAGAACATAGAGACAACCCATCCAGAAATTACATAGAGAATTTTTTTTTATACATTAAATCAATGAACTACCATTTCTAATAGTTTCATTAAGAGCATTTGTTAAGTTCAGATTAGATAAGTTTGAAAGTTGCAGTACAAGATAGGTTACATAGCAGCTGTAAACAATCTAGAGAAAAGATTAGCCAGGCTTGATACAAACTTGTTACAAACAAACAAATTTGTTACAAACCTACTTGGAATACATTTATCGTTATATGCATTTTTGTGTACCACGTCATTGTTGACCTGTAGGTGTACTGGACTTATACAGCATTCTGGCACCATGATAGGCTGTCATACACATGCAATGCATATCAACACATACTGTGGTGGGCATTGTGATGTTTCCACTGGTGCTGATGTTTTACTTCTATGTCATGCATTTCCCTACAAACTGCTCATGCTTCATGAATAATTATGTATGCACAGGCTTTAGTTTCTTAATTTCTCATGTTCATAAGTTATTTTGTAATGCATATGTACCCCCATGTGGTTTCTAAGTGGGACTTTCACATTGCTTATCATCAGTGGGCTATCAGTGCTGAGCAATCTACACATTTGGCTTGTGTGGCAAATCGCTTCTAAGCCTTTTGGCTAAAATCAAGTGTAATAGTAGTGATATCATGGCTTGTTGTATATTTACATTGTACACCTGAACACCATCTGGGTTGGCTCTGGCATGTAATGCGTACTTTGCTGTCATGATCCCATTTCTCCTGCCCTACTATATGATGTGTATACTTAATTTGTTACTACAGTACTGCTGCTTGTCACTATGAATAGTCGTTTACCTACTGCATGTAGACTTGGAGATTTAATCTAACCTCAACTTGTCTGTTCCTACATTTTCTTGGCTGGATTTGTTCAGCCTTGCTTTTGCTTGGCTTAGACTGCAGTGCCAACAGCCTAGTGGATGGTGATGTCTGATGATCATTGTTTACTGCAATCCCGGCAATCTCTATTCAGTGTTCTGTGTCATATGCCTATCATCAGTCGTACTCCTTTTGGTATCATTGCAACATCTCAGTACTGCTTTGTGCATTGGTATGTAATGCATTATTGAAGTGCACTATGACTGGTACACATTCTGACCCTACTCTCATCTTTCCTCAACCCGTGTTGTAAAGTTCATATGTGTGCTGTCCTTATACCTCACCTATATTTCATATATATTACCAACCTTTATTCGTTCTGTATTGTGCTGCTTGTTATATGTTTGTATGAACCCTTTTCCCTACCTCCTCTTTCCATGTCTTTTCTATATCTGCTATTGTCTTCAAAACAAAAGTAGAATTTGTTCCATCCAAAGAAAAGCTCGGCCTTGCCCCTGTTCCTCTCCTTCTGATCTTGTTATGCAATCATCACCCTTGTGCGCACCTCTTCTTCACCATCCGCCAACATGTGTTTGCCATCACCACTTTTTCTTGTGTGTGTGGAATATTGCATTCTCCATACATGTTGTGCACCCATTGTTAGCTGACGTTAACATTGGCAGTATGGCTTTGGATGCTACTTCACAATAATTATTATTATTTTTTAATTTAATGATTTGTCAATTTTAATTGATTCCACAAATGATAATAGAAGCATGTTTATGTATTTCTGCATTTTGAAATGATATCAGCAACACATTGTGAATATTTGTGGTTTGATTGGACTACTGCTGACACATTTCTCTTTTGTTAGTATTTTCCCCGTATTGCTGACATGTTTCATTATGTTTCACTACATGTCAAACTTGGACATTGCTAATGGAAATATATCATCTTACGGCCATTTTTTCTTTCAAATACAATCTTGCAATACCTGACTGTAGTCGTGCTGACATCACTGGTTATTTACTGCATCTGCATTGCACTGGGATATGATCTGTAGACCAGGACACATTTGCATATTACTTGACTTAACACAAATTGTGTGTGTAACTCGGTTCACTCCACTGAATTTATATTTTGCAGTCTGGACCTATATGCTATTTTTCTTGACATAGGCTATCCACCTCTGCAAAGTTACTTGCTACTTGCAGTACATGTTGCATTCTTGTTCACAATTTCTCCTAGCACCTTTCTGTAAAAGTATTTCAATCTGTTGTGGGAGCACTTATTGTATATAAGGTAAAACTCAATATATTGTAGAGTTTATCTTTTGGAGGGCTTTCTTTCCTTGTATACAAATAATTATAGGTTCATAGGTTCATAGGTTCATACTAGGCTATCTGCCCTAGGGCATTTATAAGCCTAGCCAGAGTGTGTATGGCTTTCGCCACCCATTTTAAATGAATTTTGTTATGCCCTTTTTCGAGGTTAGTATACTGTGCCTCTGTCTAACAGTGACACAGAAGTGACACCCAGGGTAAACCTACGATCTCCCATCCACTCATCAAGATTCCTCTTGAAGAGAGTCAATGAGGGACTCTGCCTAACCTGGACTGGGATTTTATTCCAGAGTGAAGGGACCCTCTGGGTTATGAATCTGTCCCTCCAGCATGTCCTATTTATTTCAGTGCTGAGGTGTAAGTCCCTCAAGCGTGTAGCTCGATGGGATTTGGATTTTCTGAGGTGCAGCATGTCCATTAATTTTGGGTTGGACATGGCTTTATACTTCAGGCACAGATCGCCTCTGAGCAGGCGGTATGCCACTGAGTAGAGCTGGAGTTTCTTTAACCGAGCAGCATACGGCATCTGTTTGAGTCCCTTGATCCTCTTGGTGAGGTACTTTTGGGGTCTTTCCAGTTGCTGCAGGTGTCTGGTAAGGTACATCCCAAAAGGGGCATTGTACTGAATTATGGGCCTGATGAGGGATGAGTAAAGAGGCACGATGACCTCCCCTGATCTAGATGTGAATCCCTTCATGATTAGGTGGGCTATATAAAATGTTTTTCTAACCACTTTGGCCACGTGGTTGTCAAATGAGAGATTGCTATCAACTTGGGTCCCCAGGTCCCTAATTACTTCTTCTGTACTTAATGGATTACCACCTATGTGGTAATTTGTGGGCACTTTGTTTTGCCAAAGGGATGACTATACACTTTTGGCTTAGCTTGAGGCCATGGCTCTGGCACCAGTTGTCTGTTTCTATGAGGCCCTTTTGGAGTATGCTTGTGTCGGCTGGAGAGTCTATTATGGCACCCAGTTTGCAGTCATCTGCGAACTTGGTCAGCCACAGTCCTTCCATGTTGGCCTGTACCTCCGAGAAATATATACCGAACAAGAGAGGTCCCAAGACTGAGCCTTGTGGGACACCACTTGTAACTGGTTTGGAGTCTGACATGGCTCCAGCTATTCTAACCATGTGGGTTCTGTCCTTGAGCCAGTTTGCAACCCATCTAGTGACATAGGGGTTTATATTTAAGCTGGTGAACTTATCTATAATGCCCGAGTGGGGAATTGTATCAAAGGCTTTTGCGAGGTCCAGGTAGGCTGTGTGGACCACCTTCCCCTTGTCAATGGCCTTGGTGACTGTTTCAAAGAAATTGACCAGGTTTAAGAGGCAGGATCTGCCCTTAACAAAGCCGAACTGGGTAGGATCCAGTGTCTGTAGGTCCCCAATATCTTTATTTATAAGGTCCATGATGATCCTTTCCATAGCTTTGCAGACCAAGCTAGTGAGACTTATGGGGCAATAGTTTGCAGGATCCCTTGAGGCACCACCTTTGTGGAGAGGGACCACTGTTGCTGTACGCCACTCTTTGGGTACATATCCTGTAGTAAGGCTGAGATTGAACAGTAGTTTTAGGTTTGGGTTTAGCTCTTCTTGGAGTTCATGTAGGACGCAGCCCGGGACACCGTCTGGTCCCATTGATGCTGTGTTTCTTGCTTTGGAGAGGACAGCTCTTACCTGAACATCTGAGATGTCAGGGGGGCAGCACTCTGCTGGGATAGATATTAGCCCTTTTGGTGGGGAGGAGGAGTTTGCGCTGAACCTGTCAGCTAGGATATTGGCAATGTCTGTGGGTTTGGTGTATTTTTTGTCATTTTGGACTAATTCAGAGCATATCTGGGAATTCCCACCCAGGTTCCTAACATAACTAAAGAAAGCCTTGTGATTATCCTTAGTGTCCTGTGCAATTTTTCTCTCAAAGCTGGCCTTAGACGATTTTATGAGTGCCCGCAGTTTTTTGCTAATACTGATCAGAGATGCCTCCCTTTTTGGGATTTTGCTCTGTCATGTAGTAGCTTCCTCCTTCTATTGTATAGTTTGTTTATGGCTGGGGTCCACCAGACAGGACGTCTGCCTTTGGAGGATTGGGTCTTGGTTTTATTTGGGATTGCATGAGCCATGCATTCCTGAAGGTGTTCATAGAATGCATTTATAAAGGATTTTGTGGTCTGGGCAGATATCCACAGGCCGGGGCTTTGAAGGATTCCACCTCGGTTTTGAGGAGTGTGAAATTTGCTTTAGAGAAGTTTTTCACTGTGGTTTTCTGGGCATGGGGTGGGGTCAGGATGTGAATATCCAGTGAGATTAGTTTATGGTCTGATCTTACCAGTGAGGGATACACTTCTGGTCTGGAGCATAGAGTCCCCATGTTGGTGATGATCAGGTCCAGTATGTTTTCCCCTCTTGTGGGAGTGGTAACAAGTTGTTCCATAGCATTTGAGTTTATAAATTCTAGGAACCTTTGGGCTAGGGTGTTGGAGCTAGAGTAATGCTCCCAGTCTATGGTTGGGTAGTTGAAGTCACCCAATATAATGGTGTTTGGAGAGACCTTCATATTTTCCAGTGTTCTCAGGAAGGCCGAGTGGGGTTCCTGGGTTTGGGAGGGTGGTCTGCAGCAGGCTATAAACTGGAAGGCAGTTTTACCCACTGTTAGTTGCACATGGATAGTCTCTGATGCTTCGTGCTGTGCCACCAACCTGGAGGTGTGGGTATCTTTGACGAATATTGATACTCCCTCCTTTGTGGTTCGGTCCAAGTTTTGGGGCTGAAAAGCATGGTATGAGGTATAACCTGGTAGTGCTGGGGTGCTCTCGAGAGCCTTGAACCAGGTTTCTGTTACTGCACAGATATCGATGTTCTCCATGCTAAGGAGAGTTTTGAGTGCATGCATCTTGAGGTTTAGACTTCTGGCATTGAGTAGCATTACTCTTAGTTTCTTATCCCTTGTGATACCTATGGAGGTGGGTTTGTCTTTTGAGCCTTGCCTGAAAAAGGCACTATGGGGGTAGCAAGAGCCTTTGCCAATATCCAAAGCCCAGGGTGACAGGTACAAGCCGTCCCTAGCGAAGCATCGTGGCTTGTCGAGCATGTCATCCCAGGCTGACAGGCATTGATCCCCTTTGAATGACACCAATACTTAAGCCAATTGTTGAAATTGATAATCTTGTCTTCATACTGTGGCATCATTCTTGGTGAGGGTAAGATGCTACTCAAGGTCAGGGTCATACCGGCCTGGGCTACATGCTGAGAGAGCTCCTCTATGTCTCTTTTCATGTAGTCCAGGGAGGTACGTCTCAGGTCATTCACACCAGCATGGACAATGACTGAGTCATATTTGTACTTGCCTTGGAGTGACCTGAGTGCTTGTGTTATGTGGCGGATCCTAGCACCTGATAGGCAGCTCACCGTGACCTTCTCCTTGTTCAGCCTGGTGAGCGGGACGTCAGTGTGCCTGATGATAGAGTCACCTATTACAAGTGTATCAGGTGTGTTGTTTAGCCTTAAGGGCTGTGACTGTTCGGCACACTGGCTTTGTGAGCTATGTGTTGCACATGTTTTTTTTGGGGGCAGCGGTTGCTTGGGTGTCTGCTTTGGAGGTCTCTGCTGCTTAGGCAGATTTTTATTTAGAGCCTCCAAGTATGTTTTTGTGAGTTTATGTGTTTGGTTTGCTGTCGTGGGAGGTCTATGTGAGACTGGAATTGTAGTGAGTGTGGTTTCCTTCTCCTCCTGACTGGTTACGCCAGTACTGAGTTGAGAGAGCTTAGCCTCCAGTTTGGCTATATGGTTGCATCTCTCACATGTGTTGGAATTTGTTGGGAGGAGGAGAGGGTTGTCTGTGTACATTAGGCAGTTGTAACATTGCCTCAAGATTCCAAGGTTCACCAGCTGGACCAGAGAGGAGATTGACAACTGACCTTTGGACATGCTAGAATAGTATTGGGAATTCCTTTATAATTGAAAAAAAGGGCCAATGGGGAACAAGTTACTCAAGGGGAGTTTGTGAGGGTGTAGTGCTTTAAATTTTTTAGTGCTGACTTATATAATTGCTTTAGTGAGCAAGTGCTATGCTTTAGCATAGGAATAGGGTGTTTATTATGAGAACTAAATCAGTTCCAAGGCTCAAACCCAAATAAGCGGCGCTGCTCGATGCCACGCTATGCACAAAATCACGCAGTCAGCTACAGCGGGTTTTATACAGGCGGACTTGAAAGAGCTAGAAATTGGCCCAAAACAGCCAACAGACTACCAGATTCCTGTGCTGGGAACACTCCTCCAGGGACAGATAGGCTACTCAAAGCTCCCCACTGCCACTGGTGAACAAAGAAGCATCTCACTATCCAAGAAAGGAAATGGCAACACAGGAACTTTCCAAAAGTCCAGAATACAGCAAAGCCTGTATTTGGACTACTCTAGGTCAGGAAAGATGGGAAACAAGGATAACTTTTTTTTTTTCTTTTTTGCAACAAACAGCAGGAAATTGCAATAAATATGTAACACAGGCTAGCGCACTTGAGTGTGTAGCCTCAACAAGTAAATGCAACAAACAGGACAAACTTTAAAAGTGCAGGTGCAAAAACAACTTTAGACAGTTTAAAACAGTTCAAGAAGCAGAAATATTTGCAGTTTAGCTAGATCGGACAGTCGCCCAGGTAGTAGCAGGAAAAAACACTTTTATCAGGTTAGCAGTTGCTCTTTTAGCCTCTCTGCTGCTAGCACCACTCTGCAGGACCACAAGGAGCTTGGCTGAGTAGTAACAAGTGCAAAAACCTCGCCAAAGTGGGTTTTATACAGGGGGACTTGAAATAGCTAGAAATTGGCCCAAAACGGCCAATAGACTACCAGATTCCTGTGCTGGGAACACTCCTCCAGGGATAGATAGGCTGCTCTAAGTTCCCCACTGCCACTGGTGAACAAAGAAACCTCCCTCTGTCCAAGAAAGGAAATGGGCAACACAGGAACTTTCCAAAAGTCCAGAATACAGCAAAGCCTGTATTTGGACTACTCTAGGTCAGGAAAGACGGGAAACAAGGATACTTTTTTTTTTTTCTTTTTTTCAACAAATAGCAGGAAAATGCAGTAAATATGTAACACAGGCTAGCACACTTGAGTGTGTAGCTTCAACAGGTAAATACAACAAACAGGACAAACTTTAAAAGTGTAGGTGCAAAAACAACTTTAAACAGTTTAAAACAGTTCAAGAAGCAGAAATACTTGCAGTTTAGCTAGATCGGACAGTCACCCAGATAGTAGCAGGAAAAAAACACTTTTATCAGGTTAGCAGTCACTCTTTTGGCCTCTCTGCTGCTAGCACCACTCTGCCGGACCAAAAGGAGCTTGGCTGAGTAGTAACAAGTGCAAAAACCTCGCCAAAGCGGGTTTTATACAGGGGGACTTGAAAGAGCTAGAAATTGGCCCAAAACGGCCAATAGACTACCAGATTCTTGTGCTGGGAACACTCCTCCAGGGATAGATAGGCTGCTCCAAGTTCCCCACTGCCATTGGT
The DNA here is from genome assembly GCF_019279795.1 of Protopterus annectens. Lineage (NCBI taxonomy): Eukaryota > Metazoa > Chordata > Ceratodontiformes > Protopteridae > Protopterus > Protopterus annectens. Next base: position 832,457,598 of record NC_056732.1, read on the forward strand.
GAACAAAGAAACCTCCCTCTATCCAAGAAAGGAAATGGGCAACACAGGAATTTTCCAAAAGTCCAGAATGCAGCAAAGCCTGTATTTGGACTACTCTAGATCAGGAAAGATGGGAAACAAGGATAATTTTTTTTTTTTTTCTTTTTTCAACAAATAGCAGGAAAATGCAGTAAATATGTAACACAGGCTAGCATACTTGAGTGTGTAGCCTCAACAGGTAAATGCAAAAAAACAGGACAAACTTTAAATTACAAGCGCAAAAGTGCGCTAAAGCTGGCCTTAAAGCAGGGGGTTAGAAAGAGATAGGAAATGGCCCAAAATGGCCCATAAGCTACAGGTCACTGGGCTGGAACCACTCCTCAAGGGACAGATAGGCTGCTCAGAGCTCCCCACTCTCATTGGTGAACAAAGAAGCTTCCTCCTATCCAAATAAGGATATGGGCAACACAGGAACTATGGCACAGCCCAGAGATCAGCAATACCTGAAGACTGGACTATTCTAGTTCAGTAAAGGCGGGAAACAAGGATTTTTTTTTTACAAAGTAGCAGAAATTAGGTACAGAAACACAGTAAATGCTTTAATTTGGCTAGCGCACTTGAGTGTGTAGCCTACCAATTAAACTAAGCAAAAACAAACTTTAAAAGTGCAAAAAAACCCTCAGAAATACAGGCAGGAATGCAATAAAACAACTTTACAGAGCTTATTTAGTAAAAGAAACAGAAAAGTCTATATATACAGAAAAGCAGCTAAAACACACAAACACTTCAGATGCAGTGCAATCTAGAGCACTTGAGTTGTAGCAATATTAAGGCTATTGCAGTTATAATAAATGCTCTGAAATATACTGTATATTTCCAAAATGTTTGAGAAGCACAATCAGAACACAAGGAGGTTCAGGCGAAAGAAAAAAAAAAAGTTTTGTTTTACTTTTTGAAAGGGAAAAAGGAGGAACAGAAGGCCTTATCAAATGTTCTCTCTGTATTAGGCAGAATGAGCTAATGACACTAAACTGGGAGGAGTGTCACAGTAGGGGCGGGCAACTGCAAAGCCACCAAATAGCCTACAGACAGCAAGCACTAGAGACACAAATGAAAGTTTTAAACAGATAAGGATTTGTAAAGATACAGAATAGACAAAGTGCTATATATATATATAAAATTTAAAAAACAGTAATCTGTAAAAATAATCAAAAAAAAAAACAAGATACTTATATTTTCAGCTCAGTTGCGGTCAACAACTAATCCAGTCTGCACTGTGTGTAAAGACAGGAACTCTTAATGCTATAAAATGTTTTTATGTGTAGTTGTGCAGCCCTTCACCCCAGCTCACTCTAAAATATTTAATCTATTGCAAGGCTTTTCTGCCCTTGTATATAATTACTCATCAACTATTTTGAATCTGTTGTATAGCTTTCCTCCCCAGGTCTCTGTGTAAAATGCACCATTGGCTTAGTCTGACTTTCCCATTCATCAAAGCATAAATAAATTAAAAATAAAAATAAAAATACAGCAATATTTTATTTATTTATTCGCCTTTGATTAGCAGGGAGGTCCAACAGGTAAGCCTTATTTCAAGCAGCTGACGTGGAGAAAAACTTCACTTTAAATACATTTTGACAGACAGACAGTATACGATAACTGTAAAAGTATGCAATATAAATCTGAAGTATATATCATGTAACAGTTAGTTGCCATTTTCCTGATGCTGTATACTATGTACAACTTGTTAACCTCACACATCTATAGAATATTCAGTATTATTTTACACTATATGTATATAGTCATTTTAATGTTAGCACACAAACAGGAAATGATGAATATACATATTTTATTCAAACAGTTACAATTCCCTTAAGAACTAGAAGCAGAAGCTTGTTCTTGTAAAAATATGAACATTTATGTGATATTTCTTTGGTTCGACTGCAAAAGGACTTGTAATGAGCCTGTGCAGGATCATTTTGTTGACAGGTATGTCTTCTATCATATTTTAGATCATGAATGGGATGAAATATCTGTTGTGATGTGTGTTGTGTGTTGAAATGAAGATCTACAGTTTAGCAATATATACAGTAACCATTATGATCTCTAGATTTTTGGCTGAATGCCAAATTAACTGCAATGTGGGGTGTGCATTAGTTTAATAACTAGCTGATGGAAGGGCATCTGGGAAAGACCTACAATATACTGTGAGCAGTCTGAAAGTTGAAAATGTATCTTAGTAGAGTAGCTAGCTCTAACCAGCTAAACACCTGACATGCAGGGCAACAGATGTGAGCAGTTAATGCGATATTTGCAATATTTGCAATTTTATTGTAAAATTGTTCTTGGGTTGCTAGCTGAGAGGACTCAGTATTGAAAACTGACTAGGCAATAGCTAGTCTTGTGTGCATGTTCTGCTAGGAAAAGTTTAACTTTATAAAGGAGTCTTAGTTTATTGTTCCTTTTTGAGCTACATGCAGGTTATGCAGATCGCAACTTAAAATATGATTATTCCTTGTAGTTTTGCATTTTTTTATTTTGGTTCTAGTATTACTGAATGAGAATATTGTGAAGTCATTGGGTAGTGAGGTGAAAATGTCATTAGTTTGGTTTTATTTGGATGTGGGAGTAATTTAGATTGCTCATGCTAGTTTTCAATTTTGTAAAGGAATGCTGAATAGACTGCACAAATAGTGTTGCATCACCTGTATACTGGATTACATTTGCTATGCATGATTGTATTTTTGAGTATATTAAAGGGAGAAGGACCTCATATGGAACCTTGAAACCTACCAACTCTTATTTGCTGAGGATATGGCAGCTTATGTGGCTAAGGTAACTTTTAAATAAATAAATTGCATAGTTGCTGTGGTCCAGTTTCTTAAGTCTTAATAACAGTGTGGGAAGTAAAATTGCAGCAAATGATTTGGACAATTCTAAAAATAAGGATGCAACCAATTTTCCTTAATTTTGTAAGGTAATATTGTTTCCAGTGTTTGGAGACTATAGCTTCTTGAAGAGAGTGATTTACAGGTATAAACACTTGGTATGAGACAGCTTTTGCAGCCATTTTGAAATATTCTATTGGTATACTATTAACTGCAAGAGAGTTGAGTTTAACTTTTAGAATATATTTTTTTATGATGGAGGTATGAGTTGTGGTAAATAATCAGGTAGAGATCACACTGTCTGTGTCACTTACTGGTGTGTTGGTTGTTTTGAGCTTATTAATGAAGTTAGCAACATTTATGTTGTCTGACAAATCTTACTACTTGATTATAACTTGATTTTCTGTGATTGTTTACCAAGATGTTTACCAAGATGTTTTAAGTTTATTGATTGTTGACCAAAACTGTTTTGGTGTTTTATTGCTCTTTTCCTGCAGTCTAGCATAGCAGGTTTGCCATTACAGTGGTACTCTTAGATAGGATTACAGAAGTGTCAATATTGTTGTAGATTGTTTGTTTCTATTCTTGTTTTAAGTGATTTACTTCATCAGCTAAATATGGTATTGATCAGTATACATAGACACAGACATGAATGTTTCGTTGTCAAACTTGGATGTATTTCTGAATAGTTTACATTGGATATGTCTTTGAATTTATTTAGATACCTCTATGAAGTATGATCTGTAATTGTATCTGGCATAAGTACTGCATGCAAAGTTTTGCGAGAGTCTGTTGACGGTATCCAGTATGTTATAAAATCTTCTAGTTTTACATGTCCTGGTGGTCTTACAGATACACTGTGTTTAATCCATATAGATATATTTATTTGTTTATTTATTTACTGTCTCTGTGTCTGTCTCTTCACTGTGTGGGTGAGCTGTTTCAACACATTTTTCAGAAGCTATCCTGAATAGTTATTTTGACATATAGTAACATTCCAGTCAGCACACTAGTAAACATAAGCCTAACAGTCAGTAAGGCCTTAATGTCCAGACAAACTTGACAGCATAACAAAAAAGGAATAAAAAACTTTGTTCTTTGCTGTTGTTCTTCAAAACTTTAGACTGACATGGCAATGCATTATTTTCTTCTATTTCTCTGTATTTCTCTCCTTTGTTCATTTAGCTAAACCCCTGCTGGTATAGTGTGCTAACTGCACATAACATGCACATATTGTAAACCAATACCTTATTCTGTTGGTAGTCCCTTTCTAGAGTCCCTGCAAGGAATTTTCATAACACATCACTTTATTACTGCAAGTTTATATTTTCTCTTATCCAAAACATCTGTCTCACAGAGAGTGCCTATTAGAAAGACTAGAAAATTACAAATGAAAACTTCTGGTTTTCCTTCTCTGTATTTTACTAGTCTCCTTACACATCCCTTATATTGTGATTTATTTTCTCATTAAAGTGTCAAAGCAGTGTATTGGGCTCACTGACTGTAACATAATATGCAAAACTTGAAGATTTATTGCAGGGCATGACCTGGTCTTAGTAAAGTCTCAGGCTGAGGCACTGTCACTGCACCACACACTACCCTCCTCCCTCAATGCACAAATATACACATGCAGACACACACACACACACACACACACACACACACACACACACACGCACACACACACACACACACACACGCACACACACACACACGCACACACACACACACACACACACACACACACACACACACACACACACACACACACACACACACACACTCTGTCTGTCTTTCAAGTGTAAAGTCATGCTAATCATCTGAGCTGCACATTGCTCCCCAGATTTGCAATTTTCAAGTGTCTGTTTTTAGCTAGTTTGGAAATAAATGATGTACTTTCCTTTCTAGGTTCAAGTGAATATTTAAGTATTTAATATCTCAGCTGTAGGGCTCATGCAAACCCAAAAGCTTGAGTAATTACAAAATCTATTTTAGTTCAATAAAAGGTATTACATAACATCTGTGTTACACTGTATTTTTGTTTTCTATTAGTAGGCCAACACCACATACCTTCATTTTTGTAGCAGCTGTCCAGGAAATTTGGTAAATACATCAAAGTTAGAGAAATAACATGACAGCCTAATAGGTAATATTGTTATGTCACAGCATTTAAAACTTATAAGACTGACAAACCTGAGACAAAACATAAGCTATAACAAAACAGAAAAGCTAACAACCTTTAATGTCACTTGTAACAGAATCTCACCTAAGCTGAAACTGGGTTTTTAAACAAAGTTTAGGCTTTACCAGCAAACGAATCTGCCCTACATCTCTACAACATAAATATGATTTTCTTGATAAAGGCATGATTTTAACTTCTTTTTAAAGCAGAAATGATGGTCTAATCCAGGAAAATGCATAGGTAATGTGGTCCACGACTGGGGCTATTTTGCTAAATGACTTTTCACAAGTAGCTATTGTAAAATGGGCTCTGTGCTTCGGGGAGGAGTTTTGAAAGCATAAAACCTTAATTTTGCCTATTTTTCTACCTGTAGTAAATCTTTCAAGTCTTAGACTGCTCCTCCATTGAAGTCTCCCACTAACTGAACTCACAGCATGGGGGTACTCCTGCTAGCCAGGCTGTATGCTACTGTACAGTCTAGTGGAGTGAATAATATAGCAATAACCCACGCCTGGGTGTGGGTAATGCTGGATTTACCCACAGTTGGCATGGTTTGGTCATGAGGGCAAAGCCCGAGTGGCCAAACAAAGCCAACCGTGGGTAAATCCAGCATTACCCACACCCAGAAGTGGGTTATTGCTATTATACAATGACATTATTTAAGAAAAAAAGAATTACTTTTCTTAAATAATGGCATTGTATAATGCCTCCTTACTGCCCTTCCGCAGCTGTCTGGTATTCTGTGGCAGTTCTGATATACTGCGAATGCGTATGCCTACGCAGTACATCAGCACTGTAGGCAAAAGCAACGGAGAAAGCAAGATCTCCATTGCTTTTTACAAACTGTTTTTGCTATGTTAAATGGGTTTAACATAGCGAGACAGCTTTAAAAAAAGCAACGGAGAATCTCCGTTGCTTTTTTTAAAGCTGTCTCGGTATGTTAAACTCATTTAACATAGCGAAACAGTGTGAAAAAAGAGTTATAGTAATGGAAAATGTCCGGGCGACTGGACCTTTTTCCATTACTATAACTCATATTTTCAACGTGCACGCTGACCAATCAGCGTGCATGTTTTTGAATATTAATGGGGGGCAGTTGTGTAATGTTAATTACCTATATTCTTACCCCCAAAAATGCAACTGGCTACAATTGTATGCTGTCAAGCAACTCAGAGAATCATGCAGCTGTGTAAACTTCCACTGTTTAATTAAAAAGTCAATGTTATCAAAAGATCTCCTTCACTACTCCTCACTGTTGGTATTAAGACACACAACCTGATAGGAGTCTCCTTTGCCATCTATTTCCCCTCCTACACTTTCTCTCTAGATCCTCTGTCTATTCATGTGTGCCTTATCCTTCTTCTCTTTCTTTCTGAACTTCTCTACTACATCCTACTCTAAGTTTGCTTCTCTCTTAGTTAATCATTCCTTTCTAAACAAAGAAAAATAACTATTTCCCACCATCCTTCTCTGGTATAGTCAAATGTTCTGTCCATTCTTGAATATCTCTATGTATATCTTGTTATCCTTGTATGTACCCCTACTGTATGAGCTTATGAATTGTCAAATTTGTTATTTGTGACAATCTTTATTCTGTTTGGGGCTTTTCCCCCCAGCCTCTGCTGAAAAAGGGCATGTTCTCAGTCAGACATTCCCAGTCAACAAGCATTAAATAGATACATAAATACATAAATAAATGTCATTCACTCCTCTGAGACATTCATGGTAGAGGTCAGTTCAACCAATATGTAGGGTGGGGTGTGAATGTCCACTTGTATGTGCGCATGTGTATATGTTGAGTGTATGCTGAAATATGTTTTATTTTTTGAGTATAGTGCACTAGTTTTAAATATTCTTTTTACATTTTGGCCAATGCAATGAGGTTTGCCACAGGTCTGTATTCTAATGCTGTGAGGGGAGCCCAGACCTTTGGAAGAGCTATCATAAATGTATGCTTAAAACTATTATATATTATTTTAGTAGTAAGGAATAAATTGTAAATATCAGGATGCCCCCAAAATGCTTTATCTAATGCATGGGATCCTTCAAAGTATCTATGGTATGATCCAATTATTTTTATTAGGGGGTAATATATATATATATGTATATATATATATATATATATATATATATATATATATATATATATATATATATATATATATATATATATATATATTTATCGACCATGGGATAGGTAAGGCCAATCTATAATCGAAAGTGATAGGTTATTTTAAACACAAAAAGAGAAATGTGGCTAGACTTAAAATGGCCAGCAAGGCCAGCTAGCTTAATACTTACCTATGACCCTATGAACCTATGTGCTAAGTACTTGGAGTGATTTACAATGACAGTGTTCCTAATCTTTGCATGTAGGTAATGAAAATATTCTTCACAAATTCAAACTGAAAATGAGGAATGCACTTGTAATGATAGAAATTAAGATGCTCTTCAATTTTTATAGGATGGTTTGAAAGTGAAAGTTAGAGTAATGTAATACTCTATGCAGTGACTGAGTGGCAATGATATTATTGTGTGTTCTGTTATAAGTACTTGTCCCCAAGGAGAGGAAAGATATGCTAATCTGTATGGTTCCTATCATGTCATAATATGTTTTAGGTAGTACTTACTTTTGGAAAGACTTTTTTAGAACTAAGAGATTTTACTGAGGACCAGACATTTTGTTTTTGGGGGAGTTGTTATAGAGATGCATTCATGTGCTATTGGGCTTTAGCACTGTTGGCTTGACTTTGTGTATAACATTTTATTTATTGATGGTAGTGGCACTCATCACGTTTTACAGATCTGTTATTTCTACCCTTTCCAAACAATATTACTCTTCCTTATTAATTTCCTTACCCTGGCAGTATTCCAGGACACGTGGTTACTTTAATTAATCTCTTTGTTAGTATGAGAAATATATTTTGTTTTGTTGAAAGAATGTTATTGGAGGGAGATCATCTTGGTAGGGTCAGTACATCTCTAGATCTCAGAACAACCAGTTAGCTGTAACTCTACTAGCAGCAGACTTTCAAAGTTACTTGTAACTAAGTAAGTGTGCTTTAACGTTTTCTGTCTACAATGGGTCCTCCTCCTCGGTCTCCTTCCTGGCTGGTGTGTGCTCCTGACTCAGTATTATTTTTAAAGCTCTTTCTATCCTGTACCCTGCAATAAGGGACCTGCCTGACTACTAAGGATTCCCTCATCTACCTCCAGCCTGCCAACTTGGGCCTTCCTTTTCTGCTATCCCAGTACTTTTCACCTCTTTGAACAGTCCTGCAATAAGGGACCTGCCTGACTACTAAGGATTCCCTCATCTACCTCCAGCCTGCCAGCTTGGACCTTCCTTTTCTGCTATCCCAGTACTTTTCACCTCTTTGAACAGTATTTTGCAAAGTATGTATTATCTTTGCCCCTGCTGAAAGCAAATCGGTGTTCGTTTTGTCTTCGTTTTGTAAAACCCTATTAACTGACTGTTAGACCCCGAGTCAGGAAAGCCAGCAGCCAGACCCCTCCCTAGGACCATTATTATCTATATACTGTTTCCCTGCTGTTTAGTTTATCCTTCCCTACTAGCTATACTTCTGCACTTTGTCACCTGTTGTTATACCAACTCTGACCATTAGGTGGCAGCCTAACCCAGCCTGACCCCTTACTCTCTTTTCAATTTTACTAGCTTTGGCTCATTACATTCTTTCCTTTTCTTCCCTTGCCCTACTGCCTAGTTACTCCCCTAATCTCTCTCTCACTGCTCCTTCTCTGCACTCTTCTCATCCCCTACCCTCAGTGGACTAGCAATTTCCTTACTCTGCCCTCCTCACTACCCTTAGTCTTCCATCTTACCTGCTCCACTGCAACCTACTTACCTGCTCCACCTGCTCTCTCTGGGTTGTAACTGCTTACTGATTGTCTCCTGCTCTACTTGCTCTACTACCTCCATTACCTGTATTACCTGTGCTACCTCTGATTGCCACAACCCTTGACTTGTCCTTAATACACTTAACTTTTATGCACTGCTGACCTTACCTGTTCCACTTTACTTTACTCCCTCTCCTACCTCTTCCCAATTCACTCATGCTCTATGTTTGCTGCTCACTGCCATCTCTGTCCACTTCTCTTTCACTTTAGGTTTACTCTTCTCAAGTATCTGTAAAATCATATGATACCTGGCTACTACCTCCTATTCCTTGTATTTTGTCCTTAGCTTACTTTGCCCCTCCCATACCTTTCTGCCCCTCTGATCCTTGTCTCCTCCCACACCTAACTCTGCCCTTCCTATCCCTGTCTCCTCCCTCCCCACCTCATATCCTGCCCCTAGGGCATATAAGGGGGTAAACAATCGGGGCACCTTTCTCTTACTCCTCGGTCTCCTTCCCGGCTGCTGTGTGCTCATGACTCTGTATTATTTTCAAAGCTGTAAGTATCGATCATTTTCTGTGTTGTTGTCGAATTCTGTTCTGGTACTGTTCTAAAGTTTGTATTAATTGGTTAGAACTACCTGCTGTACCCATATAAGGGTAATACAATTTGTAGAATTTGCACATTGAACGCTGTAATTTTTAATGTTTTTTTTCTGTATAAATATGTTCTGTCAGAGACCGTGATTATTTGGTGTCTATGCCGCCCAGGTAGTACAATCACTAGCTACCTGCTGTTCCCTGATAAGGGTAATATAACTATAAAATGGGCATATTGATCTCTGTGTATAATAGCGGCTCTGTTGTTTAGTTCTGTTTTAGTCAGCGACCGTGATTGGTTTGTGTCCGTGTCGCCTAGGCAGTATAATCGCTAGAAACAACTTATTTGTGTCTCGCATATAATATGTTTAATCAACTAATGTGGTTAATGTGCTGTCCTCACTCTTTGAAATTATAACAACGCTGGCAACAACTTGGTGTGAGCTTTCTCTCACGTGGACTGTGGCTGCGCAGTTCTGTGGAGCGTGAATCGTAGCTCCATCTATATGCATATCTTATTCAATTGAATTCATATCAGCCATGTTAGTCAGGGGTTATGCTTAGTAATATGCTCTGCCGGCCCTCCCAAACACTACCTTTTGCACTATTGTACTATAAATCTGAAGAATACAGAATACATGGTATTCTCACTTATGTAGTAGCTCAGTTAATTTGAATTGTGTTACTCACTGAACTACTCTTAGCGAGTAAATGGTACATTACCATAACATAAATGCTTTTTACTCATGTCAAGTACGACCCAATCAGGGCAGCTAATTAAAGTTAGCCCTGTGAAGTAGCTTTAGCATAGCTTTGGGATCATATTGAACTTTATGCCTGCCTAATTTCTCTACCACCTTAGCCCTGTTTATCTTTTTCTTTTGCTATTCTACCATTGGCTTCTCTGTTTGCAGAGTATGCCTGAACTTCTTGTATTATATGGTACGGCCATTCCTAACTATGTGAAAGCCTGCTTTGCATGGCTAACTATCTGCTCAGTTGTTTCCCCTGAGTTAAACTAAAGGTGTTTATTAGATACTTCTCTGTTGGAACTATTACTTGGATTCTTAACAGTGAAACACAAGGAGCCTTGATTATTTAACTGCACAGGCATACTTTACAACTGAAAAATGTAACATTTAGGTGGATATATGCTGATCCTATGTGGGAATTACTTCTATCACACCAAGTGGTTGTTACATACTCTTTTTGAACTTGCTTAGCCCTTTGTTTTTTTATCTCTTATGTCCTGTTCCTGGGGTGTCTCTATTGCTAAATTACAACACTAAAGATATATGAACTTACTTGCCTATGCATACTGTTTTATCTTGATATTTGAAATGTAAGCCTGTTATTTACATGATACCTAGGCCTGTATGTATACCTTTCTGAAGTGCTAGTATTTTCTTTATTGCTAGAGTAAATATTTTTAACCAAGCCTTATCTAAACATTTACCTTAGTATCTTGTTATTACAATTTTAAGTAGAACTGATTGAAATACCTAACCTACCAGTATACTATAGCTACTTGTTCTGCCTTAATACATTATTAATACCCTTTTATCTTACCTCCCACCCTCCTAGCTTTCTATCCTGTACCCTGGAATAAGGGACCTGCCTGACTACTAAGGATTCCCTCATCTACCTACAGCCTGCCAACTTGGGCCTTCCTTTTCTGCTATCCCAGTACTTTTCACCTCTTTCAACAGTATTTTGCAAAGTATGTATTATCTTTGCCCCTGCTGAAAGCTAATCTGTGTTCGTTTTGTTCGTTCGTTTTGTAAAACCCTATTAACTGACTGTTAGACCCCGAGTCAGGAAAGCCAGCAGCCAGACCCCTCCCTAGGACCATTATTATCTATATACTGTTTCCCTGCTGTTTAGTTTACCCTTCCCTACTAGCTATACTTCTGCACTTTGTCACCTGTTGTTATACCAACTCTGACCATTACGTGGCAGCCTAACCCAGCCTTGACCCTTTACTCTCTTTTCAATTTTACTAGCTTTGGCTCATTACATTCTTTCCTTTTCTTCCCTTGCCCTACTGCCTAGTTACTCCCCTAATCTCTCTCTCACTGCTCCTTCTCTGCACTCTTCATATCCCCTACCCTCCGCGGACTAGTAATTTCCTTACTCTTCCATCTTACCTGCTCCACTGCAACCTACTTACCTGCTCCACCTGCTCTCTCTGGGTTGTTACTGCTTACTGATTGTCTCCTGCTCTACTTGCTCTGACCCAGTCCGTTTGCCCTATGGGCTCACTCCGCTCCCCTACCCCACCCCCAATTCCCACCCACCCCCGTACTCTTTAACTTATACCTATCAAGCCACACCCTCTATTCCACTTAACCTATCAACTCCTCCCCTTATCACCCTCCTTAATCATCTTCACACTACTGGAAATTACTATACCACTCCTCTTCACCTTAACTTCATATCTACTCTCCCTCAAACCTCCTCTAACTAATCAGACATTCTATTAATCTTTTTTCACTACATAATTATTCACTTTACCTGCCTTACAACATACTTAATCTTTCTACCACACTATTACAACATGGCCTATGTACATACACCTAGCCTCAAAAACTCTCTTCTTCTTCATTAATATTCCTTATCGTAACTTATACGCTTACCTACTATGAACATTACTCTCTGGTCTTTAAAGTACCCCCTCCACAGCAAACACTACCAATTACACATCCCAACTCTCTCTCTCATAGTAACATAACCGTTACTTCAACATACCTGCTTCCTAGGTTTCACAGAAGTACACACATTACTTACTTCCCCTACAAGATAAGTTTACCCAAATACCATAAAATTATAAAAACTGCAATGATACAGTCCTCAAACCTTCTAATAGGCGGAGACATTCATCCTAATCCAGGCCTAATTCCACATACTGACAATCTACAAAAACAATCAATCATTGATGCTTCCTCCTCTATAACATTAGGAAACTCACTCAAAATAGCTCAACTCAATATCCGTAGTATCAATAACAAAATTAGCCAACTGCATGCTCTTTTACAAGTTCATGCATTTGATATCCTTTGCCTAACTGAAACTTGGTTAAAACCCTCTACTCATGACCTAGAAATAACCCCACCTGGATATAACATCCTAAGATCCGACCGTACATCCAAAAAAGGAGGAGGTGTAGCCATCTTGCATAAATCTGAACTTCTTGTTTCACCCATTAATATGTTATTACCCTCTAATACCAATGCTGAAACTATTACTGTCAAACTTCAAATTAATAGTGCTAAATCTATCTATATAATCTGCTCCTACATCCCTCCAGGAAATAATATTACCACTCTCGAAAATATTCTTAGCAGCTTATCTACTCTCCTACCTCAATAAACTATAGTACTTGGTGATTTTAACATAGACTGGACCACATGTAACTCCCCTAATCCAAACACCCACATAAACCTATTTGGCTTCACTCAAATTATAAACTTCCCCACAAGATTTCATAAACCTAGTAAAAAGGAAACTATTCTCGACTGGATCCTTATAAACAGTCATCCTGATATTTATAAAGTAGGAACTCTCCCTGACGACATTAGTGATCATGTTCTAACCTTCATAATAAAGCAAAAGAAATACAGCTCTAATAATAACAATATGGTCACCTTTCGTTCTAAAAAATACTTCCAAGCAGAAAACTTCCAAAATGAGCCTGTAATTGGTCACCTCTAAAGCAAATCAAACTGGATGAAGCAGTCGCTTACTTTAATACTACATTCCTTCAAATCCTAGATAGCCACGCCCCCATCCGCTTTTCCCATATAAGGACTAAAATAGCCCCCTGGCTCACAAAACAAACCAGAGAAAAATGTTCCTACGGAACAAAATATGGGCCAAATGGAGAGCCACTAAGAATGCTGCTGACCACTTATACTTTAAGCAATTAAGAAACGCTACCAAAAAATACATTTTGTTAGACAAAAAAAACTACTATTCCAAACTACAACAATCACACTCTAAAAACCCTCAAAAGTTTTGGTCAGGCATTAATAAACTTCTAAAACCAGGGCAGACTAGAACTCCAGCCCCAAACTCCATTCCCCATGATAGTCCTTTGCTAATAGCCAACACTTTCAACAACTACTTCACTGAAGCAATTCAAACTCTAACAAAAACACTAACACCCACCACCCCCTCTCCTTCTCAAAATACAAACAGTTCAATTCCCTTTTTACATTTACAACCTGTTCCAACTTCTTTCATGTGCAAACTCCTTCAGAAACTCAAACCTTGTACTCCCTCTGCTGATAACCTGCCAGCAGAATACCTTAAACTAGCTGCCAAAGCCTTAGCTTATCCAATATCCATCCTTATAAACAGAACAATCACAGAAGGTACCATCCCTTCCATATGGAAAGTATCCCATGTAATTCCTTTGTATAAAGGAAGCAAATCCACTGACATTTCTAACTACCGACCAATTGCTCTACTCTCTCCATTGGCCAAAATAATAGAAAAATGTATCCACCATCAACTACTTCATCACCTGCTCCATAACAACTTACTTGCTAATTGTCAGCATGGCTTCAGGCCCTTTCATAGCACCACTACTGCCCTACTAAGCTTTACTGACTGTATTAACAGGAATCAAAATAATAACTCTCTCACATCTGCTCTAATTATAGACCTATCAAAAGCTTTTGATATGTTCAACCATAGCTTACTTATTAGCACCCTAGAAGCCCAATCTCTTGCCCCACAAGCTATTCTTTGGTTTAAATCCTATCTAGAAAACAGACATCAAGCAGTGCTCTGGGACAATAATCTTTCTGCTCCCCTCCCTGTGAACACTGGAGTCCCTCAAGGCTCTATCCTAGGCCCTCTTCTTTTTTCTATTTTTATTAACAATCTCTACATTGTTGTTCCACAAGCCTCTTGTATACAATACGCTGATGACTCTAAACTTATCTGCACTGCTAAGTCCTCATCCTCTCTCGAAACCCTTACTCAAACTGTATTTAACTCTGTTGAAAAGTGGTTTACTGATCAATGCCTCCTCCTCAACCCCCCAAAAAAACAAACTATTACTCTTCACTCCCACCTAAAAATCTCCACAGATCCACTTCACTATCACCTCCTATAATGGAACTTGTATTTCCTCTGATCCTACTGCACGACTTCTGGGCATAATCATTGATCATAACCTCAACTTTGATGACTATATCAATAATACTATTCAAACTATCAATAAAAAACTAGACTCTCTGTACAGAATCAAACCCTTCCTTACACAAATTGCTAGAACCACCATTGCCCAGGCTCATCTTTCTTCTACCCCATTCTATGCTTCTGACATCTATACCAATCTTTCTAAGCACAATCTTACCAAGCTTGAAACTAGCTATAATAATATAGTCAGATTTGCCACTGGCTCCCCCTATAGAACCCACCATTGTCTCAATCTTAAACAACTTGGATGGTTAGAACTACAAAACCAACTATGATACAATCAACTTGTGATAACACAAAAAATTCTGTACCACCCTACTAATACTCCTATCCTCTCTAACCTGATCTCCCTATACAAAAATCTTACAACACTACGCTCAGCTAGTAAGTTACTTATTGCCAACAATAAATCCAACAACAAAGCTGGTGACTCACTCTTTACCAATGTCGTGGGCAGAATCTGGAACAACCTTCCTAAAACACTTAACTCTCTCTCATCTACTCCACTCTTTAAGAAACACCTCAAAGTTCATCTAAAAACACATTGGCTTTGTCCCTGCTCAAAGCCTGACTAAACATTACTTATCCTCCTTTCTCTTCACCTCTTCCCCAGCCTCCTGGGATACTGCCCAACAGTTTTTAATTATTATAAGCTAACTCTTTAACACTATTTATTCCAGCCTACTCTCTTTCTCCCTCCGTGACTAAGTAATTGTTAAATTGTTTTTCAGATATTGTATAAACTTGTGATGATTGTACCAGATAATTCATGGCTTGTTGTTGCTTTAACCTATACCAAGACTCTGTTACACTGATCCCACTAATAACTTGTACTCTCTTTACAAACATTTTTTGCTTATAATGTATCTTAAGCTTGTTTTTTTAACTATTGTATGTAGTAATCTTCTCATACTTGGAGCTTTTCTCCCCGGGCCTCTACTGAAAATGGATATGCATCCAGCTAGACTAGCCTGGTCAACAAATATAAAATAAATAAATAAAAAATAAAAAAAATGGGAGAAAATTGTTCAGTGATCATTCATTTTATTGTGCAGAAGGTGCAACTGTGTACAAGTATTAAATATGTTTGTAATGGACATATCAATACAAAAATAGTTTAGAGGATATGTTATTGGTTCTTGTATTCTTATTAACCATGCGGTATAAACTGAAGGAATTAAACGAGCAGTAGTTTTCCTTTGATTGGAATTAGAGCTCCAGTTTATTGTAATATCACCAAAAATAATGTGTTATCATTAGAAAATGACTAAATTTGTTTTATGATAGACTGAAAAAAGATACGGTGGCTGGAGGAGGAATATATATTATAACAACAAAGAATTTTCTGTACCCCGTGTTAGTAATTGTATGAGTGCCCAATTGGGCTAGTAGTTACTTGGTGGCTTACATTTGCCAATGCTGGTTGCTGAAGAATTGTGGTCCTTTCTCACCAAGGTTATCAGACTACTATCTTGTCTGGTACCTGACCTATATAATTTATAGAATAATTTGTAAAAGTGAAAATGATATGTTCTGTAACAGCTATAATTTTGAACCTATATTGCTTCACCCACGCTTCTACCTGTAACCACATATTAATTTAAACTACAGAAGTTTAAGTAATGGATGGGTGTTTCAGGATTTGTATTGTGTCAGAATTTATTCTGATGTCGCCAAAGCAAAAGGACCATGGACAATTAATATGGTTAAATGTTTCTGTTATTTGCATACTATCTGAATAACATTTTTATGGAGCAAATTAACATTTGCATGAGAGATGAATTGTAAATGTTTTATATTGTGTCCAAAAGGTCTGTTGAGAAACAGCAGGTGGGTGCAATTTGTTGAAACTGGTTTGTGTATGTGAGTAACAAGGTAGAGTATGTCAGACAGAGTTACAATAAAGAGGTAGCAATATAAGTCAGTGCAAGAAGCACAATGTGTTAACAGTATTAGAATGAAAGATTGTGCAGGTAACATTGTAAGGTGGTTTGTGGAGGTATTATTCATTTGTTTGACACGGGTTTGGTATTACCAGATATTCATTTTGTGACTGGAGCTATTATGGAAGTCCCTACAAATATTTTATTTCTGGAACTGTTAAAGGAATTTTGTTTTGCTGGTGTGGATCCATGGAGCTCTGCTGGCCAGAATGACCAATTGCTTAAATTCCAACAGCTGGAGAGGTTGATGGTAAAAGAAATTAATTTGTTTTATGATGTGAAATGGATGGAAAAATATCTTTCTTTGAACATCACTCTGAGAGGTCTTCGGGTAGACCAATTACCAGCTGGTGGGTTCACAGAGACTGAGCAGGACTTGCTGGTAGAATGGTGTGAGGTGTCTCTGTAGTGCACACTAGGTTGGTTAAGAATTTTGATTAAAAAGAACTTACGATCCCTAGAGCAAGTACAGCATGAGATAACTGATTTGGAGAATGCACTCTCACAACAAATCACTGAACCCGCCTTTAATGTGAAATTTGCTGATATTAAACAAAAATTAAGCAAGGTCGAGGCCAATGTTATTAATCGAAAAAAGAGTAAACTTGAAAGAGACAATAAGAATTTTGCCTGTGGTAATATTTATCAAATTTGGCGCTTTTCTTGTAAGAGGAAGGTCACAATTTAGTCGAAGGAATAATTTTTCTTCCATCAGTCATGATTCCACACATTCATCAGGTGAGGCATCTACATTTACGAAAAAGAGTGTCTCTTTTGAGATACTCCCTAATTCAGCAGTGGCTGCAGAGGAGAACCAATCAGGTTCATTGCAGGGCTCCCAGGGTTTTCAGAAAGGCAAGGAGAGTTCAGATAACAAGCAGAAATGGAAAGGCAGATGCTAACGGCTGTGAATGAAGCAACAATAGTGTTTCAAAATGTTCTTTTTTGGACTAAATGAGTTAGATGAAGTCCGTGGACTTATTGAAAATACAGGTAGTGATGTTTTAAAGATTGTAAACTTGGCAAACCTTACATTATCCGATACTTCTATTAGCGTGTTATTAAAAGGAACTAAACTTGTTCCTACTAAATGTCCTTCTCTTGCCAATGTGCTTATAGAGGCTAGTAGGTTTTGTCGCAAGCTTTATTTAAAGGTGTTTTTTTCTAGAGATGCTTTGTCTGGTAAGCCAAATGATAGTGTTTTGATATCTGACAATTCAGAAGAGTCTTTATTAGATTTATCTATATATGAATATGAAGATGTTACATATGTATGGGATGAAAATGACATTAATGAAAGTATTAATGATAATACTGCATTTGTTTTCAGGGTATGGGCATTCCAAAACTCCATGTCTACCGAATGCTGAATGTTCTTTTCACCCTCCCAAATTGTCTGCTGTTGTTACGTTGTTTGAAAAGTTACTGCTACATAATATTGAAAAGGAATTTAGGAAATTTAAGTGTGAACATTTTAATTTAAGTAAGGATGAATGGCAGGAACTTTTGAAAGTACGTGGTTATGTGGGGGAGTATGTGTTTAGAATTGCAGACAAGTTTGGTAATTGGGTGATTATGGACAGTAAAGGATATTATTTGATGGCATTTGAGCTTCTTGGTGACAGTAGGAATTATGTCAAGCTTTCTTATAATTCTCAGTTGTGCTTTTATGGTAAATTATTGGAATTATTGGAGAAGGGGGAATGTCTTGGCTTTTTGTCCTTACAGTCTGTTAAAACGTATGTTATCCAGCCGAGAAATCCATATTTTTATATTTTACCTAAAATTCATAAGGATATCCACGGTGGTGCAGCGGTAGCATTGTTGCCTCACAGCAAGAGGTTCTCCCGTTTGATTCTCGGCTGGAGTGCTGGGAGTGCCTTCTGTGTGGAGTCTGCATGTCCTCTCCATGGTTGGTTGGGTGTTCGAAAGACATGCGTAAATGGTTGTGCCTTTGTTGAAGGTTGGACATCGAGCTGGCACCTCGGCGTTTGTGAAAATCTATTGCCAGTCATTAGCGGACCAGAGTTCCACTGTGACGACCCCTAACTGGGAAAAGACAAAAGACAAATAACAACCTAAAATTCATAAGGATCTCAGTAAACCCCAGGGAGATCGATCATGTCTGGCATTGGTTCATATCTGGAAAATGCGGGCGTATTACTGGACTCATCATTAAAAAAGCATTTGAGTTCTGTACCTGCCCATAAAATACTCAGGAGCGTTGTGCTTTGACGAATGCTGTAACATGGAGAGAGGATTATTTTTGCGCCACAATGGATATTTCTTCCTTATATATGAACATCTTGTTGAGAAGGGGCCTTGAGGCAATGGCAACTATTCTGGGTGAAGGGCCACATAGTTCTTACATTTTAGAAATACTAGATTTTTGTTTGCCCCATACTTATTTCACCTTTGATAAGGAATTTTATTTACAAACAAGACGCACAACTATGAGGGCTCCCTTTGCTCCTGCCTATGGTATTTTGTATATGGGGGAGTTTGAGAGACTTTTCGTCTATAATTATATGTATTTTAGAGAAAATATTATATTGTATAAATGGTACATAGATGATTTGTTTTTCATATGTAAGGGATGTAGATATGATTTTGAGAATTTTATGACTGACTTAAATTTGAATACTCATGAGTTACAATTTTGCTGTCATGTAGATCCTCATGCCATTAATTTTTTGGATGTCCATTTTTTTTGTTAATGATATGGGAGTTATTCAACATATTCCATTTAGAAAGAAAACTGCAGTTAATAATGCTTCCAGCATGCATCCCACCCATTTAATTAGGTCATTACCTTATGGTGAATTTAGAAAGGTGTGAATGAATACATCTGAAATAGCTGTTAAAGAGAAGTTTTTGGCTGAAGTGGAAGAAAGATTGCTGGCCCGGGGATATTCCGGGACCATTTTAAATGAAACAAAAGGCAAGCTGTTGATTGGCATTACACCTAGGGGGCCAATAAAGGAGGATATTTTTATGGAACATAATGCCCGACATACATCTATAGATGGTGGGAAAACAGATAAAGTATTTTATGTCACTTAGTTTAGTCCCTTTTCAGACATACTTAAACAAGTGGTCACAAGATTGTGGCCTATGATAATGGCAGATGAGAAGTTGGGTGTTTTATTTCCACAGCATGTTACTTTTTTTGGCATTTTAAAAACTTAAAGGAATTGCTGAATCATCCCATTACAAATCAGGGACACAATAGTTCTTTGGGATATTTTTCCTGTGGCAAATGTAGTGTATGTTGCAGGATAAAAAATCTAATACTATGATCAATGGACGTAGGTTTGTTTCTAAAGCGAGATTTAATTGTCAGTCACGTGGTGTCATTTATATTTTTGGATGTGGATGCAATGAGGTAAAATGGTATACAGGGCAAACCAAAAGAAAAGTTAAAATCAGAGTTTTGGAACATCTGGGTAACATTAGAAAAGGAGATAATAACTCTAGTCTAGGGACAGAGCATTTTGTGAGCATTCACTCTGGTAATTGTGAATCCTTATTTTTTTAGTGTATTGACTCAGCCAACTGGACATTGTGGCACGGGGGCTATGTTTGCTAGCAAACTGAATTTATTAAAAAATACTTTTATTTTCAGTTATGGCACTTTGTCTCTACGAGGTTTAAATCAGGATGATGTCTCTACGAGGTTTAAATCAGGATGATGTCTCTATGAGGTTTAAATCAGGATGATGTTTTGACTTTTTGAACATTTTGGCCTTTTGGTCACATATATGTACATACTTGCACATATATTTATGCACACATATATTTTTGTTTGTATGTGTGTGCATATGAATTTTTTACACATATATTGTTGCTTATTTTATGATAAATCTCTTTTTTTGGGGAATGTTTTGTGTACTGGGATGTATTTATGGCAATGAGCACTGGTCGCTTTAAATTGTTGGATGTTTTTGGAAAACTGGAAAATTGAATGATTGTTATATATATTTAAGCAGTTGTGATTTGTACTGAGATATCCCTTGAAGGTAAAAGGCCAAGGTACCAGGATTAAAGCTGAGTTGGTACTCCTGTGTCTTGGATTTATTTATTTCATTTTTTTTCTTTGGTGTTTTGTGGAGACATTGTAAGTTAGAATGATAGTATTCTTCTACTTGTAAGCAAAAATTGTAAGTTTTATTAACAGTAGGTAATATAGGAGCAATTAGAGGTTTTGAGCAATATCTATAAATGCAAAAACAGGAGGCTGCTGGAGAATTATGTTTAGGAGGGGGGCAAAACAGGAGATACCTCCTTTCACTGGGAGTCAGTCAGCCTTTACAAGTGCAGTTGTGTTCATACAGAATGGAGAAAGATGGTAGGCAATCCTTTACAACAAAACATAATGCCTAGGAAAGTTTTGTTTTTTATTAAAAATATTGCTGCAAGTGTGCTGAAAAACAGTTCATGTACAACTATAAGCAATACTGGTTACTGTGCTCACTGCAAACATCAACTGGCCATGGAAGAACATTGACTCTGTCTCTATTAAGATAACATAAATGACTTTGTTTCATCCTGTTTATCTATTTTTTGTCTAAATTTATTGATGTTCTCTTATGCTTTTATGTAGGTACTTTTTCAAAATAAATGGTCCAATTTAAATAATATGTGACTTGCTTTTAAGGGAAGCATTCAGTTTGATGACAAAATTATCATCTATATGTTGGATTGTTTTGGTACTAGAATATATGTTAAAGTCAATAATATTTTCATCATTGTAAATTCTACAGCCTACCAGTAATTTTCATTGAACATATCAAAACTATATTGTGAACAAACTTCACTTTTGTACATGTCATAATAGTCCATCGAGTTAATAAAGGTGTATCTTGTGAATTCCCACCCGGCCATTTCCACACTTTTTAGTTATCCGTGACTATAATTATATTCCACTGCAGGTATAACAAAGATCTCATGCAATTCAACTAATTTATCTAGGGCATGTGAAGTGATGCTCTTAAATAGTATACCAACTTTTCTCATGTTCCATGAATGTTAATTGGATGTTATGATTACCCCAGGTCTGTATATTTGTAATCATCTTTTAACCCCTGATTTTGAACTATTACTTGTATGGGAATGTTTTAGTGCTAAATTCATTAAACAGCATTTCTCAGCAATGAATATCAAACCAAGTTGTGTTGCCAAAGATGGGATGTCTAATAGATAGTTATTTAAATTCAATATATCTCCATCAGAACCAAGTGCAATTCTGATCTTATAATCATCAGCATATTTGTTGTCCCAACACTTCCTGTCCTTTGGGATTATGTGAATTCTAAATGAAAGAACAGAGGGTCCAAAACTGAGCCTGCACAGCCCCTGAATTATCAGATAGCCTAGCTGAATGCACTGCTGTGTTCTCTTGATTAACAAATTGATAATCTGATATCCAATATAGGGATTCACCTCATGACAAAAGTAGGGTATTATAAATGGTGTGTGTGTGTGTGTGTGTGTGTGTGTGTGTGTGTGTGTGTGTGTGTGTGTGTGTGTGTGTGTGTGTGTTAAAGTATCAAGTGTTTTTGATAAATCCAGAATCACACTCATGCAGTTATCTATAAATAATTAGTTATGGCTACATAATCATAAAACCCCAAAACAAATATGCATATCTTCTCACCAGCTTTTGCATACTTCTTGACAGACATTTTATATATCTTCCTTTTCTGGGTATAAAATCAAGGAAATTATTAATAAAGAGTTGCTGAAAATAAACTCTGAAAGAATTATTCCTTGTTCTTAGAATTTTTTCTCTCAGAACATTACTTTAAAGGTGAACGGCCAACCAAAAGGTCTCACCGGATAAGCTATTCTAAGGAAAACAGTCAAGATTCCTCAGTAAAGAAGAAATTACATTCAGTATTAAATAGTATTCAAAGACATTTCTTCTAAGCCAGACAAGCTGGATTTTAAAATAAGCACCATACATGAGAACTGTAAAAACAACTTGATCTAATGAGTGGTTTAGTTAAATAACATAGCATGCTGATTGCTGAGATAGAGGTGACTCTGAATGAATGGCTTTGAAAATAAAATATCAGAGGAAAAAAATCAAACAGAGTTTCTTCTTAAACAAAACAACAGATTGACTGACAAAATTGATGATTTGGAGAACAGGTCAGAAGGAACGACATAGGGATAGATTGTATACCAGAAAACCAGGAAGAAGGAAATATGATAAGCTTTCTGACATCCTGGCTGTCAAAAACACTTAATTTACCAGATGTTCCCTCCACTAGCATTGAAAGGGCTCACAGATCCCTGTCTCACCCATCTTCTGGTAAGTTTACCTCTTCTAAGTCTGATATAGTAAAATTCTTCTAATGCTAAAAGAAATTTGCCTTTAGTGAAAGACCTTAAAAAAGCTGGCATCAAAACTCATATGTTGTTTCTTGCTAGAATTGGAATATTCTCACTAAAGGTCAGAAAATTTTTGACACATTGGAGTAAGCTGCTGCCTTCATTAAAAAAGTCATGGATAAAATAGAAGGTATGGAATGGACTGCAGTTTCATTAAAGAGACAGGCTAGTAAAAATAATTGAAAATATATGTAAAAATCCAAAATTTTAAAGGACAAATAAATACTTTACCATGATGTTTTCTTGGGTTCACTTTCTATTTAAAATACAAATATGAAATAACATCTTTCATTGAAACCACAAAAGTATCCTGGCTTAATAAGGACTCATCTACAAATTTTATTAATGTTTGTGTCTTTACAAGACTAATTACATTTTAAATAACTCAGTATGTTTATTATCTATATTATAGAGTATGTATGAGAGACATTTCTAACCTCCTTTTTTTCTTTCTTTTGTCATATTTATATAAGGAATAGATTTACTTATCATAATGTGTAAGTTCTGTGTCTTGAAATAGTCATTCTCCCAGTTCAATATGTGTGCCAAACACCATTTGTTGTCTTATAAACTATGCTTGCTTTACTGTGCTGTGCAGTATTAACATACTCACTTAGTTTAAATGTAGCAAGCACTATTTATCTTCTACACAAATGTAAATGTTTCATTTGGTATTTCAAGGATTAGTTTTTTTTTTTTTTTCTGTTTTTTTTACAGTGGATAAATATCAGCTAGTACTTAGACAGAAATATGAATATATGTGTATGTCTCTTTAGACAAAACTATTTATGTATATGTTATAACCAGTTTCACTTTTTAGTTATTATTTGAGCAAAGTGAAGATTTGTAATGTTTGGAGTTTCATTTAATAATTCATTTATAACCCACTTTTTATTAATTTAGGTGAAACCTTCTATTTATTTGTTTTTGACATTTATGGATGCTTCATCATGTACTAATTTGCTATTAAATTACAAATTTAACAACTGTTTTTAAAGCAGAATATATAAAATAACTTGTTCTCAATATATCTGGTGCACTGTATTAACTATATAAAATGAGTCTTCACTTACTTTCCCACCTACATCTTGGGAGTTAATTCTTGGAGCTGCTTGAGTCATAGAAAGCAACGTGATGATGCCATATGAAGGGTAAGTGGTCAAAGAGGTCAAAAGTGATTGTACCTGATCTGATCAGAAAACAGTTTTAAACAAGACTCACAAAGATTTAACTTGCATCGTATATATATTTAACCTCTGAAAGACACTTTATATAGGGTTACCAACTGTCCCTCTTTGTGCAAGACAGCCCCTATCTAGGGAGTTGTGTCCTGTGAAAAAAAATATAAAAATGTCATCAAATGTCCTGAGATTTTGGGATAAAAACTATGTTCCTAAGTTTTATAATAGTTGCATAAAATAATAATTTCATATCTGAAGCACCTAAATGTTATATTAAACAACAGAAGCAATTCAAATGCTACAATAAAAAGCTTTCATTTTGGCAAAAAAACTAAAGTTTTGTCCTTTTCACTTGCCATGGATATGTTTGTCCTGCAAAATCTCATGCTTCTACAAAAAATGTTCTATACTGTGCATTAGAAAAAGAAGCAACCCTATTTTTCAAATTTCATCAACTTACAACAGATGTTTATATACATTGAACATGTTTTAAGCTGCTTTAAGTTTAAATTGAGATGCACAGAGGCATGTGTATCTGTCAGAAAGAAGTATAGAATTAACTCAAAAAAAAATGCCACCCTGGTGAAATCATAACATCAATAGGCTGTATAATAGAAGAAAGAAAATCATGGCAAAAATTAGGAGGTACAGCACCCCACAGGATAAAAGCACTTTCATCAAACTGAGCAAACCACTCAGAGGAGAAATAAAGTTTACTATAGCCAAATTTGAGGTAAATTTGGCCTCACAGGCAAAGGGCAATCACAACGCATTCTTTAGCTATGTCCACGACCTAAAGGCAATGTACAATTATGTTCAAAGTTCATTGTTAATAGAGCAGCTTATACTGAGCCAGAAGATATGGCAAACCTACTGACCAACAAATTCTGTTCCCACTTTATCCCTCTCTCCCCGTCAACCTTCCCTCTGGAAATGCCATTGAATATAACTCCCCTGCTACCACTTGAGAACGGTCATTAATTTTTTCTCTAAGGGCAATAACACTGCATCAATGGGCCCAGACAATATCCCAAGATGCCTTCTAAATAATATGAAACATTACGTTTTGGGCACTCTGGAATTGCTATTTAACTTTAGCCTCCAAACAGATCTCATGCCTCTTGAATGGAGAAATGCAACAGTCATCCCTTTAGACAAAGTTGGGTCATCTGCAGCCCCTGTAAACTACAGACCTATAAGTCTCACTGGTCTTATATACAAAACCATGGAAAGAACTGTCATGGAAATGATCAATAATGACATAAGAAACTTCCAGACACTGGACACAACCCAATTTGGATTCATAAAGGGAAGGTCATGCCTATTCAACCCAATGGACTTCTTTGAGAAAGGCATCAAAGCAGTGCATGAGGGCAAAATTGTTCACATTGCCTATGCTGACCTGGCCAAGGCATCTGATGGAATACCCTACTCCGGCATTGTTGACAAACTCAGGAGGTTAGGTACAAACCCTTATGTTACCCAGTGGACAGCTAGCTGACTCACAGACACGACCCAGGAAGTTAGAATTGGGGAGTCCACCTCTACAAGGAAGCCAGTCACAACAGGAGTCCCTCAGGGATCGATCCAGGGACCTCTCTTCTTTGGCCTTTACTTCTCTGATGTCAAACCCTATGTCAGTGTCTCTGGCTGACTAAATTTGCAGATGATTGCAAATTAGGAGTGTCATTGAATTCTCCAATGAAACAAATGTTCTCCAGGAAGAATTGACATAGACAAATAACTGGTGGACTATAACAAAATGCCAAGAAATGCATAATAACATCCTTTCATAAATCATCCACCCATGGTAGCTATGATATTGACAACACACCCCTAAGAGCTGACCTAGTAGTCAAGGACATGGAGAGACCCATAAACAGTAAAGTATCCTTTGACCATCATGTGTCTACAGTTGTGAGGAAATCATTCTATGTTGTGTAACTTATAAACAAAGGTATGGCATCTAGGTTGAAGTAAGTCATTGTTCCATTGCATTTGACATTCATCAAACCATTCATTGAGTATAATGCCCCCTTTGGTATGAACCTAACTAGGCATATCCAACAATTGGAATGCCCACAGAGATTCCTCACTTAAAGAATACCGGGCATACGTAACATGTGCTATACAGACCACCTCAAGGCCCTGTCCCTGCATTCTGTTTCCTACAGGCTGTTGAGTGGAGATTTATGTCTGGCATGCAAGGCATTGCCAGATCCCACTTTGATGGACATTTTGCATATCCACAAAACAAACAGTCCCAGAATTATACATTTTAAAGACTTAAACCTTACCTGTGATATAAATACGACCTGCTGGAGAGAAAAGTATGTATCCCAGAAACTACCCCTTCTCTAAAACAGGTTCCCCATCCATGTGAAGCAGAGTTCTTCCTAACCCAGTTCAAGTATAACTTGGACAATTGGATGGGCAACAGGAGATTCAACCTTCATCTGGCATCAATGTCTCTAATAGACACAGGCAGCCTATAAATGGTTCATCCCCAGACCCCTGCTTGTAAATGTTTCATGTTCCAAGCCCCTACTTGCACTTATCAAGGGTACCAGTACTTGTCAGAGATTTGGGATGCATGGCTTGGCTTAAAAAGGTTATTGTGGTTGTAAGCCTAGTAAAGACCTATGAACCTATATATATGTAAAATGCACACAATGTGATATGTGCCCTATTGAATCAATATATTAACAATGACTTGGTGCATTTTACAGGCTTTTAGACTAGTTCACACTATAATTTATGCATTGTCTTTCAATTAGAGTTGCAAAGCTTAAGTACGATCACAACTGTTTTTCTTTTTCTTTTTCTGATAAAGTCTGATAGTATAACGAAGCAGTTTGATGAGGAATTCCCACTGGGAATGTCAAAGGTGGCACAATGATATATGTAAAATATGTAGCCCTTACCTTTTGACTGAATTAGGGGCAAATCTCAACAGAATCAGAGACAAAACTAGAAATAACCAAGGAAGATAATTGACACTTTTAAAATAGTAATAATATTAACTTGAGACATAGACAGAATAAAAGAATATGAATGAATATCCATTTTCCAAAATTTGAAAGAAGTCTATAGTTCTAATCATTGTCATTATTTACTAAGATCAAATTCACCACCTTTTCACCAACTGACATCAGTTTTAGGAGTGACTAAGAGTGACAGAGTTAAATTTTGAGTCAAAAATCTGGGAGATCCTTGAGAATAATAGACTGTTGAAAGGTGTTATAGCATAAGTGAATAAGGGCACTTTACCCTAAATGCAACATTCATTTATTTTTATGATAGTTTAATTGCTATATGTTGCTAGGAAAACACATGGCACTTCCTTTTATTATTAATTATATATTCACTCAGATTTTTTTGCTACAAATGCAGTTACCAGTTTCAATGGACTACATTGTTGATTGCTATTTTGTTGTTTTGTTAATGTCTTTTATTTTTACTGTTTAAAATGATGATATGATTCTTCTTCTCTTCTCTTCTCTTCTCTCATATGTGTTCCAGCTACATGAGTATATATGCTATTTATAATTTATAGAACGTTTAATGTCACTATATATTTATATAGAAGTAGTAAAATAGCATGTGACAGTGAAATCTTGTACTTGGATTTGTCTATAACATCTGCTAAGATAGATATTATTATGATTATCTTTTCTTGATACCTTCTTCATAACTTGCCCATTACATGAGTATGAACAGCAATCATATGTTACTACCTGCTATACTTTTAATTGTATGTCTAAACCTCTATGCTTATGTAAATATCTTATGCAATCATGTTATTATCTGCTATATTTTTATAACTGAATGTGTAAACCAACCATACTCATGTAAATATCTTATGTATAGTATGTTAGGACTTGTTCTGGAGCTTTTCTCCCTGGGCCTCCTCTGAAAATGGACAGCTCTGTCCAGCTGGACCTCCACGGTAAATACATGTAAAATAAATAAAATAAATAGAATAAAAAATACTCCTATTGTCTTGTAGTATTACTCTGGCAAATTATTTATTTTTTTCCTTTAAACCATTCATTAGGAATTGCCTTTGTAATTATGTCAGCAAAGCTGGTATACTCAATATATGTAAACAAAACTGTGGGTCTGTTAATTAATAACTTGATTCAGTTTTAAAACTTAGAGTTGTTATGATTTTATGCATACTACACTAGGGCTCAGTTTGTATAATAGCTTATTGTCAGAAAGTGTAACACATGGCTAATTACACTCACACATTAATCTTTTACATTGCTGTTATTCCAGAGGCACTAATAAATAATTTTCTATAAGAAATGTATATACATAATATGACTGCTTTCTTTTCTCTTGAACTAGAAATAGGTACATAATATACGGGGTAATATTTTTGACAGAAGTTTATTCCTTTCTTTGTGCATCATTGCTTATAGTTAGTTCCTATTAATATTCTTTCTTATTCCTTGTTAACGAATGATATGACAATATATACTATTCAGCCTTAACAGCATGATTCGATAGTCCTATTAATTGTCTAAGTATAGAGCTAAAGTGGATAATATGGTTGGTAGCGATTTATTGTGAGGTTTTGAATTTAAGCACTAAAGAATGACCTTATTCGGATTTTAGCTGCTTTGCAGATTGCAGAATTGAGATTTGTATCACAAGGTTGATTGTTAGTTTGGATGGAACAGCCATCCAAACTAAAAATTTAAGATCGATGGGGGTGAAAGAAATTGTGTGTATCATTTTTGGATAGATTTTACAAATTTTTTGCTATTTTGACTGCACAAATATGCATTTTTGCTGCATACTAATATCCAGCAAGTTTATTAAATATTATTGTATCATTCTTCTTTATATGATTATGAAACATATATTGATATATATTTACTGTCTTCTTTTGGATTGAAAATGGCCTTTTTAAAATGTATATTTTTGAGAATTAATGGTCTCAATAGTGGAAACAAAAGAATGAGCCTTTTAAATACCTTACTCTAAGATTCAACTTATTTTTTCTCACAAAGTGCATATACTCCTGGAGGACATAAATATGCTTATTTTAAGGAATGTTTCAGTTCTAGCTGCTTCTAGCTTTAAAGCATAAAGGGGGGCTCCAATAATTTAAGTATAATGGGGTGCTTCAATAATTTTGTGGAAAAATTCAGCAGTGATGCCTAGAATTATAGATACATATAGAGATGATAAATGTATGATATTTCTGTTATTAAATGCCCAAAAAAAATCCTTACCCTAGCAAACGTATACTAGATCCCAGGAACTGGAGCTAAGTTTACCAAGAAATATGTTGATGTCCTTTCTACACAGATAAAAGGTAGCATCATTTGGACAGGGGATTTTGACTGTATTCTTGGCAGCAAGGACACACATGCCATCAATAAACACAGACTATCAGCTACAGCCAAAGCTGCTTCAATGTTTGTTAAATTAATGGGTTTTACAGATATCAACGATTTTTGTTTTCTGAACAAAAATTCTTACTTTTGCACTCATTATTCATATAGATTTGACACTCAGTCTAGAAAAGATAGAATTTATATATCTAATGATTTAGTTTCTAAGCTAGAAAAGACTAACATTATATCTTGTCCTTTGTCACATCAAAATGCCATTATCCACTCCATTTTTTTCACTTAGAGGAGGCTGATCATTTTTAATAGTTTGCCCACTTAAAATACTAAATTAAAAGATTTTAAGCAATGATTGTTATCAGAAGTAAAAAAAAAATCCTTCTTTTGAATGATAATGGGAACTTTCCATGACAATTTTGTGGGATTCAGTGAAATTTTATTTATATGACAGGACGGTATCTTGGTACCTTAACAAAAGGGAAAAATGAGACAGAGTATTACCTAAGTTGCAGAATAAAATTTATGAAATTAAACTTAAATGCAAAAAGGCACTAAATGCATACTAACAAAGCTAAATCAACTAAATACTGATCATCAAAAGATGATACAGCATAAAATTTCAATCAATCTAGACAAATCAAATTGCAGTCTTATTCACTTACTCCTCAGGGCCATCAGAGACTAGCACTTACATCCAAAAGATTAACAACATTGAATCATTTCAATAGTATTGTTTCACCCAGTGAATGGTAGGAATTCACATATTATATTCTGATTTAAAACCTACTACCAGAAATTAAACAACTGAAATGAGATTTATAAAGAAATTAAGAAATGAGAATCTTTCTTATTTAAGAATATTTCTAAGAAAAGTTTATCAGAGAACATTAACAAAATTATAGAAACCATACTCTGTGATGGATATTAAAGCTAAAGTTAAAATAAACTCTTAAGGAAAATAAGATTCCAGGGAATGACAGTCTAATACCAAAATTATATAATTTTTTCCCACAGGAAACTTTACCACTTTTGTTAAAAAATGCCCTGTCTTGACCTCCTTTTTGGAAGTGAGCTCTGATTTTACCTATGTTGAAACAAGAAAAGAACCCATAATTTTGCTTTTCCTTTAGGCCTATTTCAATGTCAAACATATATTAAAAAATATTTATGTCAGTGCTAGCAAACAGATTAAAGAATGTCCTCCTAGATCTGATTGAAGATGATCAAACAGGTTGTATTTCCCACAGATAGATACTATTAAGATATAACTAAAAACTACCTACTGATTATAACTGCTGACAAAAATGGACTTCTCTTTTAGATAAATATTAGCAAAGTTTTTATTTTTATATTTGCAATATGCAATTTTATATTTTTTATTTCATATATTTCCTGTAATCACTTTTATATTTAAATCTATTGTGACATTTTGTATACAGTTTTTCTGTGTGTTGTTTACTTTCTTATTTGAAAAAATGTAAAAACTTCAGTAAAAACTGTTTAAAAATATTTGACTAACAGAGAACTCACGCTTATTGTCTATGTTTTTTTCATATCAAAGCTCAAAGTGCTGTTAAATACCACTGTAATATTTCATGTTCTCCATTTACTAGGATCAAATCCAGATTTCAGTAAAAGGCACAATTTATGAGACCTCATAGGCAGTAAAATGTCTTCACATTTTTAAACACAACTGCAAGAATGCCAGGTGTTACATATGGACAAGAGTTTTTAAAATCACATTGAACAATATTACTTTGTACATACTGTTTGTCTGCTAACATCCATATTCAGAGCTGCTTCATTTTGTTTGTGTTTATCTATTATTGCATTATCCGCCATGAGTGGTCGTTCCTAATAACTGACAGTTTATATATTTGTAATAGTTCTTTGTTATTGCAAACAATAACATATAACATTGCAAGGAAATCTTTTTGCCTGTCATGTTTAACTTGTATCTGTCAACAACTGAGCACCCTATTTAACTTTATTTTATTTCTACTGGTAGGGCATTTATTATCTATTTGAAAAACCCACTATTTACATCAATTACTTGAGCCTGTCACTCCAGTAATATGGCATTTTAAATATGTCCTTATTTGTAGATATAAAGGCCACAGTAGATGCTAATGACTCAAACTATATCTCTCATATCATTTGGCAACTGAAAGCATTATCTTATATAACATAACAATTTTGCCATGTTATGTTACTTAAATGCTCTCTAATCCAGGAATAATCTACCAGAGCCATAGCTAGGACAGAGTGAAGTTGGAGGCTGTCCTGGATGCAAGATGTTAGAAGAAGTGACTGACAGGTGCCAGTGGTGTGGGGGTGCAGTATCAGCATTTCCTCAAATGAACACAAATACAACTGAAGTGCTGAAGCACTTAGTGTGTGATGATTTGGTGATTTTTTTGCTCTTTAACTTTGGATTGAGGGAGATGCTGGTTTGGAGAACTTCACAGGGGTGACAAGGTGACAGATTTTCTACAGCAGTTCTGTAATCTACATTACCATAGCTGTACATTTTGTTTGCATTCTGCACTTTAGATGAATAGTTGAGAAATGAAATGCATTATGGTCTGATGTTCACAGTACAGCTAGAACAGACACTCCAGAAAATAAAGTGTGGACATTAGTTGCAATCAAGTATAGTAAATTATTATTACAGGTTGGTTTAGTAACTAAATGTTGTAGCCCATTTATAGATAGTATATCCAAAAGCTCATATTCATATGAAATTGAAGCAAAACTATTCCTGCAATCAATTTTGGGATACTTAAAATCTCATGTTAGTAATATTGATCTTTAATCCAAACATTTACTCAATTTATCTAAAAACTCAGAGTATTGTTCAACATAAATGGATGGGCTGTAGTAACATACAAGGTGTGTGGACAGAAACATGATGGGGAAATGTTCCTGCAGAGCTGGGGCTATTACAGTGCTGCAGAGCTCAAGGAAGGAAGCCTCCATACCCATGAAATAAGACTTAGCTGCTTCTCTGGACCTGATGGCTACCTTACTTCCTTGTTCCCTGGGCAGGAATAAATGGATATTAGGGCTCTCACTTAGCCAGGGATAACTGATTTTCACATCTGACAGAGCAAATTTGATAATTTGAATGAATGTAGCAGAGCCATTGTACATATCCAGAGATCCATGAGAGAAATAAAAAAAGTTATCAATAGCTAATTATTATGTAAGACATTCTTGATAATGGCTGCCTGGATGAAAATCATGACTCTGTTTTCTAGTGACCTATTGTCATTTGGTGAGAATTCTTGGAGTTTCTGTTTTTTCATTGGCATGTTCTAGTTTGACTCATAGTTGCAGCTGCAGCAGTATTCTAACAATATGTACACCAGCAAAAAAAAAAAGTTATTGTTTAATGAGTGCTTTTTCAAAAATGCCTATCCATTACTCTTTCTGTTCCCTTGCATCTAGCGAAACTGCAACTTACAAGAAGTCTCTGGCTTCAGTGTGGCGTAACTAGTTGCTGGGTTTCTCCTGTATTCTACTTTCTGTACCTTGGATTAAAAATGTCCTCCTTTTGCAGCTCTGTGAACTTTCAGTTGACTACCCTCCACCCTCTCACAAACATACAGGGAAAGACAATGTAGTTTATGGAGGACACATATTGTGACAACTAATCATGTCCATTTGCCTTCTATTTCCATTGATGAGTTATTTAAACTACTTCTAACTCTAAGGCTGGTTCCCCTCATAATCCACCATAGACATTGTCGTAATGCTCAAGGGGGTAATTACCTGTGTTTAAATTTTGACACCATTTTTAACAAGATTGCCTGAATGTTTTAACTTTCATTAACTCAGGAAAGATTTCTTTAAGCAATACTACATTTAATATTAGTTACATGTATCGCTTAAACTTTCTGTACTACATAAAGCTAAATAATGTTGCAAAGATAGTAACACACTCTTCTAATTTAGCACCTTTCATTGTATTTTAGAAAATGCAATATGGGCATAAGGAAATTATCTTATTTAGACTTATACTGTAAAAATGTTTTAAGGTTTATAGATTCTTTCTAAGCTTACAAATTAAACCATCTTGAAGCTCAGCCATATTACCTATATTTGGGAAAATAGCAATGCCCCCATTAAGTCTGTTCTTTGTCATGTAGTATTGTGTAGGGCCCTTAATTACGCCCACCCCCCATTCTACCCATTATAATTTGCTTTAGTATTTACACTCTGAAATGATTTTACAATTTTGTGTACACTTTTAATGTATACATTTTTAAAATATCATCACATATAGTGGATGTTCTCCCTGTCCCACAGTGATGTGTGCTTGGCACTCTGATCAGCCACTGTCACTCTGCAGATCTACCCTCCCTCCATCTGGTCTCAATCACATTGCTGCTTGCTCACTCCTCACTCACCTAAAGGACCTATAGAGCTTACAGTATAGGAATGAAAACCCATTTTTAATCTAATTGTAAACAGCAGCTTGCACTCCGCAGATCTATCCCTCTCTCCAGCTGGTCTCAATCACATTGCTGCATGCTCACTCCTTGCTCACCTAAAAGACCTACACAGCTTACAGCATAGGAGTGAAAACCCATTTTTAATCTAATTCTGAACAGCCGCTCATACTCCACAGGTCTACCACTTCCTCCAGCTGGTCTCAATCACATCGCTGCCTGCTCACTCCTCGATCACCTAAAGGACCTGCAGAGCTTACAGTACAGGAGTGAAAACCCTTTTTTAATATAATGCAGGTGCTTTCCTATGATAGTTCCTGGGAAAATCTGATATTTATTTGCATTGTACTACCTATAACAAGTGGCATGCATATTCACAGGGACATCAGCCAATAGCGTCCTCCCTTTTTCCACTCCTAGCATTGCTTACATTCTGCTACTAGCTGGCAGTAAAACACCCCTCCTAGAGGCTATTCCTAATACTAACATGACTCACTCAAGCTGTTCTACTCATGGAGACTCTAACCAAAACACTGTCTCCCCGCTTAAAGTGCTGCTTACAAAACAAATCATACTGCTGTTGTAAAACAAAACATCCCTGGAAATTAGAAACACAGTACTCACTTACCTTACCACAGATTTAAAACCAATTCACACTGATAGTTTTTTTCTCCTAGCAGATGTTGGGCTGGCTCTAATCTCCTTACCCACCACACCAAACAAAACCCATTACCATGCCCAGACAAAACATTCTTGCAAATAGCCACTATGCTCAATTCACATTTTATAAATAGCATATGTAAATTAATAACAGATTCCACTTCCTCTACCCTCACCTTAGCAAATTCCATTCCCCCTTTACCTATATCGCATGAAAGCAGTCCTCACTTGCAAAGACCCTCTCCCTCCCTCTTAGACAAATATTCTCCCCTTCACCAAAGTAATGCTACAGCATCTACCCCCTTCTCACTACAGCCAATACCAACCACAGAAATCCAGAAATTCCTCAGAAAATTAAAACCATGCTCTCCTCTGATGACCTCCCACCAGAATACTTACAACTCGCTGCACAGGCCATAACATATCCTGTTAGCATTCTGATCAATCATGTGATTACAGAAACCTATGGCCCCAACCTCTGGAAAAAATCTATCATCACCCCACTTCACAAAGGAGGTAACTTCAATCAACCATGTAATTATTGCCCAATCTCTAACCTCTCCTCCACCATCCAAACACTTTGAAAAGTGCATTCATAAACAACTACTTCACCATCTCACACACAACAACCTACTTACCCCCACCCAACATGGCTTTCACTCTTCACACAGTACAAGCACCGCATTTATCTCCTTCATAGATACTGTACATAAATCCACCGACTCTGGTTGTATTACTTCTATACTACTATTAGATCTATTGAAGACTTTTGATACAGTATCACAAAAAAAACTTCTACAGCACCTTTTAATATTGGCTGAACCCCACCAATGTTTTAACAGCTACCTTGCAAACAGGCAACAGTGCATACAATGGCAAAATACTCTATCAGAATACCAAGCTAACCAAACTGAAATACCACAAGGGCCCATACTTGAACCTTTACTTTTACCAAAAACCTTCACACTACTTCTCCTCTAAGCTCTACTATCCAATATGCAGGTGATACTACCATAATCTCCTCCTCAAATAACCTACAACACCTCCAGTAAATAACACAAGATACCTTCACCGCAATCAAAGCCTGGTTAACCAAATCATAACTACTCCTTAATGCCAAAAAAAAAATTGTATTCTTTGCAGCAAAATCCCTCTCATCTGACTTTCATATTTCCTCCCAAAACAACACAGAAATTGAAACCATATCCCATGCTAAACTATTAGGTATTACCATTGACAATAGACTTATATTTGAACACCATATTTGTAATGGCATTAAAAAAAAAACGCTGCAAATTAGGAGTCCTATACAGACGTAAACATTTTATGGACAGCATCACCAAAAAAAGCTGTTTCCAACACTTACTTGCTCCTCTCCCTTTTATACAGTGGCCCCACTCTCACCAACCTGCACTCATGTCTACAAAATAAGTTCCCATCCTGCTACCATAAAATCACCAAATGTGGGACAGGCAGCTTCTACCACTCACACCACTGCCAAGCCTTAAGAGATTTCAACTGCCTGGAATTTCCACACCACATTAACTTCCTTCAAGTGACCATAGCACATAAAACTGTCTACAAACCAAACAACTGCCCTGCTTTTAAGAACATTCTAATACTCTACAGGGCCACCAGAACCTTTTGCACTGAAAATAAACATCTCATAACTGTCTATGTACCAAATAAAATAGCTGGGCACTGCCTTTACTCATATGCTGTTGCTAAACTCTGGAACCCACTTCCAACCAGAATAAACACCATTGCCTGCTTCAACAAATTTGTAGTCACCCTAAACTAAATAATCATATCTGCATCTATCCAAATAGATAAAGCATCATACTCTCTTTGAATTTTTCTCTCTAGCTTAGCTCAGTTTTTACCCTTGGAAACCAGTAGGAAACTCTTTTGATCTATAAATTATATTAAACAACTCTATTATGACTATTGATCTTCTAACCTTAAATGTCATTCTAACCCTCACTACTTTAAAACTACTCATCTATTAATTTTCTGTTTCTTAGCTTTCAACCTATTAAATATTTAGAAAAAAAACTTTCAACCTATTCAATATTTACAAAACAAAAAATTCTTGTTAATTACTCTGTTTCTCTCATATTGTAATTCTGTTATTCTGTGCATACATAATGTCTTGCGGAGACTTTTTCCCCAGGCCTCCACTGGAAATGGGTTTTTGACCCAGTTAGACTTTCCTAGTCAACAAATGTCAATCAATTAATCAATCAATCAATCAATCAACCAATTAATAAATAAATAAGTAAATAATATACTGTATTATATCTCAGGCAACAATTCTGCCTCCCTTATTGGTTTAAATAAACCATTCTCTTATTTATTTTAAGATTCCATCCAAATCTTAATTTCATATTGCAAAAAAAAGCTCCAAAACACACTATACTTCCCATCTCCATCTATATTAGCCAACTCAAAACTTGCATATTCTCTCTCTCTCAGATGCCACTTATGCTGGTTTGTTTTTCCTCCATCTTTTTGCAAAGCAGTATTCATTCTAATAAGCTCAATTTTTAAGTTATGAATGGAATTTGTAAATAGCTGAAAGTGTACCTACTAACTTACACTTGCTGCTAATACAATACTTATGTTTGATGGATGCTGTGCCTGGCATTAGTACATGATGAATAACAGCTGGTAGGCTTTCTTTAAAAAAAATCATGTAAGTCTGTATCAGTTCATTAACAGTATATATGGGATGTCTGACTTTGTTTCCTCCCACTGAAACTGTAGATGTTGTAATGTTGTTTTAACCCACTTACCTACACAGTGAAGCACAGTAACCAGAAAATAAGAGAGTACTGGCAAGCACACCTCTCAATTGTCCAGATTTTTGAAGATGGTCCAGATATTTTCCTCATATATTTCATATGTTACCAATAAAATCTGTGTTTTTTTGGCAAATCACTGAGGACTGAATTCATTACACACTGAAACATATTTATGTTTCAGACTTTATATCCTTCAGAAAATGCATACTACCACAAAACCTCTTACTCTATCAACTTTTTAACTTTACAAAAACAATATTTAAAATCCACCCCTATTTTTGCACCTTTGTCCCCAATTATTTAAAGCTATGCCCAAGTTTTTTGCAGTAAGAAGTTGAGAGTATTCTGGCAAGCTAGCATGCCACTCAGTAGAACTCTCCCTAGCCTCACATCCAGCTGTGACCTTGTATGCAGCCCTATATTTTTGAAATAACAGAATATTCATAAAGAACCAATGTAGCAGCATACAAGTAAATGCTGGAAGCATCTGCCTGTTTACTTAAGGAACAGGTAGCTTTGCTAAACAGATTGCAAGTCTGAAAGTCATAAAAAGTATTTTTTTTTCTTAATCCTTCTCTATTCATATGTACATTTACCTAAGTAAAAGGAAAATAGATCACTTTAGAAAAGTTGATTTACTGTTTGGAAGTAAAATTTGCAAATGATGCATGAAGATGTTGATATGGATATAGACTAAAATCACGAGACGGGCAAAAAAGGGATCAGAATTAAGGACACATTTTCTTATTTAGAGCTGACATTTAAAATGGATTATCTGGAGGAGAGCAATGCATTGTATGAGTGCTCAGAAGCTGTTTTGCAATGCAGAATGAAAAAGAAGCCAGGCAAGTTGTATTTTCTATGAAATTTATAGGTAAGCTTTAAAGAATGGGAAAGTAGATGTCACCTATAGAAATATATTTTGTATACTATACTATTTGTCCACCAAGGGGCAAGAATTAATATTAATTCATTAATTCGTTTCAAGAACACTTCTGGTGCTGAGATTATACCCCGCCTTTGTTGCTCAGTTTCATATAGCAGTTTTATTTTATATGCTCCCCCCCCCCACCGTAGCTCTCATCTGTCCAGATTTTCACAGAATGTTCAGATTTTTTTACTCATATTTTTGGTCCATTTCTCATAAAATTGTAGCTTTCTGGCAAATCACTGACAAATCACTGGGGACTGAATTCAGAAAATAATGGCACACATTTGATTTTCAGACTTAATACCCTTCATAAAATTCATGCTAATGCAACACCTATTATTTTATCAACTTTCTAAGTTTGTAAGGGCAATATTTAAAAATTGTCCCTATTTTTGGGCCTTTGCTCCCTCCTTATTTTTGGCTTTGTCCAGATTTCTTGCTCTAGGAGGTTGAGAGGTATGCACCCCACTCAATATCTTATGTATTTATTTAGGCATGCTGTGACATTTTCAAATTAAGCTTACAGATTTTTATAGACTTTTATCATTAAGTTTGTGATGTTCATCCTTATATTTGTGTTGTTTTATTAATGTGTTCTTTCTTAATGTAAACTATTGAGGTAACTTTCTTTAAGGTAATTTTTAAGCATGTATTTTATGAATGACTACAGCTGTAAACAATGTATACATTTTGATTTTATGTATATATTCACCTGACTGTTTGAAGTTTCAGGAATGAATATTAGTATCCATGAGTACATTTTGATATTGTTTGTTATATATCTTTATCAGTGATGAATGTGCTGAATGCCACAAAAGTTGTGTTAGCAACATTACTTGAGCTAGCATTTTTTATCAATAGTAGCAAAAATGTTACCAGTTAGGTAAAGGTTGAAAAAATGTATGAGAAGTATAAAAAAAAAAGTAAAACAAATTCGACCACCATGGCTTTATAAAATATATAAACTATATAATATTTATTTGTAAAAACAACAACGGAAAAAATGTTAGCACTTTCACAGCATATAGCTGCTTCATCAGACCTAAAAACAAATTTACTATTAGTCTTAAAACAACAAGAAGATGCAATCATATTAAAGTCTTAAAATTACATGACAAGTCATTCATAAAATCATGATGATGTACGAGCCCTAAAAACTGACAAATCAATGAATCAAACGTCTACTCTTTAGTATTGGTTTGAGTGATACACGTCAATTCAAACCTGGAAATCTATCTGCATTAATAGTAATGATCCAGCTCAATTCTGAATGTCCTGTTAAGTTTATAATGTCACCAATTGTGAGATTTAACTTCACTACTTCAAGAATAACAAACTTAAAGTTGTGATTCACACCACATTCAGAAACATGCTTGGCTAAAGCATTTATCAGTTGGAATTTTCTAATATCGCCAACATGTTCTAAAGCTATCTTTTACACTGTGGCTCATCTTGCCCACATAATAACATTCACAGGCAGAACAACCAGCATAATAGATCACATTGCAAGTATTGCATTCTGCATAAAAATTAAAATCAATTTTCATATCAATGGACTTAACATAAATACAAGTAGTTGGAAACAAATTTACAAGCTGAACATGTACAACAAGAAAATGTCCCATGTTTTTCAGTCATTATAAGTGACTTTAGATAATTATATTTATAACACAAGTACTGTTTCAATGAATAATTAAAAGAAAATCTTGGTAGAGAGCTTATTACATTTGCTATTTGATCTGCCATAAGAATAGACCAATGCTTCCTAACAACATCACCTGCACTACTTATATTACTTGAAAATGTGTTTTGTAATCTCTTAAACAGTCATTCATCCACAGGCACAATATATTTGTTTCTAATTTTTATCAGTGCAGCACTGTAGCAATCACATTGTCTAACATTTTTAGGAATGACTTCAGATGGGAGGTTACACTGCATGCTATCCCACAATCCTTCTGTAGTTTATTTCTAAAAGCATTATTTACTTTTCAGCATTTTGAAATTATGTAAACTAAATTAGATTGCAATTAAAACAATGCCATTCCCACTTTTTTCTGCAAAGGCATTGTTGAAGAATTTGATATGTGTTTATTAAATGTATGTGTCTTTAAAAGATATTTAATATATGCGTACTGCTTATGGAAGGATAGAATTAATGTGTTGTTCCTTGTGGATCAGAAACCAAGATATTACCAAAGATTGCTTCTCTTTGACTGAGAATGATTTGATAAATATAAATGTTTTAAAAATCATAGAAACAGTTTAAGGATCTCCTGCATTTACAATGAATAAAACTTATTAATTTGCTTTATTGTAATTTCCTTATCTAGGAAATTAAATCCAAATAGCAATTTATATGTTTAAAACTGAGCATTAAAGTATTGTTGTTGTAGACCGATACAAAGAAAATTCCTATGTACAATATTTTTTTCCATTTGGTCAGTCAAAGATGTCTGCTGTATTATTGCTGTGGTTATGGAGGAAGAGATATATGAGCAGATTTATTTGTTATTAATATAAACAGGCTAAATTACATTAATGCTGGCAGTACAGTTTTAGTTATTTTGAGGATATTGTCATTGTGTGCTTGCTCTTGGAATTAAATGGAAGTATACTAACCCAAGCTGTATTTTTTGTATAAATCATCCAAACACTTCTTCTATTTCATAGGCAATTACAAGGCTGGCTAAGTCTGTGGGCTATTTTAAGCCTAGGCAATTTCCTTTCCAAAGGTGAGAATCAGAACCTGTACCTTGTGCTTATTATGACACAAACACCTTAATCATTATATCTTTTCCAATCCGAGCAGCATAGTATTAGGGTATTGGGATATGGAGAGGGGCTGCAACCTTCATGTATTACTGCTATGTAATGCTAGAAAATTCTTCTGAAATTATTGTAGGCAGTACTCCCAGCATACGTTCATTCAAGCATGAATATTGTCCTCAATGCAATTATAGTAATTGGGGCAAGAGGTCTAATGCAATTTTTCTTGTTATGTCTAAAAGCAAGAAAATGAATTACCATGTGCAGTACTATGTGACAAGATTTTTATTTAACAATATATAACTATGATCAAAATTAGCCTATTGTCAATGTAACCCAAGTCCATTTAAATTAGCTGCTTCTTAAAGTCACACTTTTCTTTGATGTCACCAGCTACCCCTTCCTTTTGTATTTTTATCAGTCCATTTATTTATTATTTATTTTATATATGTATTCCATTTATTAACCAGGAAAGTCTGACTAT
Organism: Protopterus annectens; assembly: GCF_019279795.1. Taxonomy (NCBI): domain Eukaryota; kingdom Metazoa; phylum Chordata; order Ceratodontiformes; family Protopteridae; genus Protopterus; species Protopterus annectens. The sequence goes on from NC_056732.1 coordinate 832,499,300, forward strand.
GCAAAATAGCCCATTCTCAGTGGATGCTGGGGGAAAAAAGCCCCATCCTAGCACAGTATGTACTACAATGTAACAAAAATGTGTTTATAAAAAAATTAAAATATAAGTAAAAAAATATTTTTTTAATAAAGAATTCTAATTCTGGTAATGATGTAGCGGAAGAAGTAGCAGGAATCAGAAAACCAACCTCAATTTTTTTTTTAATCAGTTTGTGTTTCTTTTGCAAAGTTTTCACTTTTCTTCCTTATTTTTTACTTTTTAGAGTGACTGAATAAAAATCATTCTTTATTAAAAACATTTTTAACTTATCACTTTTTAGTTTTTGAATAAAATAGTACAGTCATTCTATATTTATGTAGATGTATCAATATATTTTAATAGTAGTCAATCAATATTACCCAAAATTTTATTAACTGAGTGGTGGAGGAATGTAGGTGGGAAGTGAATCATTATGCAATAAATAGTTCTTCAGCAACCTGGACAGCTCAGGACATCAAGGAACAACCAATAGCAGAAGTGTGACAGAACCACAGAGAAACAGAGCCAATAAAAAGCATTCTAAATAAAAAAAACATTCTAACATTATTAATAATAATAATAATAATAATAATATTAATAACTAATAATAATAAAAATAGTTGGACTCAAATACCTCATGAGAGTTATTTTATTATTTTAGGTAAGAAGTTCAAAGATGTGAGAGCTATTGTTCTTACCCAACCTACTTTGCCTCCCCTGACGTATGTCTATCTAGTCATATACTGAAAAGCATTATTCCTAACTATTGTTTTCACAATTTCATTTCTATTCCTCACTTTTCTGTTTATTCTGTTTATTCATACTATATACTCATGTCTCTATTTCTATTATATTAAGAAATGAGTGATGCTATTGTACCAGCTTTTTTTCTAGTGGCAGCCAACATTATCTTCATTTTTTCTCATATACCTTAAACATTTAACTTTACTGAACTATATAAAGCCAGTAACTCTTGTTATCCTAAGAGCTAAGACATGTTATCAAACTGATCAAACCATATCTCTGTGGGGTGACACATTTAATCTTCAACCTACTGTATCAACTCCTCTAGTTTTAAATACACTTTCCTTTCACCTTTCAACTTAACTACTAGGTAATATATCAGTCTGTCCTTCTGTAGTACATAAGGAATGCATTATGTTCTTTCCTATATCATTCCCCCCTTACTTTATCTCATAGTAACAAGGCAGTACAGTACTATATAGGGTATGCATTCCACATATTTTGTTCAGTATATTAATATCTAAATTATTTATCCTTCTGTATTCTTAACTTTTTCTTCTCCTTCAAACTATCATGCCATCTTCTTTTCTTTTCCACGTTAGACTGTCTTTCCATCTCAGTTCACTTATTTACATTATCCCATTTAATTGCTATCCTAATGAACAACTGTTTATTCAATTAATTTCACTAAAGTGTATCTCTGTCTTCTTCTTCAACTCTCATTCATTCATCCTACCTATACCTGCTGTTCTTCTGTGTCTTCCTGTATCCATTAAATAGTACTATGTTAGAATAAAACATGATAATAACTGCATTTCCTTTCACCCCCATTATTCCATTTCTACCTCATTTCCATCAGCTCAGTGGTGCAGCATTTAGCATTGTCACCTCACAGCAAGAGGTTCTCCAGTTCGATTCTCGGGTGCCTTCTTGCGAAGTCTGCATGTCCTTCCTGCATTCTAGTTGGTTTCCTCTGGGTGCTCCAGTTTCCTCCCACATTCCAAGATCTGTGTCTGGAGCCTTTCTCCATGGGCCTCCACTGAAAATAAGCTCTGTCCCAGTCAGACTTTCCCAGTAAACAAATAATAACTAAATAAATTCCATAACCGATATTTATTTTATCCTTTAATTGAATTGACAATTCCCTGCAATTGCTCCTGCACCTCCCAAACCTTTTACAAGAAGGCTGTAATAAAACCATAATCTTAAATGGTTATAATGTAAATATTGTAAATATTTCTGCTATTTCTTATTTATGTATATATGTTATATAAATAGAATCTGATATTCCTACCTTATACATTATACTGAAAATCTAATTATGTTCTTGTTTTCATCCTGATACTCATTGTAGTCAAATGATTATAATGTACATATTTGCTGTTCATTATTATGAATGTGTATAAGGTATATACATCTAATTTCATCTTACTCCTGTACACACTGTACTGAAAACAGTAGAAGTAGGAAGGGGTATAGACAGAGACCTGTCCACTCACAGATCCCAGTCTTACAAAAACATTTAACAACTTAATGAAAAAAAGGAGAACCTTTACCATAAGTAAAAAGCCTTTAACAATCCCTCTCAGTTAATTCAGATTACAGAGTTCCACCAAAAAACAAGAATATCCATTAAGATCATCAAATTGAAGTACCACAAACCACAACATCATGCTTTACTAGGAAATGACAAAATATATTGGTCTTAAAAAAATAAGGTCTACTCCCATATTCATCAATCCTCATTTACTTGAAAATAGCACCAGCATTCCCTCTCATGCTGGGAAAGTATTTCAGGTCTCTGTCTATTCCCCTTCTCCCTTGTATGGTTATCATGCTTTATCCCGTCACTCGGCTTATATATGTACCTGTTATATTCTCATTTCAATAAATATGGTAACTGTGCTATTTAAAAGTTCCTTATAGAAATACAAAGAAATAAATCCAACTTTCTCAGCCTCTTCCACCCCTTCTTTATAAAATGCCCTCACCAATTCTATATACAATCTCCTTATAGAAATGTGATACAAAAAATCCAAAATTGTTTGCTCCTGCTTCCCACATTCCTTTAAAAATTCATCATCACAGATTACCTGCCTCTTTTCTGTTATATTTAATCCATCCTTCCAGAATGACATCATTCAAGTAGAATAGAATTTTGCAGTTATCATTTTCTTTATCAAAACCCATAGTCCAAGAAAATCAGCATAAGGGAAGTCAGTCAGCAACCTCCCTGTTGTAACCATAGTTTTAAAAAGTACTTATATGAACAAAGCTTATTGGATACTGTCATCCAACTAGCACAGCTTCAGTCAAGACTATAGACAATATGCAGCCATGTTCAAAGCTGTCAAGGCAACCTTTCAGTAATGTCAAAGGCTGGCTAATAAGAGCAGTACATAATGTTTTAAAAGAAGATTTTGATATCAGTAATTACTCATTATTGCTTAATAAGCTTTAGCATACATTTTTCCCAAATGCTGTTTGACAGCTCAGTAATTATTTCTCAGATAGGAAAGTATAAGTCCTTTTTTCACAATTCAGAATTACAACACACCATAATAAACTCTTGTTTCTGTAAAGTCTCAGTAACAGGCCTTGCACTCCATCATATTTAGTTAATGTGAGGAGTATATATATGACTTCTTTTCTGGATAAAGAATATAATACAGGTGTAGAACATATCTAACCAAATAAAAATGCTCACAATGACTGAAACTGTTTACTCTCTAAAGTACAAATTCAGTACTTTCATATCTTGATAATCAGATTTCCTCAGAATGACAATAAAATCGAAAATGGCCATTAAATATGCCAACAAAGTCACATGGTCAATTAAGTCAGCTGACATATTAAAAATTAATACTTCCAAAAACACACTATTTTTATATTGTAAATTAATATTCTAAAAAATCTAATACGTAGCCAATGAATAATGTAAAAAAATCAATAAAATACATTTATAACCAAGGACAATAATATCACAGTTTTGCTGAATTTATTTTCAAGACACACAAGATGGACACCTGCTCATTTAAAGGCTGTGGTTTTAAGCTTCAACAAACACAATAATTCCATTACTTCTGTCTTGTCATCCAAGTAACCATCTCTTGAATTAACTTCTGCTTTTTCTAACACAAAAAAGCACACACAATTCTGTTAGATTTAAGACCTCTACAGGCATGCTTACTTAAAGTATTACATTATCCTTTGTATGTATGTACACTATTTATTAAAACTTTCTTCATGGACCTTGAATCTAAAGAATATAACAATGTCATAGCCCTACTAAGATTCTCATGAGGCTCATTGGATAAATCATATCAATCCAGAAAATGTGACGAAACCATGGTTTTCTCCCTAAAATTACCTAATTTCTTTATTCATTCAATAACTGTACAGGGCACCATCTTTCAGTCAACATGCTCTTTGACATTCTGATTTCACTCAAAAATATTTCATCAACTGAAACAAGTCTTGAAACCTTAACTATTTGCACCTTAGACTGATTTCATTTTTGTTGTCTGGAATGTCAACTGTCACAATGTAGATGTTAGATAAGGTGGGCTTCCTATAGATGGTGGACTCGAATATTTAGGGAGAACATCTGTCCTCACTATTGCTTCCAAATTTTTAAGAAAATCAACTGAATTCATAAGTAAAGCTTAAAATTAAATAGTTGTTTCTAAATAAATAAAATATCCCTTTAACTCACTTAGTACTTAATAGTAGGAGGCTAATTGATCCCCTGCATCCTGAAGTCTTTTATGGCAAGAAAACATTTGCTTACTGAGAGGTTTTCTTCCAATCCTCTTTTGAGGGCCTACCTCACAAATTGTCAATATTTCAGAAACAATGCAAGCTACAAAATAGTGTGAAACATGAAAGGTGTTTATTAGATGATGCACCAGATGATTGGGCCCACATTGTTGCTAGTATCACAAAGCCGGTTTGGTGACACTGAGTTTATATTCAAAATGTATTTCAGAAGAATGGCATTTTACTTGACAAATATATTAGCATTATGTTTGAGCAATGAGTTATATTTTTAACCTAGCAAGAAAGACCCAATATATTTATGAATGAATTGTTTACCTGAGTGAGCGTTTTCATGTGATGCATGACATGAGTAGGTAGCACGCTGCTGTTTTGTGGTGTTGCATAAGCAATGTAAATTATGGATGTTATATCATATTTAAACAGTAACCATGCATGCTATATAGCAACTATGAAAGTGTGTGCCATAATGTTATACATATTACAGCAATATTTGTTTAACTGTATGCCACACAGATTTTACAATAATAATTCTGATATGGCAATATAGCTAATATTCATAAGTGCTTTACCAAATAAGAATATTATATCTAAAAGCCTTTCCATTATCCACCATGTTTTAATGCAAATCTTTAAGTAATTTCTAGAGCTTGCATATACTACCCCAAATGTGATGATATTAGGAACTTAAAAGCACTATTAGAAAATGTGTAGCAGATTATGAACTTAAGGTTGCTAAATTTTCCAAACACAACTGCAAATCTTTCTTGAGCTATGTCAAAAAAGTAAGGAATGATGTCCAAAGATGAACTGAGCTCATCCATAATAATATCACCTATTGTGACTCCAAAGATATAGCAAATTTATTATCAAAGACATTTAGTGTCAGCTTTGCCCCTTCTGCTCACATTGTTGCCCCCACTATCCCTGAAAATGTAGTTTCCCCTATATTCCTCTCAAAGGCTACAAATAATACTTCCATGGGATAGGACTATATATTTTGCTGCAATCTCATCCTTGCCAGGTACGCACTAACTCAGCATCTATTTAAACACTCAACCTTAGCCTAATGTCAGGGTCTGCTCCTGATGACTAGACAACAGCCACTGTGACTCCCCTGCATAAGTATGGCCTCTCTACAGACTCGGGTAATTATAGACCCGTCAGCCTCACCAGCCTTACATGAAATGGAATAGAATATATCATAGCAGGCATAGGCAACTTAACTGATCTAGGCCCCATTCAGTTTGTTTATTTTTAAGGGCAGGTCCTGTCTCTTGAACCTAGTAAGCTCCTTTGAAAAGATTACAATGCTGTAGGCAGTGATCATTTTGTGCACACTGCTTATCTAAACCTTGTCAAGGCTTTTGACTTTATTTCCCTTGCTGTTATTAAGGAACAATTAGACAAACATAATGTAAACCCATACATTGTCCACTGTATTGCAAATTGATGATTCAATTGAATCTTAGTTGTGAAATTTGATGGTTCCATCTCTCAACGTAAAATTGTAAGTAGTTGGGTATCAAAAGGATAAGGTCTGTGCCCTCTCCTGTTTGGCATTTATTTTAAAGATATCTAAGACAATATCCCAGAAGTATGGTTAACCAAGTTTGCTGATGACTGCAAACCAGGCACTGTTATCCATTCATCCACTGATACAAGACAACTTTAAGCAAGTTCTGGATTATGCACATGCATGGCGTATCTAAAAATGATCTCACACAAAACAAAACTTGGTGCAACACTGTAGCATTATGCCGAAAAGTTGCATCTACCTCATGTTAATAATTCTCCTCTTCAGACAGAAACAGCCATAAAAGACTTTATGTAGTTATGTTTATAACTCTCTCATCAAATCATCATGTTTCTACCATAATCAGGGAATCTTTCTGTCTGGCCCAATTAATTTTGAGGAGAATATCTTCAAAATCTAAAGAAGTCATTGTATTTCTGTACTCTTCACTTATCAGACCCATCATCAAACACAGTACTACCTTTGGAGTGTACAAATCCAGTTATATCACTCATCTGAAAAAATGATTTTCAACCAAAAAATGAAAGGTACTGAGGTTGTGCTCATATACACTTTCCCGAACAGTTCTGACATAATTCCTTTTTGAATAGAATGGATGTTATGCCCAGGATGGTTGGCTTTGGTCATTTGAATGGTTCCATGGCAATATCTGATATGCAGGGATATCCTGCTATTTTCATAAATATTTATACCTTGGCTGATAAGTGCTTTCCTGAACATTAGTTACCTTGCAGATATCACTGGTACATTGCATGGCACTACTAAATAGCCTGCACTCTTATGAAACAAAAGAAATGATTTAAAAACAAGCACATCCTATAGGAACCCGAAAGCACACCAGCACCGAGAATGCAGTTACTCAACTTACACAACATAGGCATCTGCATTTTTTGAAGGTTATAAAGTCTGACACTCATATAGGCATACCTCTCAACTTCCTTGCCCAAGAACCAAGGACAAAGCTAGAAATAGGGCAGTTTTAAAATATTAATATAAATAATTAAAAATGTTAAAAGAGTGACCGGGTTTCCATCAATGTGCATTTTCTGAAGTATGAAACTCTAAGGTTTGGCATTATAGAGCAGCTATAATCTTTAGTGATTTACTAGAAAATCAGAAGCTTTCCACACATCAGCAGCTGATGACTACGCCCCACAAGACCTAGTTCTACTTGCTCTTAAGATGTTTGAATTTTGCTAGAATAACAAGTTTTACATTTTCATACATTTATCAACAATAATAAATGTGAAACGCTAATATCTAGCACTAGTAGGATTTTATGAATAAATAGTATGAAACTCCAATGTCTGGCATTACTGAACAACTATAATTTTCACTTAAGCTAAAACATTAAACCAGGGATTTTTGCCAATATCAGGGCCCTTTCAAATGCATGAGTAAGGATTACAGTGCTTCTGCCATGGCTGCAAATCCCAGATACAGTGCATTTCTTCAAAAGTGGACAGACAAGAGATATGGGAGAGAGATCACAGAAAAATGAGTGCTTGGGAAAAAATCATGGACAGGCAAATACACACACACACACACACACACACACACACACACACACACACTCACATCAGAAAATAAACCCATTTGCACACATATACATATATGCACTTATAAGACCGATGCCACTGCAGTTATGATTTTTGGAGTCTGTTATCTGAGAAAATGATTGGCTGCTGTTAGCTCTATTGTGATCTTCTGTCTGTTATGTTCTTTTATAAGTAGTCCCCCCCCCCCCGGAGTGTTGGTTAAAATGTAGAACTGATTTCCCATGGACACTACTTATAAAAGAAATAAGCAAACCTTGGTGGGGACATAAACAAATCACAACTCTTTTTTACCTGCATCTAATAATTAGCATAGAGAATGGGACAGCAGAAGGTGTAGTACATAAGTAGTGTTAGAAGATGTTTCAATGGAGCTGACATTAGCACCACCACCAACAGCTGTTAAACATTCCTTTCTATAAAATTTAAGCTTTCTGATGTTTCATAAAACATTTAGATTAAAAACTGATTATGTAATCTAAATGTACAATAACAATTATTGTATTGATGACGTAGGCACATAGGAACAGCAAGGCATGTTAGGGTGGATATTATGCCACTTTTCATACGTATTTCAAATTTAAGCCTGAATTTTTTCTTCACTTACAGATCACATACTAAGCTACACCTTTAGCTTAATTTGTGATCTGTAAGTGCAGTATTTTACAAGAATTAATAGACCAAGGTGACTGATGAGCACATTTGTCTCAGGAGTACTGAGCACGTTATTGTAAAGACAAATATGTTCTAACAGGATGTATGGCAAATCACATTTCCTACTGAATATACTCAGTAGGAAGGCATAAATTAAAATCCAAAGTAAAAGCAAAAGCAATCGGACACTGCTGGAGTAAAAATATGTTAACAATACATCTGAATTTAAAAGTATGTGTAGGGTTTGCACTAATGTTGCTCTACCTAAAAAATGAAACATTTTATATGTTTTGGGATGTCTAAATTCTGTCTGGCTGTTAATGAATGTACATGTCTTACATCTACCACAAGCATGAGTACCTAAACTCATGTTAGTTGCCCTTTCTCTATACTGATATGTTTCTTTACAAAAAAGGTCTTTCAAATTTTTTAAATTTTTTCAAATTTTTCAAATTTTTATTCCTTCTGTATGTAAACAAAGGACGTTCTCCCACAATATCTTTTAGATTCAGGTCACTTGTTTCATTTTTTAGGTAGAGCAACATGCAGGACACAGAATTTAGTCTACTTAGCAGAATGTGTCTGCTGTCCATCGTTTTATGTTGGGATGACCAACAATATGTTTAAAGTGAGGATTTTGCAGCACTTGAGTAACATCAGAAACAAGGATTTAAGTAACGCTTTGTATAGACACATTAGTGCAAACCCTGCACATACTTTTAAATTCAGATGTATTGTTAACATAAAACACAACAGCAGGGGGGGTGATATTAGACATCAGACAGCCCGAGCAGAATCCAAATGGATAGTTAATTTAATGGCACATAGGGAACCTGGACTAAACGATGTTTTACCAATCAAACCCACCTTGGAAAATAGGCGGGTTTTTCTAAGCAAATGATTGGTTAGTAGTATTTTAAATATGATGTTTCATTGTTATGTACTTTGTCTGAGGAAGGGTTTATCCCGAAAGCGCTAATGAATAAAGAACTTTGTATTTTTACTCCAGCAGTGTCCGATTGCTTTTGCTTTTACTTTGGATTTTTATTTTATTGAGCATATCTGGGCTTTGGCATAGCTTACATATTTGTTTTCTGCATAAATTAAAATGTTAACATTACCTGACAATAAAATAATAGCATCATCCAAAAATGCAAATATAACTTTAGTAAGGCTTGCAGATGGATTCATATTCATAGGTGGTTTCCCAAACCCAAAGAATAATATTGTCATAAATAGGGAATGTAGCTGCCTCCATTACAACACAATTTTTCTGTTGATAACATTCACCATAAAAATAAATGCAACCAACAAAAGTATGGCTGGTGGTTAACAAAAACTATTAACTTCAACAATACCACAAACACACCAGCGGGACATTCATGATATTATTGAAGTAACAAGTTCACCATAAAAATATCTTAATACCTAAAACATATCCATAAATTCCTCAAATAAATCAATTTTCTCTGTTAGTAACATTTCACCCTCAATTAAGTCTTCCTTAAATGACTTAAGCCTGATGGTGTGGCAGATTACTAAAATTAATTAACTTTAACAAAAACATTATCATCAGAGTAAAACGTTTTATTTAAGCAATTTAAAAAAATGCCAAGAATCTTTTAAAAATATGTGAATGATTATAAAAAAATATAAAGATTGCATTTTTAAAGCCCCGTACTGGTGCTGCAGTAGGGTTGCACTGTGGAAGTTTCAACATCCTATATGTTTTCAGTATGCTAAATACTGCAGGTATTATTACATTATTAACCAACAGGAATTTGTATAATGATGGAGAATGGAAATGTTCAATCACCAAGTAAAAAATATAAAATTTTTATTTTTTCTATACAATATTGACTTCACTTCTGGAAATATGTTTGTAAATTTCAATATATCAGAGATTCAATGAATATAATTGATTGTCCATAATTACAAATCCACCACAGAGAGCATTATCTGCCCTGACACTAAAATGCTCTAAAGAGTGTTGAAATATGCACGTACCTTTGTACTGTAGACGGTCTCAAGCTAAAAGCAAAAAAGTGCACTACAGAAAAGTACAACAAAAAAGCTATTCCTTCCTTATATGTTATAAATGGTACTTTCCTTCAAACAGATTCAGTCAAAACTGACGGGTAATTATGACCTCTCTCTCTCATTTGATCACCATGTATCCACCTAAGTCAAGAAATCCTTCTATCTGGCCCAGTTAATTTCCAAGGGAGTATTTTGCTAACTTTGTCATGTATAAATTTATTTATTTATTTTAATTTATTTATTTATTTATTTATATTTGTTGACCAGGAGTGTCCGACTGGATGTAGGTCCATTTTCAGTGGAGGCCCGGGGAGAAAAGCTCCACAGTTAAAATAAACAGACAGTAGTTACATTGGATTACATAGCAATTAACAATTTACATAACAATTACTTACAACATATTTTCAGATGAAGAACATAAGTACATCAGTAGACAACTAGAATCTTTATCTGTGAAGTACATAACAGACATTAACAAATGTTAAAATAAGAAGTTCCTGCTGTATAAGTACTAGGCTTATGAGCATCTGAGCTTGCTATAATCAAGGTAGTTAGTGGAGTGGAAAGAAAGGTAGTGGTTGGATGGGGTGGGTGATATTAGAGTGGGAGTTGCAAGGGCATAGCCAGCATGTTTTTAGGTGCGCTTTTAGTAAAGTTTTGAAGTGGGTGCATGATGGTACGGAGGTAATTGTGGGTGGGAGGGAGTTCCATAATTTGGCTATGGTGCAAGAGAATAGTGCTTCACCAGCAGAGGTATTGGCTTTAGTGATCTGCAAGTGATTTTTGTTGCTGGATCTTAGTGGTCTGGTGGTGTGATAGGGTTGGAGTAGATTCTGGAGGGATGGGACATTTAGTGGATGGTTTACTAGTTTGTGGGCAAGTGAGAGTTGATACCATTGAAGGAGGTGAGGGAGTTCAAGCCAGCCCAGTTGAGCAAGTGACAGACAGTGGTGACTACGGTAGGATGCCCCTGTGGTGAATTTGGCAATTTTGTTGTAGCAGGTCTCTAGCTTGTTTTGCTCACATTGCCTTAGGTTGGTATATATATTGGAGAGGCATAAAGTAGGGTGGAGATAAGGTGGGAATTAGTTATTGAAATCTTTGCTGCTTTGGTGAGAAGATGCTTATTTCTGTATAATGCTCCTAGTTTTTTGTGGACTTTTTTTATGGTCATGGATATGTGAATGTCAAATTTTAGTTTATTGTCTATTTCCACTCCTAGCAATTTGGTGTGTTCAGTTGGGTATATAGTGGTGTTGTCTTTTGCTGTGATGTTAAAGTGGGAGTTGTTTTGAGTATGTTTGGTGGGTTGGAAGATGAGTAGTTTAGTTTTGTTTGGGTTGAGTATTAACTGGGCATCGGATAACCAGGTTTCAACAGAGGAAAAAGCTTCCTGTGTGACCTTTTGCAGTTTAGGTAGGGACTGGGCTGAGCAGATGATGGTCGAGAAATCTGCGTATTGTATGAGTGTGCCATGTGTGGTGGCAGAGGCTAGATTATTTGTGAAAACAGAGAAGAGTAGGGGTCCAAGGATGGATCCTTGGGGAACCCCTATGGAGACAGGTAGTTGGGGAGATATGTCATTCTGCCATACAACGGATTGTTGGCGGTCAGACAGGTAACTCTGAAACCAGTTGCTGACTTTTGTGAGAAGGATAGATTATTGAGGACAGAGATAAGTTGTTTGTGTTGGACCATGTCAAATGCTTTAGATAGGTCTAGGAAAGTAGCAGAGGAGAGATAGCCATTGTTTTTATGCTGAAGGATAGTGTTAGTAAAGGAGAGTAAAACAGTGGTGGTGCTATGGTTTGGTCAGTAACCATGCTGAGTATTGGAAAGGAGGTTGTTAGTAAGGAGGTAGTCTGAGACTTGAGAGTCTATGCATCTCTCTAGTATTTTGGAGAGTGGAGAGAGAACAGCTATGGGGCGGTAATTGGATAGTTCTGTGGAGGGTCTGCCTTTGTGGAGGGGAATTATATGCGATACGTTCCACAGTGTGGGAACATAACTTTCTGACAGAGATCGGTTAATCAAGATGGATATTGGGTAGGCCAGAGCATCAGCTGCAATTTGTAGGTATTCACTTGGGAGGTTGTCTGCTGCTAATTTGGTGGGTTTAAGTTTAGTTAAGAGTTTTTTTTATGTTGGAGATAGGTACAGGAGAAAAAGAGAAGGCAGTGGGGAGATTAGTAGCTGAAGGTGTGGGTTGGAGGGGAGGGGGGTTGTGTTGTTTAGCTAGTGATAGTATGGTTTGTGTGAAGTGTGTGTTGAATGAGGTAGCAATATTTTCTGAGGAGTGAGGGATGTTAGGAGGAGGGGTACTGACTTTACCTGGGTGGAGGATGGAGTTTATGGAGGACCAGAATTGTTTGGGGCTGTGTTCGGAGGAGTCTGGGGCAGACTGGTAGTATAGGAATTTGTCCTGTTTTATTAACTTTTTGACTCTATTGCGTAGTTCTAGGAAATTCTGTCTAGTTGAGGGGGTCTTGGTTTTGTGCCAGTGCTCCCAGGCTTTATCCCTGTTTCTCATTTCTGATGTAGTGGTTTTCTGTAGCCATGGGGAGGGTTGTGCTTTGATTCTGGAAAGTCTAATGGGGGCATGGTAATTAAGGATGCTCAGGAAGGTAGTATTAAAAAATTCAACTGCATTATCAAGACTGAGGTACTTTAGAGGATGCCAGTTACATTCTTTGAGGGATGAGATGAATGTGAGTGGGTTAAAGTTTAGTTTTTTATGTATTTGACGGTAGATGACAGGTTTAGCTTGGTATAGGTATTTTTTCAGTAGAAATGTTGGGGAGTGATCACTGAGGCTATCTGATAAGCAGCCTGCTATATATGACTGGGGGCTCTTACTGACTAGTATCCAATCCAGGGTAGTGTGCTTGCTGGAGTTTTTATTTATCCTGGTTGGCGACTGGACTAGTTGGGTGAAGCCATTCAGGTTTACATGATGGGTTGGATGGTTGCCAGAACAGGATTGCCAGTCAATATTGAAATCACCTAAAATGATAGTTTCTTGGGGGAGATGGTGGGTAGACCAGCTGAGGAGGTTTTCTAGTGGAGGGATGTTTTGGCCAGGAGGGAAGTAGCATCCAATTATGTTGATGGTTTTGTTTTGGTTTATTTTGAGGGTGGTATATATTATTTCCTCACTGCCTATTTGTGGAGCTGATGATTTTAAGATCTGGATGTTTAGATGCTGTTTAAATATTATAGCTACACTGCTTCCTTTCTTGTTTAGCCGGTCTACTCTTAGTATGCCATAACCTGTAGGGAGTATTTGCTCACTGGTAATGTGAGGTTTTAGCCAGGTTTCTGTCAGGATGACTATATCTGGGGAGTACAAGTCTATGGTGGCACGGAGTTCATGGACTTTGTTGGATATACTTCTAATATTTAGGCTTAGTAGAAGGAAGTCATTTGGCTTTCTATTGGCAGTAATATGGGAGAAGTTGTGGCTTCTAGTCTGATTATGTGGATTGGGGTTGGAGATGGTAGGGCCAGGGTTGGGGTGGATATCTCCACTTAGGGCTAGTTTTAATATGCATGAGATTATTAGTTTTCTCAGTTTTTGAATGTGTTTGTTTATAAGAGAAACTTTATAATTGTGCTCTTTGGGTAATAGGTATGGTGGGCGGGTTACTATGTTAAGTTGTAGGGATGCTTTATGTTTGAGTAATATAGTTGGTAGAATATGTGGGGGGTGCATAGGGATGGTTCTTGAGTTGGTAGGAGGGGAGCTGAGTGAGGGTGAGACATGAGTGGTGGTGTGAGTAGTAGTACAGTGGCTGTGGTTGAGTGCGGGAATGATAGAGCTTTGGTAGGATGTAAGATATGCAAGGAGAGTGCATGCAGTGAGCATAGGTAAGGTATGCTTGTACATGTTAGTTGAGGAGGTGTGATAGTAGTGGGAAGATGGAGGAGGTAGTGTTGGGTTAGCACTGTGGTTGGCTACTGGAAAGATGGGAGGGGTTTGTGAGTGTAATAAAGGTGGAACCACTGGGGGCAGGAGGAAATAGGGGGCAGGGTGGGGAGCGAAGCGGGTAGAGACCCTGTTAGTTGCTCTTATGAGGGAGCTGGAAACAATCAGGTAACAGAGTTAACTGATGAATGAACATATGATAGTGACGAGGGTGGTTGTAGTTTTAAAAATGGTGCCTGCAACAGGTAATATTTATTAACTTTGGGATTGTCTTAAGTAATAAACAGGGAAGGGAGATGGGAGAACAAGGGTGTGAGCAGGCAGTTCTTTGTACTGCTGCTAATGAGCCAAAGCAAAGACAAGTTAGTGTTTGAGAAACAATCACAATTGACTAAGGACTGCTCTGAAACTGTAAGTCATTTCTTAACCATTTTCAGGTGGAAAAACAGGATAACCTTGTATCAGTAGGCCACTGTGGTCTCAGTTTAAATTAACAAACACACAGTATTGATCAGATTATGGATACTATCTGCTAACAGAAGGGAATAAGAGAGAAAGTGGAAGATGAGTGTATGTGTGTGTGTGTGTGGGGGGGCTGCTTACAAGCCAAAGCAGAGTGCTCTCCAGGGGAAAATGAATATTGGCTCAAACAGGTAGACACATACTCAAAGTTAACTTTAGTTGTTTGCAGACAGTTCAGACCCAGACTGTGCTTTTCTTATAAGAATGATAAAGGTGGTACCGCAGTTGAATACTTAAGAGTGGTGTTAGGTCTAGAAAAGAAGAGTACAGAGAGGAGTAAGCACTTTGAGATGGTAAAGATATATTTAAGATATATATATATATATATATATATATATATAAATTAAAGATATATAAATCCATTTATAACACAACTGGAAATTCCTCAATGATTTTTAACCAAAAAATGAAAGGCTTCAAACGCTTAATCCCGAAAGATTAGTTCAATACTTTTTATAGTTCATGGCTAGAGGCTGAATTGAGGTGACTTGTGTCTCACTTTCCAGGACATAAAAGACTCAGTCCTATTTGACATCCTATTTCATGACAAAACCAGTAGCTCATTAGTCACCAGTATTAGGATCCTAAATTTATATAATCAAATAAATAAGATTAACTTGAAGGATAAATTCTTAACTCAATGTATTCCCAGCCAGTGAAGTAAATTACTATTGTAGGTCAACCAAAGTACTCATTTGTTTGCTTCTAAGGCTAGTCTTGATTGTTTGGATAGGCACAAATTAACACCAGTGTTATCATAGATGGCCCTGCTCAGTTTAGGAGCTGGGTGCTATTAAGTGCTTGAAAAGGGTGGCAAAATTGCTTAAGTGTGTCTACTTAAAGGTGCATATGGCTAGGCTTCTTAAGACCCCTGTAATCACATGTCTAATGTTACTGTTTCAATTATCAGGCTTAATAATCATAAGAATGTTGTCAAGAATTGATTTTCATAATGCTTTCCTCTCTTCCTGTGTTAGATTGAAAAAAACAACTATTGTCAGGACCGTGTTGAAATCTTAATTTTAAGATATTTATCTTTTTTTGTTAGTGGAAGCTACTTTAAGAGGTATCAGGTGGAAGAAGAAAACAGAATATAAAGGAGCTAAAGCTTAACATTTCATCCTAGCCAAATCTTAAATGGATAAAGTGTCAATCTCAGGTCTCTTGAAAATGCAGGCAACAGAACTGTGATGTCATTGTTTTTAGCATTATACTTATTTTTTTTCACATTATCCACTAGAAATGTATTATATGTTTACTATATTAATTTATAATATAAAATTTGCATTTTTAAAGAGTTAATTTCTAATATGTCAGCTGCCTTGATCAATCACATGGCTTTGTTAGAGTATATAATGGTCACTTTCTATGTTATTGTTTTTCTGTTAAACTTGCATATTTAATAGTTAACAGGTTTCATGGTTGTGAGCTTTTTTATTTGTTTATTAGTCTAATATATTCTAGTCAGTGTATCAGTAATTTGCATTGGTTATCTGTAGCTGAACTTATCTTCTCTGGGATGTCATTGTATTAGAAGTAAAATCATATTCATTTCTCCAGAAATTGATATTTCAGTCATTAAAAGATTTGTCACCCAAAGATTAACTGATGCAAACAGCTGCAATGACATTCTGTATGTAAATCCTTATGGGACTTTGTTAGTCTTAATTGATGCATGCCTCTGTGTAGTCTTCTTTAATACACTGAAGGTATTAGCAACAACTGTAAAAGAGAGAGTGAAATATTGTCTCTTCTTCACAAACATTCACAGACAGTTTCCTGTTGCATTGTGGCATGTTTCTTTATATTAAACTTCTGTTGAGGTATGCATATAACTTAGTTTTAAGGGTGAAAACTATCTATATAAAATGACAAAAGTCAGTGGAATCCCCTCAAATATTTATTCATAAAACACTCAAATCCTAAACCCTAGCACTTCAGCTCAAACAGCCTTCCTTGAAGAACACATTTGTGGGCTCGCATCAGCATTTCACTGTCAGATTATCCCATGTTACGTTATGCATGGTTTTTAGATGGGCTAATTGTCAGACCTCTCTTCTTGAAGATGACTTGCATTTATGTCCAGATTATATTTGTGTTTAATTGGTACTGCACAGGGAATAATAATCATATACATTTCTTCAGAAAAAGGAACTTGTCAGCCACTAGGAAAGACAGCTCTGTTTAGATCTCCCTGTACTAACACTGACCATATTGACAAGACAACTTCCTCAGTGAGCTGCATGTGAGTCCTTTATGGTGAAATCACACTCTTATATACATGTTATACCTGAGTATTCAAGCATATAGAATGAAATGCTTTGCTAAAACAGATAAGATACGCATATTCATACTTTTGGTGGTATGTAAAATGCAGGGTTTTCCAGGCATTTCACAGCCACGTTTGTAGCACATGTCCAAAATATATATGTAGTATATCTGCATTATATTGGAAGCACAATCATATATATTATATACATATTTTATATAAATATATGTGTGTGTATATATATATATATATATATATATATATATATATATATATATATATATATATATACACACACATATATACATATATACATATATATATCTATAGTAGTGCAGCAGTAGCATTGTCGCCTCACAGCAAGAGGTTCTCCATTTCGATTCTTGTCTGAAGTGCCTTCTGTGTGGAGTCTGCATGTCCTCTTTGTGTTTGTGTGGGTTTCCTCTGGGTGCTCTGGTTTCTTCCCACATTACAAAAACATGCGTCTGTAGTGTTTCTTCCTGTGCCTCTGCTGAAAATTGGCTTTGTTCCAAGTTGGACTTTCCTGGTAAACAAATGTAATATAAATAAACACACACACACACACACACACACACACACACACACACATATATATATATATATATATATATATATATATATATATATATATATATATGAAAACACAGGCTTCAAATTCATATTTTCAAGAAGATATGATCAAGTTTCCAAAAAGTTGAACTTCAAAAACTTTTCAGAAACTCGAAAATCATGTTGTCGAGAAAATGTGATCAAGTTTCCAAATACTTGAACTTGAAAAAGCTATGTTTATGAGGGGGACTGCACTGCCCACACTCCCTGCATATCATATATACCACCAACAAGATCACACTACATTGGGGAAAAGAATAAATTGATCCTCATTGTACCACATTCTCCATTTAAATGCCTTCAGTTTTCAGAAAATTGATGATATGGTTTCAGCCATATCAATGTTGAGTTTCTGAAAACTCAAGCTTCTGATAGGGACCCATATACACACACATACACACACATGATGCACACATGCACACACATAGATATATATATATATATATATAGAGAGAGAGAGAGAGAGATAAATATATATATATATATATATATATATATATATATATATATATATATATATATATATATAGATAGTATATATATATATATATATATATATATATATATATAGATAGATAGATAGTATATATATATATATATATATATATCCAATACAGGGAACTTTTAACGTTCTCGAAATGTAGAGTTACATGCAATATTTATTATTTATTTATTGATATTTATCTATCTTTCTCATAGGGGCACTCTTGTTGTTTACACATTATCAGCAAAGAACATTCTATGTCTACATTTGATGACATAGTTTCTAATAAATTTTCTGGAAAAATTAAATTTCAGGTATCCAGTACTGTACTCAAATGTACTTGTAGCTTGCTTAGCCATTAGCAGAACGTTGTTTTTTTTGTTTTTTTCTTTTTCTGCCACCTACTTTAAAACAAAAACATACATGTGCCATTTTGTCTTTCTGATAAACTCAGAAATGTAAGAATCACATCATTATTGAGGTGTTATGACATTAGAACCTAAAAGTAACCTTTATCAAAAAAGCTATATTTTTGGGTTCTAAATGTTATAACAAAAAAAAAAAAAAACCTCTGAGTACTGTTCTAACCCTGCATTTAGTACTCTTAGGTAAAGTAAAATATTGCATAAGGCTGACTGTGGAAGTAACTTTTCTGGAAATGTTATAAGAAATGTTTAAATCGTTATCAAAATATTGACATTTGTAAACTGGGTAGATTTAAGATTAGAATTTCAATTAGAAATGGATTAAATACAAAGGTGTAAACCACTCTGTTTAAAATAAAAGTCTAAGCATCAGTTTTCTTCAGGGTAACAAATAAAGGCATTGTCAAAAAAAAAATACGCTGTTGTGACTTCTCTCCAGAGGAACAAATAAAACCACTGCCAAAACAGAAACATGTTAATTTCTTGCCTGAAAACACTGTACAATGCTATGTAACGCTGAGGCTTTTATTATTTTAAAATCTGACATGACCAACCTTAAAAATTACTCGTATAGCCAACATATCTTTGAAGCTAGGAGCATAATGTAAGAATATTTTTCAGGGAATTCTCTCAGTATTATTCTCTGATAATGTTATTTGAAATATGTCAAATCATTTTGGAGATAAATCTCTTTACACTGAAATAAAACTGACAACAAAGTAGTTTTGGGATGGTCTTCATGAAAACTTTTAGCATGAGTAGGTTTAAGCTCTGTTAGTCTTACTCTGTCTAATCAATATTTATAGTAACCAATATTTGCTGTTACACTGCTTGTCTGGCATGCTCACTGATTATTTACCATTGAAAACATCTGCAGTTCTAACAAGCTCAACAACAGTTATAACAAGAAACCAAAATGCTTATTCCTCACATGACATTAGCTTTATAATGATGTCAGCAAAATTATATCATTATGACAGTTTCAGAGTAACAGTCCGGCACATAGTGCTGTATATATAATATTCCAGCATACAGATTACATTTTTCTTGTTTAAAATATTATTAATTTCTTGGTTTGATTGTTTATCATTAACGGGTCTGATTTCTCACATAGAAATGTATCTCTTTATCATTGCAAAGTCATTGTCAAAAGGCTCTGTTTTGCCTTAATGTTCGTGATCACTTAAGGATCTGTACTTTTCTGTTCTGGACATATTTGCAGTCTGTACATAAAACATATCAATGAGAAACTCATTCTAGTCAGCACCATAATGTACTTAAAAAGAAGCTGCCTTATGCTACCTTAAGCAGCTGTCCCCTTATGGCTTCCACATCTGCTCCTTGTAATCTTTGTTAATTTGCAGCCTGGACCTTGGGCGGTAGTTTGCTTATCTGCTCTAAGCATACATAATGTGAAATATCCTACATAAAGTTGCAAAAGTTATCATACGTTAGGTAAAATAAACATGAAACATGGAAATGATTTAATCCTTTCTTGCTTGTCACTAGCAATAGGGAGTGTATTGTCACAGTTAAAACACAAGAATTGTTTTCATTAATTTTAACAATGATGACAAAATGAAATAACAACTGGACACTATGGAATGAATAAACAGAATCATTTTTCAAATTTAATGTGCAAGCTATTTGGCTGCATGACTCCATCTTCCCTAGTCTTAATAGCTGGGAAAAAAGAAATCTCCTTCTCTAGAAGCAGGCATACATAACCTTAATAAATTGTAAGACAAGCTAATTACATGCACCTTATGGAAAATATTGCATTCTCTTCTTCTGTACCAGTTTAATTCATTCTGAGTTGGACAATACTGCAGCATGCCCTTGTCTCTGTGTTTTCTATTCACTGTCTCACCTCTTTTCCCCAAATCAAGGATCAAAGGCTGAATTTGTAAAGCAAATAGTTAGCAAGCTGCAGTTGGGTTTGATGAAAACTCTCTGCAGGCCTCTTGGGAGACATTACCTTCCTCATTATCCCACTGATTGGCCTTATTTCATCCAAGGATTACTGCACATTCTCCTGTCGCTTGATGAGCAGCTTCATGAATATACAAAATAATCCGTCGGCACTGAGCCAGCACTGATTATTATTGTGAAACTCGGAGGAACTGCTTCAAATGAACTGCTGGAGAATATGGAGTTCTTCCTCCTCATTTTCCATATGATCTTACCACTCAGATCCTTATTAGGCTATTTTTCACATGTCTGGGAAAAACAAATGAGGAGGGAGCAAGAGGGAAGGCTATAGAAATAAAGGGTCTGTGTCTAGATAAAAGATAGGAACAGAATTTTGAGGGCCAGATGGTTTTCATGTAATATTGTAAAGAAGGTTTATTAAATTAAACTAAGTACATAATAAACATAGGAATTTACTGATTTACTGATAATGTTATGGAGCTGATCAGTGGAGTTCTGTTATAGAAATGGTTCATACGGACTTAGGCCTTGCCTTCATTTGCAGACTGAAGAATGGGAGTCAGCATCTGATTTAGTGAATATGAGTGCTTTAATCAGGTTTCTGAAAGAAATTACTTTTGTTCGAGCAACTGCACACATTTCACACATATCTACTGCAAGAAAGCCTTGTTTTTCATTTAAAAGCATGTCAGAGCTTGTGCATTTTAAATGCATCAATGCCAGATGCCAAAAACTTGCCTAGTCTTGGTTCTGTTTCCATTTCTGACAATTGCCATTGCTATAACAACAGCATGCATGTGTCATAAAACACACATGCAGAAACACTTATCTTACGATTGAAATTCATAGGTTTCATGATTGCCAAAGGTGTGTCTTGTTCGTGCTTAAAAGAAAAAAGTCTACTTGTTTGGTCTTAGGAAACTGCTAAATTAAATAATAGTTGTACTCCATATTTTAGAAGAAACTCTTCTAAGATGTTGCCTCTGTAAGTGTAGCCGTTATTAGCGTCTTTATTTTAAACTAGACAGCACGCAATTATTTTCTGATGAAATAATACTAAACATACACATCTGTTAGATAACATTGTCCAAAATGATCAAAAGCAAAACCTATAACCTAATATGTACTGCATGTGTCATACCGCTGTCTAACGTGGAAATATCACTGACGACAATCTCATGCTTTGCTTCCCTACATTTGAAAAAGTAACTTCAGAGCTTGCACACAGCAACAGGCTGGATCACAGTGATTATATTGCTTTAACTTTGTGAATTTGCTGTTCTATCTTATGTTTTCCTCTCACAAGATATGCATTTGCCAAAACAGATAAGTAAAGTTCATTTAGTAATTCACAAATTACAACATTGTACCAATAAACAAATATTCTTGAGTAATATTTATGTACAAAACCATTACAGATATTGTGAGATTTAGCCATGCGGAAGAACAAGCAGAATAATGGACATTTTGACCAATTACATGTACATCAAGAAATGCACTTATGTATTTTAATATATTGTCCTGCGTACGTGTTGAAAGCAAGTGCTGTCTGATTCTGTTTAATGACATTAAAGTCATTATTAAATGGATAGTAGATATTAAACACCAACCCCTGATACTTATAGTGGCAAATGCTATAGAAATAGAAAGTAACTGAGAGGGCAACAACCCACATAAAGCCACATTACATAGTGCAGAAGTGTTGTGAATAATTCAAAAGAGGGTCAAAATGTTCCTGCCTATTCACTTACTATTGACTTAAGGCATACGTCTGTGTTAGGTTATTTTGTGCCTTGTGACTGCCAGTGGTAACATGAATATGTGTGTGTGTGTGTGTGTGTGTGTGTGTGTGTGTGTGTGTGTGTGTGTGTGTGTGTGTGTGTGTGTGTGTGTGTGTGTGTGCATGTGTGTGAAAATGAGTACTACCCAGTATGCCAGAGATCCAGGGTTTGAAGCAAGGTTAGAGTAAGGCTGGACTGCATTTTCCCTTAGTAGCTAAGGTAAGAATGCACTATGCAGATTTCTGTATGTTACATTTAGGAAATATTGGCTAAATGTCTGAATAAATGACTACTAATAAATTGACATAAACACAGAAAGACAGAAAGAGAAAGAAAAATAATAAGGCTTCAAAAAGAAAAAAAAAGTGAAGTTTGGAATTGACAAATTTGTCATGTGACCACCTTGGTATGAATGGAGTGGGGGGGGAGCTGGGAAGTAGGGAGATAGGTAAGTTAGGTTTGTGTGGGTAGGGAGCGGTCGGTTAGGAAAGAGTTAATTAAGTTGGGAGCTGACAGAAGAAGTGAGGTAAGGCTAAGGGGTGGGTCTTAGGAGGGTTTGAAGGGGAAACTGGTAAGAGAAAGCACATTTTGGTGTGGTCTTGTTAAAGCAGGATCATGTCCCTGATGATCTGAGGTGATAGTAAGGTAGGCCTTGGGTAGTTCTAGACAGTAACGTGAGTACAGTTATGGGTTATATATTTTATTGTTTTTTTTTTTTTTTATGCTGGGTTGATGAAAAAGGCATCTGTATCGGAGGCTATGACCTTTTTGACAGTATTGTTGTTGATATGATTGTAGATATTTTACAGGGGGTAGATTAAGAAGATCAGTGTTTTTGTTATTAGTTTAAGTTTTCCTTGTTATATCATGGCGGGGAGCAGTAGTGTAGGCGTCTTTCTTGTAGCTGTGTCCATGGTGGTTTAGTGGTTATTCATTTATTTATAAGTTTTCTTTCTTCATATTCATGTTCCATGGTGGTTTAGCAGCTTATTTGTCTGGGTGTGTGCATTTTCGTTTGCTTGTTTTCCATGGTGGCTTTGCGGGTATTTTGCTGGGTTGCTTGCTTTCGGTTGCTTTCAGGGTGTTCCATGGTAGTTTAATGGATTTTCACCTTGTCATGGTGGTCTTAGGTTGCTGTTTGTGTTTCTGGTGGCATAGCAGTTATTCACGGGCTGATAAGGTTGTTTGCGGCCGGGTGCGCATGCGCAGTAGTGCTAGTGTGACCAGCTGCTTATATAAAGAAAAAAAATAAATAAAGGAAAATGGAGAGGAGAGAGAGTATGGTTGATTCTGTGCAAGCCACTGGGTGCCTTGCTTGGTGGTGTGGGAGGAGTGTCGCTCATCTGGGTTTGGTGGCTTGGCGTGCTGGTTGTCTGCTCAAGTGCAGCAGGTAAGTGTTGATTATGGGTGTTGGTGTTGGTAATGGCTGGTTATGAGGTAGTGTGGTTGGTGTCCGTGTTTTCCTTTTGATTGTGAAGTGAGGTGAGTGGTGTCTTTGTGGGGTTTGTGTGAATGTTTTTTGTTTCCCTGGTGGCTAGTGGTATGTCCCCAGGACATGGAAGAGTGTGGCAGCTTTGTTTGGGCATTGTATTCCTGGTGGTTAGTGGTTTCTGGGCTGAAGGTAAGCCATTGCGGCTTCTTGCAGCTGATAGGAATAGTGCACACATGCACGGTAGTGTCGACAATTATGGATTGCCTTTTTAGTAAAAAAAAAAAAAGGCAAGTGAAAATAGCGAACATAAATGGCTTGTTAGGCTCCTTAGTTAGTGTGGGGTTTGGGTGTGTGAGGAGGTTGGCAGATGGTGGGCAGCTAGTCATCGTAATGCAGGCAGGGTTGCAGTTTTACATGCAGAGGTGCATGGCTCAAGTCCCAAGACAGCCAACTTAGGTTAGATTGTAGTTTAAGGGGGTAGGGTGTTGCTTGTGCATTACAGATGAAGGAGAGGGTGGTTGTTTGATGATGGTGTTAGGGGCCAGAGGGTCAAATTTTTTTTTTGTCCCACACAAGCCCTGGGCTTACCAGGCCCTGGGCTGATTCAGAGCAGGTAGTTAGGAGGGATTAGATAGTCAGGAGTAGGGGGTTAGTAGATAGGTGCTAGGCATAGGGATCTTTAGGATTCATGTCTTCAATTTGTCTACAGGTGCTGGTTGGTGCTAGTAAGACTTTTTTTATAGGTTGCTTTAACAAGAATTTTTCTTTTGTTTCTTTAGGTTATCATGGCTGAAGTGTTGAGGCAGAGGTGGGCCAGTATTGTGGTGCAGGCTGAGGACCTCTTCAAGGATATATCTACTGAAGTTCCATCAACTAGTGCCCAGGATCCGAAAACCGGACGGAAGAGGCAGATGGGCCTGCAACCTGGGGGTTGAGGGCGAAGAGAGTCAGACAGTCAGCAACGGAAGATGTGGCAATGGAGGTTGGGACGCCGGTGGTGGCCCCTTCATCTTCTGCAGGTAATTCTTTATCAGGTCTAATGGGGAGTGAGGAAATATCAGCTATGGTGGGGGCACCAGGGTGCAGTAGAGGTGTTGGTTGAGTGTGGGAGGGGGGGTGATAAAACTCTATCATTTCTTAATCCAGATTTGGGGTCTGACTTAGATGTTGTGGGGTCTGCTTTGGGTCGTGGCCGGGGGATTGGTTGGTGATGCAGGCCTTGTGTCAGGAAGGGGCACCCCTTGTATTGACACCCCCACATATCTCTAGTGGTGAAGGAGAAGATTTGGAAGGGGGAATTTGTTGATATTTTTGAATTGCTTGATGCTGATGAGGTTCAACAGTTGACATAGGCAGAGTCAGCTAATGGGACCTTTTGGTGGCACTGGCGCCCATAGGTCGCAGAAGGGTAGGTAGGTTTCAGCCTAGGTCATGGGATAATTGGGCCTTGGTTTTATATACTACATGGCAGTTTGGTTGGAGAGGGATACTTCGCTGGCTCTTCCACTTTTGACCTATTTTGTGACTATCAGGGAAACACAGAGATTGTGGCCAGGCTATGCATGGTTTTATTATGATCAGAAGTTTTGTAAGCGGAAGGCGGTGGATAAATCCATGCAGTGGGAGGTTAGATACCCGGACATTTGGCTTTCTACCATGATGGATGCTGGTGTATGGTGTAGTAGATTGGCTCAAACATCAGAGGGATGTTCCGGGATATGCTGGGCTTTTAATGCAGGGAAGTGTTCTTGGATAGGTTGTAAATTTTCCCATATTTGCTCTAAGTGTATGGGGGCTCGTGCCATTGCACAATGTGGGGGTCCTGTTGGTGGGCAGATGTCTTATTCTACGGGTCCTAGAGGTTGGGTTGGTTCTTGTCTAGCATTGCTAGGTGGACGAGGCCAGGCTAATTTTGGGGGTAAAGTGGGGGGTCCTTTCGTGGAGTTAGGGGGTGACTGGCGGACTCATTCCCCTATTAAGGTCCAGGTTTTGGAGACGTTTCTGGCCCATTATCTGTTGCCAAGTGTGGCAGGTGAATTGATTGAGGGTTTTTCAAGGGGTTTTCCAATTAAGTCCACTTTGGTGTGAGATGGTATGGTGAGTAAAAATTTGAAGTCTGTAAGAGGGAGGGAGGGGATTTTGCAGGAGTTGATTGACAAGGAGTGTCAGGCAAGGAGATTGCTGAGCTGATTTAGTTGTCCACCATTTTCTAACTTTAAAGTCTCACCGTTAGGTTTGGTTCCTAAGAAAAAGCAAGGTGAATTTCGTTTAATTCATCATACCCTGGGGGTAAGTCTGTGAATGACTTCATACCCAGTGAGAAGTTAAGGTCACGTATTCATCTTTGGATGATGCAGTCTGAATTATCAGGAGTTTTGAGGATCCCTGGTTAGTTAAAGTAGATACTGAGTCGGCTTTTCATTTGTTGCCGGTGCGGGAGGAGGATTGGTCTTTGTTGGGCATGGTGGTTGGGGATAAATGCCATGCCTTTGGGATGTGCAGTAGTATGTTCCACGTTTGAAAAGTTTAGCTCAGCACTCCATTAGATTTGGCAGCAGAGGGTGGAGGATCACCAAGCAGTTCACTATTTAGATGATTTTTTGTTGTGGGTGATGGTCGAGATAAGGCACAGGCAGCTCTGCCTGAGTTTGTGGGGATGTGTGAGTCCCTTGGAGTTCCTTTGGCTAAGCATAAGTTAGAGGGCCCTGTGAAGGTGTTGGACTTTTTGGGCTTGACAGTAGATGCAGGACAAGGTTTGTTTTGTTTACCAGAGGACAAGTTGGTTCAGCTGCAGGAGAAAATCTGCTGGGCGAAGTCTAAGTCCAAGGTTCGGGTGCGAGAGGCTATGGAATTGTTGGGTTTGATGAATTTCATTTGTAGGGCTGTGCATCCAGGGCACATGTTTTGCCAGTCTGTAATATTTCTTTTGAAAAGAGGGTGGAGTAAGCACCAAAGAGTGCAGATCACTAAGCTAGTGCGAGAGGATTTAGAGTTGTGGATGACATTTTTGGAAGTTTAATGGGATTTCCTTCTGGCAGTCGTACTGGATAGAGTAATGGGAGATGCAGTTGTTTACTGATGCAGCTGTGAGGCTGGGCATGGGAGCTTACTTTGTAGGCCAATGGTTTTTGGCCCCTTGGCCGGAGCATTGGTTAGAAGAGTGGAAATGGGATGTTGCCTTTTTGGAGTTGATGCCAATTTGGGTGGCTTCGGTGGTTTGGCAGGATCGTTTAAAAGGTAGGAGGGTGTTTTTTTATTTGGATAATACTGCAGTGGTGAGAGTGTTGCCGGGTAAGATGGCTAAATCTCCTTGTTTGTTACTTGTATTGAGGAAACTGGTATTGCAAAGTTTGATGATTAACTTTTCCTTCATTGCATTGCATGTGCCTGGGGTTAAAAATGAGATAGCTGATAGCTTGTCTCATTTTCAGTTTTGCAGGTTTTGGCAGGTGGCCCCAACAGTGGCAGTGCATCTGGCAGTCATTCCAGAGGAGATTTGGTAGATTGGTCCATAGTAATTGACAGGTTGGTACAGTAGTCATGGGCGGTGTCTATGAGAAGAGTTTATGGTAGCACATTATTCAGTTTTGACCAGCTCTTGAGGCAGTTAGCAGATGAGGAGTGTGAGTGGTTAGAGGTTTCATTGTTGCATTACTTGGTCATGTTGAGGGAACAAGGAAGGGCAGTTAGGACAGTGAGGGTGGTGCTGGCAGCTATTGCTGCTTTCACTCGTTTGGCCGGATTGCAGAATTGGACTAGGTTCTGGGTGGTGAGTCGAGCATTAAAGGGTTTGGGCAGAGTTGAAGGTGGGGTCGTTGATAGGAGATGGCTGGTGACAAAGGAGATCTTAAGCCGGTTGCTAGAGGGTTTAGGTAAAGTGTGTGGATCCTTGTAGGTGTGGAGCACAGTTAGCATGTGGATGTATTGTGGGGCGTTTAGAATGTCTTAGTTATTGAGTTTGTTACTATGGGAGGATGTGTTGATGTTGCCTAGGACGGTGCACATTCAGCTGTGGTCTTCAAAGATGGATCAGGAGGGACGTGGAGCCCTGATACTATTGGAAGTGACTGAGGTAATTTGAAGATGTCCTGTGGTGTGGGGAAAGAGACTGTGGGTGGTTCAGAGGGGTAAAGTGCAAGGCTTAGTTTTTACTTCAGTAGGTGGTAAAGACTTGATGGGTGAGCAATTGAATTTGATTATGAGAAGGGCTTTTTGTAGTGTTGGTTTAGAAGGGGATAAGTTTTCTTCTCATTATTTCAGGGTGAGTAGGGCATCGGACTTAGCGAAGGAAGTAAGTTCTATAGAAGTCATCAAGAGGGTGGGAAAGTGGTCTTCCAATGCCTTTTTGTCTTATATTAAGTAGCTTCATGGCAGTCTTTGTTTACATTTTTTTTTTTTTTTAGGTAGCAGAAGATCATCATCTTGGGTCATTCTTTCATCTTTTGGACAGCTAGGTGTACAGCAATTAGACACAATGGAATGAATTTGGGGCTGGACCATTTAGAATGGAAAGTCATCTGGCATGGTATTAGAGGGTTGATGTGGAGCAGGATATTGCAGGTATTTATTGGGTTACAGAGTCAATGGGGGTTGCCAAAGGGGGAGAATGATTTAGATAGGGTTCCGAAAAGGCAGTTGGTATATCAAATTTGTCAGGATGTGTTAGCGTTGAGGAGGATGCATCCGTCTTTGGTTTTAATATGGTCTGAGATTATTCTCCAGTTGGTGTGGAGAGTAGCAAGGAATTTTGTGGCAGTGGAGAGAGCTCGGAGGTATGTTAATTTTACATTGGCAAAATAGTTGAAAGAAATTGGGGTGTATATGATATGGCATGTGGAGTTTGAAAGCAAGGATCCTGTATGGTATAGGTCAGATGGAGTTCATCTCAATGAATTTTGGCTTGATTTATTTAATCTTAACCTGGGTTTGAAGGTGGAGGATCTATTGAAAAGTGGTATGGTCTGAGGGGGAACAGCCGTTTGGGCTGGTGGGCGGAGAAGACGGTCATGCTTGACCCTCTTCTGTCCCCCTCAGTAGGATATTTGGAATTGAGGTGGTAATTTGATGGTGGATGACTTGGAATGGAAGCATGGAATTGATATTAAGGTGAGTGGGGATGCTGCCTTCATGATTACTATGGTAATTGAGCAAGTGGGGGATGCTGCTTATCCAAGGGTGAGTGGGTGCGTTGCCCTTATGTTTGCTATCTTATTTGTTAATAAAGTTTGATGTTTGTTATTCATTTTCCATTACAATAAAGGTCGTCAAATGTCTTTGGGTGTCTGTGTTGTTTTATTAGGACCGTGACAAGTGAAGTTTGGAACAGACAAATTTGTCACGGGACAACCTTTGTATGAATGGAGGGGGGGGGCTGGGAAGTAGGGAGATAGGTAAGTTAGGTTTGTGTGGGTAGGGAGTGGTTGGTTAGGAAAGAGTTAATTAAGTTGGGAGCGGAGGGAGGAAGTGAGGTAAGGCTAAGAGTGGGTCTTAGAGGGTTTTGAAGGAAACTGGTATAAGTAAGCACATTTTGGTGTTGTCTTGTTGCCCTCTCAGCCCATCCCATTTGGTGATGGCTTGAAGGGTGGAGAAGAGGGTCAGGCTTGACCCTCTTCTGTCCCCCTCAGTCGGATATTTTGAACTGAGGTGGTGATTTGATGGTGGATGACTTGGAATGGAAGTATGGAATTGATGATATTAAGGTGAGCAGAGACATTGCCTTCATGATTACTATGATAAGTGAGGAAGTGGGGGACGCTGCTTATCGAAGGGTGAGCAGGTGCGCTACCATTATGTTTGCTATCTTATTTGTTGCAATGTTAAATTCTGTGTGCCTCAATAAAGTTTGATGTTTGCTATTCATTTTCCATTACAATAAAGGTTGTCAAATATCTTTGGGTGTCTGTGTTATTTTATTAGGACTGTGACAAATAAAGTCATTAAGGAAGCAAACTATTATTTAAAATGCAACAGATAATGAGTTAGGAATCATGTAGTATAAGCGACTTTAAATTCTTTTTGCATGACAGGCTTTGTTGTGGCAAGTAAGAATGACTATCAAGAAATTGTCTATTTAAAAAGAGTTTACACATGGGCATCTGGGGTTGGAATTAATTTCAACACTGATAAATGTAAAATTATGTATTTTGAAAAACCATCAAAAAGACACACTATTTGCTTACAGAGTTTAATTTTAGATGAGCCCCCGGATCCTGCAAGCCTTGCATGGCATGCAGGATTGTGCAGGAGCTCCAGCAGGCAACATGTCTGCTCCTGCAATAGTCCTGCACGGACTCAGCCCCTGTATGCAAATTACACCATTTGCAGGAGAAATCCATGCAAATGAGGTGAATTTGTGATCCAGGAAGCTGGAAACCGTCCGTGCAGGACTAGTGTAATCTGCAGAAATGTACTCCTCCAGTAACGGAGTACATTTCTGAAATTACAAAACGGAGCCATGATAACTCCAAATAAAGGGTGGATATCATGTAGAAAGCATGCCAATGGCCAAGTATAAGGCCACTGACATGGAAAACATTTGAAAAAAAAAAATCAACTTTTATTTTTTTTAGCCGATCTTGGCAGTTTAAGTGTAGGGCAGTGGCGTGCAAACGGGATCGGGGAAAAATAAGAAAATAAACCTACAATAAGCATTCCAACTAAAATCACTATTCTGCAATTATACCCAATGGCAGGCAGAAGACAACATGGCCAGTGAATAGTGGTTGCTAAGGGGGGAGGATCAGTGTGGGACATGTAACTATGCATTAGCAGGCAATCCTATGCAAATGAGGGGAATGATAGTGAATCCCAGATTTCCCCTGCAGGCGAGTCAGCTCCCAACAGTGTAAGAGCAGGAATAGCTTGGTGCAAGCCTAAGAGTTAGCTGACATCATAGGGGAGGTGTCAGTCATTCTGTAAGTGGATCGGAGCCCTGTTGCTCAGGTTTGCTCCTAGCTTAGTACAGCTAGGCAAGGGTGTGTGTCTTAGGCTGCCTGGCACTCTTTACATTGCCTAAGCGGGTGTGCAAGCTGCGCACCGGGTTTTAAAGAAAAAAAAAAACAGGAAATAGCAGCTCTGTGCACATTTGAGCACTGTGTTTGCGTGGCATACCCCTGGGCTTAAACAGGAAGGCAATGGGATGGCAAAACAGCAGTAGGAAGGTAATCTAGGAGAACTAGCATAGCTGGCAGGTGAAATGTATCAGAATCAGCCAATTACACAGGCAGCAGACCAGCCCAGCCCAGAACACTACTATAAACTATGCAAACACCTTCCCCTCTGGTTTTTCCCTTACTCTACACCACCACTGTATACAAGCGGGGAACTTTTAACAAACAAAACAAAATGATAGGGGCTGCAGCAGGCATCATACAACAACATGTGGAAGGGGCTGCTGTTGCTATCATACATCAATATGTGCAAGAGGCTGAGGGTGGTGAGGATGTGAATGCTATCCACCAACCCAAAATGAGGAGATGGAGAAGAATGTAAAGACCCAGGGTAACCTACCAGGGGCTACATGAGCTGGAGATAGTGGAGTGTTATAGGGTGGACAGGGACCTCCTACAGCAAATTGTTGAGCTGTGCCGGCCATGCCTGACACACCGAACTAAGAGGGAACCCATCCCAGTGGATACCAAGGTATGTGTAGGCCTAGGAATACTAGCCACAGGTAACTCCCAAAGCTCAACTGGGGATAGCATGGGGATTTCACAGGCATTAGCATCCAGAATATTCCACCAGTTCCTGGATGCCACGTCAGCACATGCCAGTGAGCACGTATATTTCCTCAACACCCGTGAGGTGTTGGCCAGCAATATGCATCTCTTCCACCAAATAGCAGAATACCCTGTGGTAGTGGGTGCTATAGACTGCATGCACATATGCATCAAAGCACCACCCAGTGATCAGGGTAGGGTCTACATCAACCACAAGGGTTTCCCCTCCATCAACTGCAAGGTCATGTGTGATGCCCAGGGGATTATAATGAATGTGTGGGCTGGCTGCCCTGGAAGCTATCATGATTCCCACATCTGGCATCCGACACACCTGTACCAGAGATTTGCCAATGGGGACATCCCTTACTGCCACATAGTGGGGGATGCTGGTTACACACTGGAGCTGTGGCTGATGACACCCATCAGAAATGCACACACACCCGGACAAGAACCCCATAATGAGGCACAGGCACAGGCCAGACTTATAATAGAGTGCATATTTGGGGTGCTCAAGTCACATCTGGTGGAGCCTTGCAGTACTCAACAGCTACATGTACTCAAATTGTTATAGTATGTGCCATGCTAGACAATATGATCTTGCAGAAACAGCTGCAGCAGGAACAACACGGGGCAGGGCCCCACAGCCCCCCATCAGTGCCAAGGCCTGCACAGGCAGAGTGACTTGGAGGAGGAACAACCTAAACCTGCCCCAGTAGGCAGATGGAGGGGTGCTCAGTATGCCCTGGCCTTGGCAAAGAGGCAATGCATAGCACATACACTAACACAGTAGGGACCTAGGGAATGACACCTCTCTCTTACTTGCACATAGAGTAAAAGGGATGCCAAACATGACACTACCTGTGCTCAGTCATGTATAGGGAATGTACTATGTGCATCCGACATAGGCAGCCCTCCAGCACCATCCTCAATACTGGCACATCCACAAGGTAAGTAAATCAACCTACCAATTGCTGTATGGAGTAGAATGTGTCATTACCTGTATCTATGGTACGGATGTGAGCATGCAAGGGATTCAGGTGGCTGAATGGTATGCCAGCAGATAGTAGACACCCATAGTGGCACCATGAGATCTGTAACAGATACTGGAGTCACCACAGTAGCTAGTACTACACAGGGCGAGAAAACCCACTGCAGGAAATGTGCTGGATGACATGTGTGTCCATATACCTCACACATGCCAGTCTGGGAGGTTCACATACCCAACAACAGTCTCAGTCAGCAGGACAGGTATAGACAAATACAAACAGAGGCTGTGCTATGCCCTTTGAATGATGCTTATGAGTAACCTCCCCCCCAGGCCTACACAGACAGATTACAGCAGGTCAGGCAGTGGGATGTTAGTTCTGAAGGGTAGGAAGTCAGACACTAATATGTAGGTAAAAAAAAATTAAGACCTGTTGTACACTGATATGCCTCTAGTCAGCATGATAGGTTAGAATACAGTATGAAATGGAGTACCTGGCATACCAGTGCAGTTATAGGAAATGTGTACAAGTGCCAGGTGGACCCTCCCATTCTATGTAGAAATGTAGAAACAGTCAGGTGTGCCCCTCAATCCTGTGCAGAAATGTAGAAACAGTCAGTTGTGTCCCCCAAATACTGTGTAGAAATGTAGAAACAGGTGTGTGTCCCCACAATCCTATGTAGAAATGTAGTAACAGTCAGGTGTGCCCCCCACTCCTATGTAGACATGTAGAAGCAGTTAGGTGTGCCCCTTTCCCCAATCCAGTGTAGAAATGTAGTAACAGTCAGGTGTGCCCCCTCCAATCCTGTGTATAAATGTAGAAACAGTCAGGTGTGCCCCCCCACAATCCTATGTAGGAATGCAGTAACAGTCAGGTGTGCCCCCCACGCCTATGTAGACATGTAGAAACAGTCAGGTGTTCCCCTTCCCCCAATCCAGCGTAGAAATGTAGTAACAGTCAGGTGTGCCCCCCAATCATGTAGAAATGTAGAAACAGTCAGGTGTGTCCCCCCACAATCCTATGTAGAAATGTAGTAACAGTCAGGTGTGCCCCCCACTCCTATGTAGACATGTAGAAAC
This sequence comes from Protopterus annectens, assembly GCF_019279795.1. NCBI lineage: Eukaryota > Metazoa > Chordata > Ceratodontiformes > Protopteridae > Protopterus > Protopterus annectens. Next base: position 832,532,809 of record NC_056732.1, read on the forward strand.
AGTTAGGTGTGCCCATTCACCCAATCCTGCATACAAATGTAGTAACAGTCAGGTTTGCCCCCCAATCCTATGTAGAAATGTAGAAAGAGTCAGGTGTGTCCCCCCACAATCCTATGTAGAAATGTAGTAACAGTCAGGTGTGCCCCCCCACTCCTATGTAGACATGTAGAAACAGTCAGGTGTGCCCCTTCCCCAAATCCAGTGTACAAATGTAGTAACAGTCAGGTGTGCCCTCTCCCAACCACTGTGTAGAAATGTAGAAACAGACAGGTGTGTCCCCTCCCCCAATCCTGTGTAGGAATGTACACACAGTCAAGTGTACTCCCCCCAACCCAGCATAGACATATAGTAACAGTCAGGTGTGCCCCCCCCAATATATTTAGAAATGTAGTAATGGTCTGGTGTGCCCCCCAATCTGATGTAAACACATCGTAACAGTCATGTGTGCCCCCCCACAACCCTATGTAGAAATGTAGTAACATGTATGTGTAGATATAATACCAGTGGAGCACAGATACCCAGATGTGGCCAAGGTAGCAGGACAGGTTGTAGAATTTGCACAATATGCAGGTCTGTGTGTGTTTCATATTGTGTGAGAGTGGTGAGTATGTATGCATGCTGAGGTACGACCTGGTGGCCATTGCCCACTACTGCTGATGACAGGGACAAGCCCTCACAACTGCAGTGCCAAAGACAATTCCCACCAGTATAACACATGCTAGCAGTAAGCCATTGTAAATGTATGGTGGTAATATGTGTCACCATCTGAAAGACTGACATAGAATGGCTGTTGGGCTAGATATGCAAGTAGTACACAGGGAAAGTACCCCAGACAAACAGTATATATTGTGTCTCTGTGAAATGGAGACACCCTTGGAATTGTACATATTGGTATGCATCACATTAACTGGTCTGTAGTAGGGGATACCGGCGATGTCTGCCCGAACGCTTGCAGATCACAAAGGAGGTAGGGCTGATGTATTGAGGAACAGCTGATGTACCTGCACACGCTAGCATAACTGGAATGTCCCATGCATATCTGTGTGTCAAATGCAAGTAGTGTCCATAGCACACATGCACCCAGCTCATGCAAACACCACCCACAGGTACCTCTCTGGTCATATCCCTGCAGTGAGGAATGGGTACAATATCACCCCACCTGTATATGCCAGTAGCGGAAGAATGCAGCATGCAATGCAGGTGTCCCATGTAGATGTTTCACTAGCTGCAGGTAGCACCCTGTCAGCATCCACACCACCTGATGAAGACTGATAGAAGGTATTGGCATGAACACCTATCGCACCTACCCTAACACCCCAGGGGAATATACTGTATGGTGGTCTGAGACTGTAGGGCTGACAGAATGCAGCAGCCTGCCACATCTGGCCTGCAGCAACACCTAATGGCCCACAGGCCCCTGCCAAAGGCCTGTGTCTCACACATACTGCCAATGCATGTTATGTCATAGACACCCAAATAACAACATAACACACTCCACATAAGCCATATGCAAGGCTATGTGGACAAACCACTGTACCATATCCACCATGTCCAACTGCATGAACTGTGGACCAACACTAACACACACCTGTGATGGGGTAATACCCTTAGGGAAAGTATCAGAGAATTTATGCATAATGTATGGAAGAGGTTATAATAACAGAGGGGGGTGGGAGCATGGGCAGCATGAAATGTGCAGGGTCTGTCACCAAGCTGTATACATGCACTATCCCTGACTGCAAACACATAAATGGGTGGCTACACACCTGCCTGTACACCACAATAGGGATAATGTCCTGACCCATGGCCCCTGCCTGTGGGTAACCTGTGTAAATCTGTACAGCTGTGAGGCATTGCCATGTCGATGGATGTACAAGTATGGGATCCTCTGCCAGCACTGTACCAAGGTGCAGAACTGGATATACAGACCCAGCAGCAAGTGTCTGCAGCACCCCCTCCAGAATGACATAACTTACCATGAATACATAGGTGTCTGCCCACAATACCGGACACAGCTGCAGTCACCCTTGTCCCCAAGACATCACTGTGAGCAAGAATGTCCATCTGCCAGTACATGAGAACAGAAAACATCACAGTGTATAACAGTACACATGTCAGAATATCCCTGCTAGCAGCAGTACGATGCAGCTGAAGCAGCACAGACACAATAACCTATAGTACACACTATCACCTGCACTGTTTGTCCCAATATTACCAAATGATCGACTGATACCCTGCAGAAACAGTTTGCTACCTGTAGGTGTACAACACAAAGGTCTGCACTGGAGTACAAACTACCTGGAATTGATCCACACATTCAATACAGAAGGGCATACTGGGCATGTTCACACACTTAGAGAAGTGAAGGCAATGTCAGACAACAACATACTGAAAGGTCATACAGGGCATGCTCACACACTTAAACAAATGAAGCCCATGTCTGCAAACAACAGTGGACCATACATATCTGGCATTTGCAGATGTTAGTGCATACACTCCTCAGTATGCACCAGTCATGCCTTGCACACACAGTGGATAGGAATACAGACACATATCCAAGGACAACACACTATAATAAGCCAAAAGTAGATGTACATAGATGTGTGGAAGAGAGTGACTGTGACAAGGAGCCATCCATTATGAGGCCTGTCCCACCCAGCACACAGCCAAATGGCTACAACCACATGAGGTGTAAATGTCACTCATTGTAGACATTAGCCACCGGTATCCATCAGCATTACAGACTGTGTGGTGCAACTGATAGCTGTGCAACATGACTGTACAAGGAAGGAGTCATCTAGCAGCTGTATACACGTACATGTGGAATATAACCCTGCATGTTCCCGCATGTGGTGTGTCAACCTCTAGATGAATGGGATATGGCCCATGCACACATACTGCCCTCCCCATAGTCCTACTATGACAAGCATGCTGAGGACACCGACTTTGAAATACACCTTTGGGAAAATTGTAGCTCAGTAATCTCCGTGGTGTGTCCTGTAACTGCGTACTGCTGTAGTGTGATAAACTAGTTAGGAAGGAGTTCTAATCCCAGATATGGCAACTGTGCATGTGTGTGTGTGTCTGTGTAGACAGCAATGAACTTTAGACTAGTCACACGCACTACAATTCAAATGCCCTACTTTGGCAAGGCTGTTGATGTCATTCACTGTGAAATACAACTTTGGGAAAAGTGTAGCCCAGTAATCTCTGTGGTGCATACCATAACTGTGTACTGCTGTAGTATTTTAAACTAGTTAGGTAGGAATTCTAATACCAGACATGGCAACTGTCTGTGTGTGTGTGTGTTTCTTTGTGTCTGTCTGTGTAGAGAGAGATGCTTTTTAGGCTAGTCACACTCACTACAATTTAAATTCCCTACTTTGGTAAGGCTGTTGATGTCATTCACTGTGAAATACACCTTTCGGAAAGCTGTAGCACAGTAATCTCCATGGCGCGTCTTAAAGCTGCGTACTGCTGTAGTGTGATAAACTAGTTAGGTAGGAATTCTAATCCCAGACATGGCAACTGTGTGTGTGTCTCTGTCGATGTAGAGAGCAATGCTTTTTAGGCTAGTCACATGCACTGCAATTCAAATGCCCTACTTTGGCAAGGCTGCTGATGTCATTCACTGTGAAATATACCTTTGGGAAAGGTGTATCCCAGTAATTTCTGTGGCGCGTCACATAACTGCATACTGCTGTAGTGTGATAAACTTGTTAGGTAGGAGTTCTAATCCCAGACATGGTAACTGTGTGTGTGTCTGTCTGTGAAGATCACAATGCATTTTAGGCTAGGCACACTCACTACAATTCAAATGCCCTACTTTGGCAAGGCTGCTGATGTCATTCACTGTGACATACACCTTTCTGAAAGCTGCATCCCAGTAATCTCCGTGGCATGTCTTTTAACTGTGTATTGCTGTAGTGTGATAAACTAGCTAGATAGGAGTTCTAATCCCAGACATGGCAAGTGTGTGTGTGTGTGTGTGTGTGTGTGTGTGTGTGTGTGTGTGTGTGTGTGTGTGTGTGTGTGTGTGTAGGGAGCAATGCATTTTAAGCTAGTCACACTCACTACAATTCAAATGCCCTACTTTGGCAATCCTGCTGATGTCCTTCACTGTGAAATACACTTTTGGGGAAGAAGTACTCCAGTAATCCCCATGGTGCATCCTATAACAGCTTAGTGCTGTAGTGTGATATTGACCCCCAGTATGGGTTCTTTTCCCACACATGGCAGTTGTGGATGTTTTAGTGTGTTTCTATGTCTGTGTTGGGAGCAATGCATTCTAGGCTAGTCACACTCACTACAATTCAAATGCCCTACTTTGGCAATCCTGCTGATGTCATTCACTGTGAAATACACCTTTGGGGAAAGAGCATTACAGTAATCTCTGTGGCACATCCTATAACAGCTTAATGTTGTAGTGTGATATAGAACTCTGGTAGGGGTTCTATTCCCCACACATGACAGTTGTGGATGTTTTTGTGTGTGTTTCTATGTCTGCGTAGGGATCCATGCATTCTAGGCTAGTCACACTCACTACAATTCAAATGCCCTACTTTGGCAATCCTGCTGATGCCATTCACTGTGAAATACACCTTTGAGGAAAGAGTACTCCAGTAAACTCTCTTGTGCATCCTATAACTGCGTAGTGCAGTAGTGTAATAAATTAGTTAAGTAGGAGTTCTAATCCCAAAAATGACAGGTGTGTGTGTGTGTGTGTGTGTGTGTGTGTGTGTGTGTGTGTCTATGTTTGTCATTCATGTCCTGTATGGGGATGGCTGTGAGTGTGCAACAACTGGACTCAATGTGGAGTGGGTTTTGCAAATTACTTATATGGTGGCCCTAGTATATATCACAATGTCCACTGTACAGGGATAACAGATGTGAAATAGCCCAGAATCTGTGGTGCAAATCCATACCCCTACATGTGACATCAAGGCCAGGTGAACAAAGTTAGCAACCCTTGTGTTACCCAGAAAACACTCTTAACCCATGTCTCATACACACACACAATTGCCTAGGCAACAGCCGCTAAGTTGGTAGTACCCTTCATATTGCCCACTGATCGTAACCATGGTGTTATTGCAGTGGGCTACAGAGGGCATGGCATCCTATCCATCAGTCCAATATGCACGTACATGCCGACAGTGCACCTTCCCTATGTTCCCCACTGGACACATGCAACACCTGTGGTGTCATCAAATGTGACCAACAAAGGACATACCATGCCTGAAAAACATGCCCTGTATGGACAGATGCCACTGACACCAGGGAATACTGGTATCATGCTATCAAAATAGGTGCAGAGTCAAGCTGCTGTCCATTAACAGTTCCTGCCACATTTGGCCAGGACTGGCACATCTGATGATAACAATATGTGAAGGCAACATGGGCCAGACACCCCAGGTACAGTCCAACATGTCACTGTACATGCATGTGGGAGGTGTGCACATCCCAGACACCATCCATGTCATGGACTAAGGAACACATACATGGCAAGCAATGCACAGCATTTGCCACACACAATAGTTACCCAGGTGACTGGATGGTGAATTCAATACCCACCTGTGTGGGCAAATCCAGACACTACACCCTTTAGCCACACTGCAGACCATTGTCTTGTGACCTGATGCCAAGGTATATGCATCATCCAGCTATGTATAGCTATCTGGCACAGTCAACCACTACACACCCATGAAGCAATGCACCCATGCATGTCAGTACTGGCACCCTGTGTCTGTGTGTGTATTGTATGATGCCTATGACCACATTCACACTCACTAAAACCCCCATTGGCATACTGAAGCATGCTGCCTGATATCAGACACCTCCACATACCCTTTGCCCATATAACCTCCATATGACCCTTGTGGTGCATGTGATACCTGAACAGTACTGTGTTGTGGCAATCTCACTAGTGATGAGTTGCATTCCTGGCCCTGACAAGTGTATCAATGTGTGTGCGTCCCTGTGAGAGTGTGGCAGTGTTGACGCTGACACCTGTTCATGTGGACAGGCATGTGTACTACACCTACTGTATAGCTACCATATCACTGTTGCAGATGTCACTCACCATCACATATATGTTTGGAGGGCTCCTCAACATGTAACCTATGTGGTGCATCCAATAACTGCATAGACATGTGATTGCACTACATAGTCATCAGGGGTTTGATACCCTGTACTGGTAGGTGTGTGACACAAACATGCTTAGGTTTTATGTTCCCAACCCATCCTGACTTATCTTTGCCTCTCTCACTCCCTCTCTAGTGGATGTGGAGACTTATACTTGCTTTGCTTAGGCAGCAGCATGTGTATTTTAAGTGATGCTCATGATCAGCTGATGGCCTCTGCACGAATTGCAGCCCTCCTCTAGCTGATTACTTGTGCAACAGCTGTGGTAACATTCCCATAGCCAATTGCATAGAAACACACTCCAATATCTAGGAACATCATGCTGGTGTTGGGCCTTTTCATTCACTGTGAGCAGGAACTTGATCTGCTGTTTGGCAAACAGCATCACAGATGGATTGGGGATTTACCTTTAACAACATACACTGTGGAAACAGGCCAACGCACAGGAGGGGGATATTTCTGACCTGACTACAGACTGTAAGTGCTTCTATACTGCATTAGGCGTAATGTTGGTTTAACAAGGTGTGTGTGGATATAGCTGTCCTACATGTTTTAATATCTGTCATGTCAGTGCTATGTGTATGATGAAACCCCCATCTATAGGGTCATCTGCAGAATGGGCAGTGTGTGGTGCCTTTTGTTTCATGTGTTACCTACAGAGCATCTATCTGTGAACTGCAGAAGGTATTGTGAGGATTGCAGTCTGTAGATAGTGACAGCTGTGAGAGTTACTGACTTCATATCCCTCATAGGACATATGTTGCAACAAACCCTGATACAACAGTAAATGTATAAGGTTATCACAACAACATGTCAATATTGGCCCTGTGTTTGTGCCTCCAGCCACAACTCTGCCAACCTTTGTACATATGTCATGCAGTAAGAGGTGCATATGTGCTGTACACCATATTTAGTGACATCATATCTGATAACAAGCCAGTGAGATATCAGAATGCTACACATGTTATGTATAGTAGGGGTTATATGTGATGACATAACCTGGACATTCTTTAGTTGTGTGTACAGTACTGAGGTCTGTGTACTTATGGTGATTGTCGACATTGTGTGCATTGTTAATATGTACCTTGGCCTGTGTTCAGACTGTGGTAGATGTCATTGTTCTTGGTCCTGATCTATCTTATATTACATGCTGCTGCACTATATGTTACCCTATCTATTTACATGTTTGTAGGGCCAAATACACACGTCTCATACCACAGACAGGCATCGGACCACACTGTGTAGTGGCCCAGTACATGTAGGGTTAGTGTGTGAGTGGCACATATGAGGATGGTGTTGAACAGATAGTCCATATACTGTAATATTACACTAGCTTACCATATGTGGTTGTGGCTGTGTTCACATTGGTTATGGTTATGCACTTTCACATAGGTGTCTGTTACTCTGTGCTGTGACATGCCTGTAGAGCCTGCTATATATGCAGGTACACATGTATTCCCCCATAGGAAATGTAGGCCAGTTTTGAGCCAGTCTGCCTGTAGCCTGCACAGTGCTTTTTACATGCCTAGCAGCTTAGTGTACTTATCCAGTGAGATGTCATGTCCAGATACTTGCCAGATGTACCGCTGCTAGGCCACCATAATAGTCATGTATGTCAGACAAAGCAGTGGGATGCTGTACTGATGTATGTCAATAACTAATGGGTAGTATGTGGCTATGGCACCTCTGTACCAGTGGTTATTATGTGTCAGGACAGACAAGGGTGTGTGAATGCATAACCTATGGGGGCAAATGTATACCAGTAGTTACATGTTATACCCCTCTACATGGCTGTTAACATCCACATTGTCAGGCTTGGTCCACATATCTTGCACTAAGGGGTTCTGTGTATACCTCTGGACTGTCCAGAGTGTGTCAGACTGTCCACATATATTGATCATATCTCCACTGTAGTCCAAAGGAGCATTACTGTGCTAGCAGTGGTACTCTACTACGATGTCTTTAGGATGTCTGTCAGTAGCCAATGGCGCACATGTTAAAAGCAGATGTGACCTCCCACACACAACATGTCTGTGAAGACAATCCCTATTACAGTAGCAATAGTCTACAAATATACCTGCAATACATACCTAACATCCCCTTGCACTACAAAATTGGGACTATAGGGGCTGAGGTAAGGCTGCACTCCAGGACATATGTTGAACATATATGTATATATAATTATCCAGATATCTATATAGATATATACACATGTACATATCAGCATACATAGATGGATATGTATATGTACGTAGACATACATATAAACACTCAGATATATACATATGCAGAGCAATATATGTCTACACATATACAGATCGAGATACATATGCACATATACGTATGGATATCTACATATATATTGACAGTAGTAGGTATATCAGAACAGATATCTATGCATGTATGCACATATAGATATCTAAATATATACCAGCATAACTAGGCATATCTGTACACATAGGATGTGCATAAATATATACACACACACACACACACACATATATATATATATATATATATATATATATATATATATATATATATATATATATATATATATATATATATATATATATATATATATATATATATATATATATATATATATATATATATATATATATATATATATATATATATATAGGGTCTATATTATAAGATCGACGTTTGAAAACATTGAACATATGGGTGACACCATATGGTCGATGACTTCAAACATCAACCTTAGAAAAACACAAAAAAAAAAAAAAAAAAAAAGTACCCTAATGGGCTTACAGAGATTTCCATTTACACGCTTGAGATTCTGAGCATTCGATAGTCTCATGTCGACAATGTCAGATTCGACATTGTCAGCTTTCGTGAATATAATATAGACCCAATATATGTATATATATATATATATATATATATATATATATATATATATATATACACACACACACATACGAAGAGATGTACATATGGCCATATATATATGTTGCACTATACAGATGTGTATACAGACATATGTATGGGTATACATGTGTATGTACATGTAGACATATATAGACCTATTATATGTATATAACCATATTCCTGTGGTGTGTAAACCTCACGGTTGTGTATACCCTTTTAGATGTATCTCACCGCATGCATTTGCTATGTGTACATTATGATAAAACAAAATATATGATGCAACAGTCATATTAATAACAAGGACTACACAATTTAGGAAGTAAAGACAATTGTTCAATACTCAGTATGTCTATTGGTAAAACAATAGCTGTTTTCACAGTGGTCATGGTCTAGTGGTTAAGTGTTGTGACTTTAGTGTACAGGGTCTTGGGTTCAAGACCTGCAAGGGCTGTTCATTTTGTTGCTGGGCAGAACAAGTGCTGTCAGATACACAGTGTAGGCTTCACTTACCAGTGCGCAAATCAGCTCAGCTGTTATATTGCAGCAATGTTGATACCTGCTAATCATGGCTTAGCCCTGGTAAACAGGTCACACCACCCAGTCTGATAACATAGCAGGGTACTGACATCTGTAATATGTGTATGTAATGCCATGTGCAATACATGCGTCTATGTGCTGTCATTACAGTAGCAAGGGGTGTGAGTGTCATGTGTGGGACACAGACATATATGAGGTATGCACAGGACTGTTATCCATGTGAATGTGTTACATACAGGGGTATTAGGCCAGGGTACATGCTGTCACACTGGCATGTAGTGTATCATGGCAGTACTATTGTTGACAGTGCTTACCCAGGCAAGAGCAAAGTGCTAAATGTAGTACTGACAACAGGCACACCTGCAGACATAGCTGGACACTGAGGCCTCCCTGTTGTATCCCTGACATGTGAGCTGTGTCACAGTATATACCCCTTACTGGGTAATGATCCGACATGTGGAATGTAACTGTAGACTACTGTCTGTACAGCACATGTTAGTGAGGGCTTTTGATATGTAGTTATGGCATACATATTGCTGTCAAACATCTCTCAGTTAACACTCTCATCCTACTGCATAGCTACTTGCCAAGCTGATGACTGTCAGTTCCTGTACAGATGTGCAGATGGCAGGTATCCAGCTGGGAAATGTACAGGCAACCTAAGCTTGATTGACACTGACATGTCTGCCCAGTTGTGTGAGAACTGGCACATATAGGAGATGTCACCCTGTACGCACCACATGCCATGGGTACCTCCACTACACTACCACAGTCAACAGAACATGCTTGGATACAGGTCTCCATCACAGACATTAACCATGTGTTGTAATGCATGTTGCATACATGTCAACTTGATCACCTCAGTGGCCATGTGTAGGAGACACCTGGAGGATTGGCCGATGCATGTCATTCTCACCCTAAGGGTCACAACAGTAGTGTCTGTCGATAGATTGCCTGCTGCCACCTGGCAGGTGGCAGGTAACCATTGTACACACAACCCCTACACAACCCATCTATCCTTTGACAATAGCTAGGTACACAGCTATGACCACCTGCAGTGATGCAACCCTGTACTGACACATGTGCATGTGTGCATGACTGAGTATAGCAGTGTCTGTGTGTTAGCACACCTGTACTTGGGAATTCCATGAGGGCCTTCACAACCAATGCAACACCCCTTGCCATAGTCAGTTGTGGCTGCTGCTGTATGGGACATTACATGTACCCTTTTAAGCTCCTCCCCATACCAGCTACACAAGCCTTGCAGTACCAGCACAACAGTGTTTTACAAATGGGTTGTTAGGCATGGGATACCCATTGTGTTCTGGCATGTGTGTGTGGTTGTGCATGTCCGTATATCTGTAGGGTATAGCATTCTGAGACCACATACTCCTATTATAATACTCATTGCCACACAGTAGTACAGATAGTGTTGTTGCTGCCCATAGGTGAGGCATGACAATGCAATACCCTACTATGTGTGTGGCATGTGCATTAGATGCATATCCCTGTAGTACCACTGTTGGGGTATACTATGGGTTGTATTGCAGTACCAGCCAATTTGTGATGGTGGGTATGGCAGAGTGTCATCATGGGTTTCAGGGAGTACAATATCCACTGGGGGATGTGGGTGCTGTGTACACTGTCATTACACCAAGGTTCACCCAGTATATGTCGCACGTACCACCTTATGCTTACCATTGTCACCATCAACCATACAGGTAACTGATACCAAAATCTAGGCCAGTTATGCATGGGCTGTGTGCAGCCTACCTGTAACACTTTGGACACATGATCAAGTTAGTTAGCAGCAAAAGGCCCTGGTATCTCAGATGTGTGTCTGCCTGTTATGTGCCTGTTAATGTGTATATGAAGGTATGTCACACTACATATTGTCCATATACACCCATTACACCCCCCATTAGCATATCTGCATGTAACATGTAACCTGGGACACACCTCACCCTAAACAATGTGTGGTGTGTGCAATGTAAGCCACACACTTCAGTATCACTACATAGCTAGGTAGGGGTCTAGTCGCAGTGTTGCCAAGTAACAGTCTGCATGTATGTGGATGGGTCTACATCTGGTTGCAGGGTATACATGCCTCAGCGGGTCACCTGTCCATGTGGCACAGGCAATAACCATTTTAGTAACCTGTGACATGTGTTCAACTGTACACCAGATATGTCACAGCCATGGTGTCACCACAGTGCCATACCCAGTTTTGGAATATGACTGCAGACCATCCTCATTCTGACACATGTACACCTACAACACAAATGGATAACATTATGGAGACCACAACAAACCCGTGTTACTAACAGCTATAATGCATCATTGTTGGACGGCTATACTACCTGCCATATATGCATTACACTTTACTCATTACAACATGTTACACTGCAGTACTATGGTACACTGTAGTGCAGTCACCATGTGCATCTGAACCATATTAGCCTGTCCCTGCATTGATGGTATGGATGACAGGGATGTGGCACATTTATTATAATATGCATCATATGCACAGGATATCCTTGTGCTGTCACATGTACACCTACAACACAAATGGATAACATTATAGAGACCACAACCAACCAGTGTTACTAACAGTTATAATGCATCATTGCTGGATGGCTACAATGCCTGCCATATATGCATTAAACTTTACTCCTTACAACGTGTTATATTGCAGTACTGTGGTACACTGCAGTACAGTCACTGTATGCATCCGAACCATATTAGTCTGTCCCTGCATTGATGGTATGGCTGACAGGGATGTGGCACAGGTATCATCATATGCATAGGGTGTGATGTTGGTTTGCCAGAGGCCGAGGGTGGGCCATACATTTGACACCATGTGTGTGGGAGAGGGGTGTACTGTGGTGAGCTAGGTGTGGTACTCTGGTGTGTGTAGGTATGGGGTTGTCCTAGGTATGTTTGTATAGTGTGCGGGTATGCATGCACACAGTTCTGCCATGTGGCTGCCCTACACAGGTGTTTATGGACAGCTGCAGACCATAGCTGGCAGGGTGTGCAGTTCACTGCTTCTGGCCAAGGACATGTGAACTGTGCCTGGCAGGGGTTCCATGGGCACGTCCAGGTACAGGCCTCGATGTGCTACTCTCACCTGCTGATGACAAATGTCCACTGGTACCAAGCCCCTCCTGGGACTGAACAGGATCATGTGCACGTGGCCTGCTGTTGTGTGGTATGGACAGCACCCCCCCACACACTTCTGGGGCTGGTTCTGACACTAAAGGAGCCCCTTGGTGTCCTAGAATATCCACATTGACTGCCAGCTGTTGGTGTTGCTGGCTTACGTCCACACAGCCATCGACGCACTCTCACCACACATTTAAGCATGAACAGACCACTGTTGATGAAGGCCATCGTCTTACCTGACCGCCTATCCATGAACTCAGTTAATGCATGGATGGCATCTGCCAGTTTACAGGCGTTGTCACTTGCAGATGTGAGAGCAACCCTCTGCAGCCTCAGGCCCTGTCTGGTGTAATGTTCTATACGTGCCTGCACCTCCATGACAGCCTGAAACATACGCCTGCTGGTACCAGCAATGTTGCCTCTGCCAGGGGCATGATGCGCAGTCACCCTACCATGAGCCCCCTGGGACATCTACCTATGTGGTGCCCTGCTGGACATCTGGATATGCCTGCTGTGAACAGACGCAGTAGGCCTGGTTACCACACTTCCCTGTGCACAGCCAATATACTCCAGCTGTCCCTTGTCTATGGCCACTGGTGATGGGTTATGTATAGGCACTAAAACTGTGTGCAGGGATGGGATGCTTAAAAGGGAGAAGTCCAACGATAGTGCTGTTTCGGCCCCTGACAACCCCACATGTGCCTTAACAGTACTATCATCATCTTCGGTGTCAGTATGAACACCAACATCAGATTGCATGCAGGAGGGACCCTGACCCACCTCGCCACCTGTGGGGGAAAAGAATAAACACACTTTAAAACCTGTACAGCGTTGCCTAACAGTACACACACACACACACACACACACACACACACACACACACACACACACACACACACACACACACACCATTGTAATGCCTACCTGTCCATGACTTTACAGACAGTCCCTCATATATTTCCATGTGTTCCCCATCCTGCATCACACTTGATAACATACACACATTGATACCACTCATTAACATATCAGTTCTCTAAATGCCTAGACAAGTGAGCACAACACAAGACCTGTTACTACATTACTTGCCTGACCTGTCTGTAGTGGTGTTAGATGGCCTCACTGCTGTCATTCAGTGTTTACCCTGCGTATGTCTGGACATCATTAGCATGACCCCTATATGTGTGGGCTACTATGTTCACTCCATAATACCACACACTGGTGTGTCATATGTATGTATTGCTCAGTACATGCCAGATATGCTGCTCAATCAGCCTATCATGTGACAACTGTAATTTATGGATACACTCCCTGGTGTTGACTAGTACTTCCCCAATGCATCTGTAGTGCTGCATACGTGGGTTGTAGGTCACCTCTCTGTTGAATGCGATATTAAGGGTATACCTGGTGTCTACCTTCCCTCTCAATGCCTGTTCCATGCTACAGACCTTATTATACTATCAGCTGTTCTCTGATTACATACATGACATGTATTCATGGTGTGTAATGTGGCAGTCCATGTACATGTACTGCACAGTCCCAAAGGGAGGTACTCCTGTATGAACACCCCACAATCACACATGTGCATACATGGCCACCCACACAAATACACACACATGCACACATGCATCCTACATGCATTGACCTCCCTCCACTTCGAGTGACCCTACAGACAAACTAACTAAGCACCAGGATGCACACACACACACACACACACACACACACACACACACACACACATACAGGTGAGGTTGCACAATGATAGTACACACAGTCCTCCTATTACCCATCTGTCAACATGCAGAACATATGGTACACAACAGCATGCAGTGCAGCTATAGTCAATCAATGCTAGTAACAATATACATGTGTGTGATGCATGTGCTGTGTCACTAGGTGATGCCCCTTCCCCTGGATACCACTGCACCCATGTACACAGTATTGCTGTGCACCTGTTCTGCACCCTGCCATGTACTGTGCACCACACCTCACAGGTGTACATCCCACTGTGGAATGTGTAGTACTGTGTCAGTTATGTCAGCTTTAATGCTCACAGCCCCTGTGTTTTTCAGCAACACATACCTGGGATGATATGTGGACAGGTGTCGTTTGTGAATGCCTGATGTCTGATTTCCAGCTCTCAACAGCAGTGGACCATGTATGACCAATCCAATACTCTTACACTAACAACCATCAGAGCATACTGTGGCTATGGGGGGTGTACACACTCTTCTTGCTATGATGCACCCATCCTTGATCTGCATTGAGACCACATCCTTGCATATCTTAACAGTGCATGAGCCTGAGATGTGACATATGTCCTGTACTTTCACATGCAGTGTCTACAGAATGTGTTAGGTGTGCAGATGCTGACCAGGATGCATACACTCTGTGTGGGCATATGTGTGCTATGATGGTTTGTCGCACCTCACCACACACAGTACTACAGAAGTCACTACTCCTGTCAGGGGTATACCAGTGTGGGCCATCTGCAATTGACAGTATATGTTCATTCTGCCCTACACATGTCCCCCTAATCTGCATGATTGCAAGGTCTACTCATGTGCACATCCCTTGGTGTTCACACACTGCCATCACTATTGCTGTGGGGGTAGGGTTACATCTGCCACAGGTCCTGAACCTGACTATTTGCAGATACAGCCATTCTTAGCATCCTTCCCTGCTGCAGTGCACTGGTGTGTCATGCTGACACTCCCCCTCCTTCGGTCTTTTTGCAGATGCATGACAAGTAAGCCCTACACATGTGTGTCACTTTGCAGTGTCCCATACACTGAACACCACATGTTACAACCTAGTCCCAGCTGATAATGTGGACTACTGTAATGGTGTTGCACTGTATATGGGTGTTGTTCCAAACATGTCCCTAGTGTAGACCATGTCTCCCACCATTATGTTTCTCCTTGTGGACACATTCCGCAATGACAGGATGTTAGTTATCATGCAGGTGTCTGACATATCCTTCCAATACACCATCATGGTCACCCCTGTGATGCCGTGCATTTCACAGCAACAATACATGCACATGTACAGCATGCATTCTGGGTAGGTGTGTTAGATGTGTGAATGAAATATACCATCGTCATTTCATGCCCGGTGTGTTGGCAAGCATCTACATAAACCAAATTCATAAGCTACAGGCTGCTGCCTTGGTTGTATCCCAGAGGGACCTACATAAGAGGGTGAGAGATGCAATGTCAGTGGCCACACCTGTGGCAGTGCTACAGGGTGGGTGCAGTATTACAATACATTAACAGTACATTTCCACAAAACTACCACATATGAACATCTGTTTATCACTACTATGCAGAAACACAGTATATCTATGACATGTCAGATATGCATGATCTACCTGTAGCAATGCAGATGTATATGAAACAGTGGTCTACTGATGTGCCCTGTGGCCTTACCTGCATGCTTCTCGGCCAGTGTGTGGGTGGCACCCATGTCCACAAAGGTGTCTGACGGTTGGTGGCTGGCTGGATGGGCAGGTGCCATGAGGCTGGCCAGGAACTCCTCCACACATGTCAGGGGGGATGGATGGTATGCCCCCCCCTGTGGTGAGGTGATCCCCCTGGACTGCAGCAGCATGCCAATGGGCATTGTGAAGCAGGTTAGAAATGCTGGACCTGCTCATAACTGCGGTTGTGCAGTCCGACATCATTGACCCTGTGGACTAAGTCATTCCACAGGGCAGTCCACTCCTGCTGCTTATGGGTGACCTGGGCAAACAGGAGAGGGTAGTGCTGGATTAAATAGGTGAGCAGTACTTCATTTCCGGCAGCTGAATAAGATGGTTGCCGTGCATGTGACATCTTGGCTGAAAGACATAAAGATGGAAACAGGTCTGAGCAACTCATACAGCAAGGTTACCACAGTTCTTAATACACACCTCTGTCACCCCCCCACCATATCAGTGACACAAAACTGTACACACAACTCATTAGGTATGGCTACAGCTTACCTACCAGTGGGAAAGATGTTGTATTGTACCACACTTTGTTCAGTGTGTTTATAGCCATGTTCCCTGTGTGGGCACTATCATTGCTGGCCTGATACAGACTATTCACCTACATGCCATTGTCAGGGCCACTATGGTTCCATATATGCCTGTGGTATGGCTGCTTTGTGATTGCTGCACATCTTACATTCTGTGTTATTGGGGATATCTATGCATTCTGTTGTACATGTTCTGGGATTGTGTAGACCATTACTACCAACATATGTTCTATAATAGTGACACAATAGCATGTATATGTACTATTGCCCAGCAGAACCACCTCTACAAACCCATCTGCCCATGTTACCCGGCCACGTCACATGTGTGGGATGGCCTCCTCATGTACTGGTCCAGCAATACTGTCAGGTGGAAACAACCGAGGGGATGTTGTCCCTCCCACTGGGGGCGCACATAGACATGTTCCTGTCCCCTGAGGTCAAGTCCAGGGTCTGCTCCATAACAAGCTCCACAGACGGATCTATTTTTACAAATTTGAACCACATATGGCCGAGACCATATGTTCAAACTCGTAAAAGTTTGAACACTGAAGTAAAAACAAATAAAACAACAAAACACAAAACTAAACATCTATACCCCCCACACCTCCCTTACTTAAATATACCAACTCTGAGATTGAACTACATTTCAGAAATGGGAAATATTCCCTTTCCACACTGTACGGAGATCTCCATTCAGTCCAATCAAACTTTTACAAGTTCGAACATATGGTCTGGGCCATATGTGGTTCAAACTTGTAAACTTTCGATCTACTGAAGGGGACCCCCACAGACACATGTGGGATGTGCTACATCACGCTGAGGCACCCAGTGCACATTCACATAGCTGACATGCTCCTCCTGCTCAGCCTCTAGGTCAGGCACCTTCAGGATGTTGACTGCTGTTGTGAGTAACAGTGGGTGGGAGGCTTGTTCCCATTATGTCCATATTGGGGCCCATGGGGCGTCCACATCACACACCACAAACACCATCCAGGGTGTTTACCCACCACATGTGTCACATACCACCCCTGTAGACTATCCTCTATATCTTCCAACCCTGACCACCTCCATAACTATACCTGCCATACTTCCCCATATTCCCATTCCATACTTCATAAACAAGTGCAATGTGGTCCCAACAAAAAGTTCACATGTGACATACCCATCCATGTTGTACACACTGCCAGCTGTAGATATCTGTGTGTATTGCTATGTTCCTCACACATAGCATGCAGCACTGTGGTAGTAATATAGGGGAAATGTATTTAAATACATATATGTTTGTGTGTGTGTTTGTATATATGTAGACATGTGCATATAGGTATATATCTCTATATGTGTAGATGTATGTGATGTTGTATATATGTACTCATATATATGTCTACACACAGGTATCTCAATATTTTTTGTATATTATATATGTGTACATATGTACACAAATGCAAAAATATATATATGGGGTACATTAAGACATCAGGTCCACACTCTCACAACACCTTCCTGTACAGCTGCACTGTTCTGCCTTGATACTTCACAGACAGGTGCCACATATGGACACAGCCTGACATTAGGGGGGTATATGTAGGACCAGATTGCAGGTAACCCTATTACACACCTATGGCATTCCTGCATGCTACATTAAAGCTTAACCTGCGTATCCTGCAAGGGGTGGGCTGTGGATCCCACATGACCATCATAATGGCATTACTTCCACCACCAGCTATTGGCCACATAATATACATACTTCCCATTACACAACACACACTATGATGGCTTACATCTTGTCAATCAGTGCTGATCTGCACAGTAGACGGCTATGGCCCACTACCCACAGGGACAGACACTATTGTCCATAGCAGTTGTTCAGTTGAACATCATTACAACACCTGATGGCACATAAAAATCATTCCACATCATCTATCCCATTATTATGGATTAAGTACTACATTCAATTACATGTATATATACCTCACATACCTGTTATGGGAATGATGTCTGTTCTAGATAGTTTACTGGATGCAATTATTTTCTTTGTTTTTTTTTTTTTTTTTTTTTTTTTTTTTGCTTTGGCTTTGCCTTTGGCTTTTACTCTCTCTCTATCTATCTCGGTCTCTCTCCAGCAAATGGATTGCACTACTTTGAATAGATTGCAGCATGGATTTTGTAGGTGATGCACATGATCAGGTGATGGCCTCTGCACCAATCAGTGTCCTCCACTTGCTACCTGCATGCAGCATGCTGTGTAGTACTTCCAATTACCACTGTCATGGCAACCACCTACTATAAATCCCTACATCATGTGGGCATGGTCCCATTACCTTTCCTGTATGATGCACATCCTTCCTGTGTGTGGGCGTTAGTGTTATAGAGAGCAGGTAGCGATACCTCTTACAGGAGAACCTGCACACTCAGCCTAGCTACATATTTGTAGGAGGATCCAGAACTACAGACAGAGTGTGAGTAGAGTTGTTGTATGCATTGCATACCACTGGTGTTACAGGGTTTGTGTGTACATACTAGTTTAACTTGGAATGCAGTCTGTCTGCATAGCTCTCAACTGTGGGCCTATCCTATTGATGGGCAGAGGTGTGCCTGTTATGTTTTGTCTGTCCACCACACAGGTCTTGTGTCAGATATATCACTGGCAGTGTGTGTGTTGAGTGCTATCAGTACATGGCTACATCCATTTCTGTTTCTAACTTCATATTCCTGACTAAGGGTATGTTACAGACTATCCTGTAACACCAGCAACTTGCTTAGTGTATGACAAGAGTTTTACACATATGGGCCTGTGTTCAAGTCTTTGTTCTCCACCTACATACCAGGCTTTGCACATATAACATGCTGTCAGGGGTTGTTCTGTAGTGAGCTGTGAGTATGTGATGCTGCCATTCCTGCCAATAGTCCACTGCTGTGTCTCCCACACATACTGTGGGGTTGGGGCCATATATGTGTGGCCTTCAACTACACAATACATACGTGCCCTTATGCACTTCAGAGGCCAGTGTATGTAACAGTGGTATATGGCCATGTATTATTGAGTCTAGGGGGGATGCACTATAAATAACCTAGGCTGTTACAACATGTGGGGGTATCAGGGGTAAGCTGCCTTAAAATATATGGATGCACATTACCATACAATCCACCTTGGGTAAATGCAGGCCTACTGCCTCCTGCCATACAGGCTGTTCTGTTTGTCAGTGTGATTGTGATGGTGTCAGTTATGCCTTGTTATCTAAAAGTTACATCCTATTGTGTCAATTGAGGTAATTACCCCCTAGGGATTGTGTACAGAGTGTAGATAGAGGCTGATGACCTATACATCTGCATTACTTATTGTTGATTGTTTGGTATCCTGTGGCCCAGTCTGTCTTTACTATTGTACTACTTGAAGGCCTTGGCCTAGACAACAGACTACTGCATTAGTATAACTGTTTCACAGTTGCATTACTCTGTTTATATGGATGTCAATCTCTAAACGGCTATATGACATGGTATATTCAAGTGTAATAGTACACAAATAAACCTTTCCCATGTATGCAAACCTGTATGTGCTGTTATATCCTTTGACCTCTCCGTGGGTATATGTTGCAGGCAACGATTGTCATTTGTATGGGTGGCTCATATAGTGTCCAGTTGGTAAGGTGATAACTGTAGGCATAGTGGCTGTTCCATACTGTGTGCACCTTCTACATATGTATCTTCCTATACATATCTCTGCATGTGTATGTGTAGTTATATATATATATATATATATATATATATATATATATATATATATATATATATCTGTATCTGCATATATGTGTCTGTGTATATGTATCCTAAGGATATTGATTGCTTCCACATTGTACATTCCCTATGGGAGCCAGACTGTACTGCATGATATGTTACTGACAACAGCCTGACATCATACAGGTGGGAAGGAGTACTGTTAACATCTTGTGCACATGTCGTGTCAAGTCCTGGTTATGGGATCTGCAACAGTTGGTAGTGTATTGCAGGACAGACATGTTTGGCTGTGGGGGGGTGCCTACAAGACGTATGTTGTTTGGGGCCTCTCAACCCCATTAATGGTGCATGTAGACATATGTCTTTGTTATGTTCTCATTATTATCTACAGATGTATGTCCGTATATACCTATATATATATATATATATATATATATATATATATATATATATATATATATATATATATATATATATATATATATATATATATATATATATATATATAGACATACAGATGTAGGTATATATATATATATATATATATATATATATATATATATATATATATATAAATGTATGCATATGTATGTATATATGTTTATATATATATATATATATATATATATATATATATATATATATATATATATATATATATATATATATATATATCTACATATATAGATATGTTATATCTATATATATATATATATATATATATATATATATATGTATACACACACACACACACACACACACACACACACACACACACACACACACACACATACATCTACATGTTGAAATACATTCCTTGTACTGTTGAATGCCTGGGCTGGATGATATGTTTGTGAAAACATCAGGGTTATGTATATCTGACATGGCTTAGTGGTAAATCACTTTGGCTATGATGTGCAAGGTCCTGAGTTTGAGTCTTGCAGAGGCTGTTTATTTTGTTGCTGGGCAGAACAAGGGTCGTTGGATACAGAGTGATTAAGGCACTTTTGAGCAGTTGTAAGCAGGCTTATGTGGGTTTGCGCAAAAGTAAGCACTGCTAACTTCCAGTTACAGTTTCTTATACTCAGTTAGCTTTTCAATTGCTTAACCTGTGTAGGCATTGATTACCCCTGTGCAAACATGCTTAAACCCACTTACTGCTTCTTAAAAGTGCTTATTTCCACTTATCCCCGCACAAATTTCTTTAAAAGAAAAGAAAAAAGGGCTGATAGGAAAGTGGTGAAAAAGGGGCACAAAGAGGGAAAGACAATAGGGAAAATAGCTAGGGATGTGCAGGAAGGGGGTAGGGAAAGTCCATAGCTGCCCATTTCTTCTACAGCAACATCTGTGCATATGCATTTACTTTGGAGGTAGATTTGGACACTCAAAACCCTGAGAGAGGGGTGAGGGCAACAATAATATGTTGTGATGCCAATTAGACCAGATTACATGTGTCCAGTGGACACGTGTACAAAATGGACAGCTATGTGTGGGGTGAGATTTTTTGGGAGGAACAGATTGCACTTTTGTTTGCAGGTGAGAGTGGGATGCTGGGGAGGGATAGTAAGGTCTATTTGGGGAGGTAGGTTGGATAGATTAACAGATAAGACAACAAGACACATACAGGGGCGGTATATGACACATGTGGGGGGTAGACACCATGATAGGGAGGGGTGTTGGGACATCGAAAGCCCATGACCCCTTAGTGGAAACAGTGGGACTGAGATTCCCACCCATGGGCAATCACCACTGCACCTTCACAGCCCCAAAGGTGGCTGTGCTGGGGCTGAGTCACAGAGCCAGGCCAACCCTCTAGTTGCAACCCACGGCCCTCAAGCTAGTGTAGCAGATTTCTGACCTCCCTGCAGAGATCACTACACACCACAACCTGGACCTGGTGACGGGTGACAGGTTCCTGCCTGCGCCTGCTCCCAGGGGGGGGGAACTAGCCACATACCCTGAGTCGGTTCCACCTGAAGGTGGTGCAGGACCAATGGACGAGGAGGTCCCGGGTTGGGTTCCAGATGTGCTAGTGCCCGGTGCCATGGCCAGCTGAGGTGGGACAGGTGGGTCCACTGGGACTGGCCTTTCCAAACATGCTATAGCATTTAAATTTTATCATCATATGTGGGTTAGTAATAGTCAACACATTCCAGGGTTAGGTATAACAGCATGCATAGATATTCCCATTAACCCAGATACCAGATACGGAACAATTGCATAGCAAACGGAACACATGCATATATGAGACCACAGTGGTAATAACAACAGCATGCAGGTACATTGATGGCACCATGCCACCAATGTTGGAATATTTCAGTATAGCACATGCATTGAAACAGATTTAAATAATTATCAACCAATAGGACATAATCAGAACAGTGAAGTCATTACATACCAGTTGAGGTGGGTATATAGTTTGTTGTTGGAGATATGGTGGGGGGGGGAGATGTCGATTAACAACTAGTATATTCCTGTAGTCCACATTACTTTCCTAGTCAGTGCTGTTATCTGTACCTTACAAGTCTTACTACACTACCCTATAGCCTTAGTTTGGACAGTGATATGGTTGTCGTCATTGTTATACATGAACTGGTTTTACCTGCAGTATACACCTCTTACTTTGTATACCTGTGGAGGAAAGATTTGTTAACACTTACTAACTGTTTCTACATATACTCACAGATTCCATGTTGATGTTGTGCACATAGCTGTTCATCTCTTTCTGCACAGACTCTGGCCATGTCTTGACCACATGCAGGTGAACCTGGACATATCTAGACTATTGCCCTCTTCAACCTTTAGAGACTTACCACACTCTTATACAAGCTTTCCTACACAGTTATATTATGTAGCACAGTGTGGGTGACAGTGATCAGTGATACCTTATTATTCAGAGCAACTGCAAGCTTACAATTCCATACAATACCAGAGTAAACAGTACCAGTACAGCGTATCAAGCTTTTTTTTTTATTGGCACAGTGTTCGTATCCGAAGTATCTGTGGGAGCAATGTTTGTTAGCACTACCTGAATGTTGCCACACAAAGTACCAGATTACACATTAGTATTATGCACATACATCTCACTCTGTTACTGTACACACTCTGGTCACAGCTTGACAACATGGAGGTATAGATAGGACATACTTGGCTTATTACTCTCATAACAGTTTTGGGAGTTGCTAGAGTGACAGTTTTTTTTTCTCATAGATGTGTGACAATCAGTTGTATTCCCTTTTTGCTGCCTAGACATCTGGGATCATCCCACAGACTTCCCAGGGGGACAGGGTGACAGGCAGCTGATATGGGCCCATATACTGGACCTTCTTGTCTTATTTGTACAGTTGTGTGGTATGATTCTGTATGCAGCCTACTTCCACTGCCAGGATTCAGACTATGGCTGTGTCTGCTACAACTTAAACACTGTCCATCAGAGTTGTGTGTGCTATATAGATATTGCTGTATATCTCCTATCTGCTTTCTGTCTTATAATTCTCCTGTGGTTTTACATTCTGACCTTGTATTACAGCACTCTTATACCGGATTTCCTAGACAGTTATATTTTGTAGGACAGTCTGGGTGACAGCGATGAGTAATACCTTATTATTTGGAGCAGCTGCATCAGTCACAATGCCATACAATTCCAAAGTAAACAGTACCAGTACAGGATATCATTTTTGTATTTCTGGGCACAGTGTTAGCATCTGACAGATCTTTGGGAAAAATGTTTGTTAGCACTACCTGAATGTTGCCACACACAGTACCAGATTCCACATTACTATTATGCACATACATCTCACGCTGTTACTGTAAACACTCTAGCCACAGCTTGACACCATCGGGGTGTAAATGGGACATGCATGGCTTGTTACTCTCATAATGTTTTGGGGAGTTGCAAGTGTGCCAGCTTTGTTCTTATAGATGTGTGTCAATCAGTTGTATTTCCTGCTTGCTGTCTATACATCTGGGATCATCACACTGATTTCCCAGGGGGACAGGTTGACAGGAAG
Organism: Protopterus annectens; assembly: GCF_019279795.1. Lineage (NCBI taxonomy): Eukaryota > Metazoa > Chordata > Ceratodontiformes > Protopteridae > Protopterus > Protopterus annectens. The sequence goes on from NC_056732.1 coordinate 832,557,303, forward strand.
TAGATATGGGGCACTTTACTGGACATTCTGGACATATCTGTACAGTTGTGGGGTATGATTCTGTATGCAGACTACTACCACTACCAGGATTCGAACCATGGCTGTGTGTGCTAAAAATACAGCAGCTCACTTCTCAGTTGCATGTGCTGCTCGGATTTTGTTGTCTGCCTTTTCACTGTTTTCTGTCTATGTGTCTCTCAATTGTACTAATTGGCCTCTGGGGATTACACCAGTCATATACAGGCATTCCTACACATTCTATTTATGGTGCACATTGTGTGTAACAGTGCTTAATACAACAGTACTATTACGTGATTGCAAATCTACATTACATATGATACCAGAGTATACACATGCAGTCCAGCAGTTAGACTTTTATTGTCAGGCTATTAGGCTTTTGTTTACACATGCAAACTATATGAGACTCTTCCTACCATATTCTCCAGGGTATGCAGTACTTGCCTTAAACAATACAGGTTTTATACAGGCAATTAATTTACTAATACTTTTAGATTTATTTCCTATGACAGTACATGCAAGAGTATTACTGACCTGCCTCATGTTGCAACCTCTCCAGGTGAATTCTGTGGGCCTCCTGGTTCACGGTCCACTCACTTGCAGCTGTGGAGGACATAAGAAGAATATTTAGCCATACCTATCCATGATATATATGAACTGGCAATTTTTTCACACATAGTGGAGTGATACTTATACACAGCTGGGACAGCCCCTGCTGTTCTAGCCTCTTGGATCCACTGCTCCAAGAGTCCCCTTTATGCTGCTTTAGGTCAGCATAGTGATGCTTGACCTGATCACCAGTTCGGGGTATGCCAGTGGCACTGGTGAGGTCACAGGCGAGACGGTCCCAGGCTTCCGCCTTGTATTGGCAACCGTGGTACTGGCCCTGCAGCTGTCTCTGCCCATGGTCTTTGACAAGGAGTCCTGCCATGACTCTGGACTCCTGGATGCACCAATGCTGCACCCAGATGCGCACACCTTCTCCCCTTTCTGCCATAGTGACTGCAAGGGGAAGCTACAACCAGTTATGAGATGTATTCCCGCCTGATGGGTTTAAGTAAGGCCGATTTCCCGCACTATTCTATGATTGGCCGGTTTTGAAAAAGCTAGGCTATGGGCAAACCTGCTTACCTAAGGTTGGCATTGTTTAAAGGGGTATAACACTGGGCACATTGAGTTAGCTGGCCTACACATTGCTTACACCTCCTAAGCTGGCCTGTGCAATGCTTAGTGTTGCTTACATTAGACTTTGCATTATAGTTTCTTTTTCGCATTGATTTCTTATTCACTACATCTTATATATATGCCTGGTATCCATGATTCATGTGTACGTACACTGTAAGGTGTCCTTGTGTTTTATTGGGGACTTCAACACTTTATTACAATTGCACCTCACATCTGGGCTTACTACTGTACTCCAGTTCACATATTTATGTTATGTAGTGGGTTATAGAACATATGATTGCATACTGATTCCTTTCACAGGTTCAGTTTGATTTTTACTATAGTGAGTACTTGTTTGGTGATATCTCATTCTTCTATACTGCTGTGATGGCTTGGTGGTTAACTACTGTGACTATAGTGCATAGGGTCCTGGGTTCAAGACCTGCACGGCTGTTTTTTTTTTTTTGTTGCTGGGCAGAACAAGAGCCGTTGGATACAGAGTGATTAAGGCACTTTTGATCAGTTGTAAGCAGGTTTGCGTGGGTTTGCACGAGGGTAAGCAATGCTAACCTCCGGTTAAATATGCTTACAGAGAGTTAGCTTCAAAATGCTTAACCTGTGTGCACATTGCTTACCCCATGCAAACGGGCTTAAACTTGCTTACTAGTGCTTAAATATGCTTACTACTGCTTATTGGTGCTTGCACTTCCTTACTAGTGCTTACTCCTGCTTATAATTGCACTGATTTAGACAGTAATATCTAATGGTTCTTGGGAATGTGGGGGATTTAGAAATTGTATGGAGTTGACATACATTTTATCATGGTGTGGATGGGAGGAGAAATGATGTAGGAGTTATCCTGAAGGAACAGCATGCTAAGAGTGTTTTGGAGGTGAAAAGAGTGTTGGATAGAGTGATGTTTATGAAGCTGGAAATTAATGGTGTAATGATGAATGTTGTTAGTGCATATGCTCCACAAGTTGGGTGTGCAATGGATGAGAAAGAAACATTTTGGAGTGAGTTGGATGAAGTGGTGATGACTGTACCCAAGGGTGAGAAAGTGGTGATTGGAGCAGATTTCAATGGGCATGTTGGTGAAGGGAACAGAGGGGATGAGGAAGTGATGGGTAGGTGTGGTGTTAAACAAAGGAATGCAGAAGGTCAGATAGTAGTGGAGTTTGTGAAAAGAATGGACATGGCTGTGGTGAATACATATTTTAACAAGAGGGAGGAGCATAGGGTGACATACAAGAGTAGAGGAAGATGCACACAGGTGGATTATATCTTATGTAGGAGGGCCAGTTTGTAGGAGATTGGAGACTGTAAAGTGGTGACCGGGGAAAGTGTAGTTAGGCAGCATAGTATGGTGGATTGTAGGATGACATTGGTGATCAAGAAGAGGAGGAGGAGTGTGAGGGCAGCACCAAGGATCAAATGGTGGAAATTGAAAAAGGGTAATTGTGAGGTGGAGTTAAGGGATGAGTTAAGACAAGCACTAGGTGACAGTGAAGAGTTACCAAATAGTGGGTAACTACAGCAGAGCTAGTAAGGGAGACGGCTAGAAAGGTATGACATCTGGACAGAGGAAGGACGACAAGGAGTCATGGTGGTGGAATGAGGAAGTACAGGAGAGTATACAGAGAAAGAGGTTAGCAAAAAAGACGTGGGATTGTCAGAGATTTGAAGAAAGTAGACAGGAGTATAAGGAGATGAAATGCATGGCAAAGAGAGAGGTGGCAAAGGCTAAGGATAAGGCATACGAAGAGTTGTATGAAAGGTTGGACACTAAGGATGGAGAAAAGGACCTGTACCGATTGGCTAGACAGAGGGACCGAGCTACGAAAGATATGCAGCAGATAAAGGTGATAAAGGATAATGAGGGAAACATACTCACTAGTGAGGATAGTGTGTTGAGGAGATGGAAAGAGTACTCTGAGGGGTTGATGAATGAAGAGAATGAGAGGGAGAGAAGGATGGATGATCTGGGGATAGTGAATCATGAACTACAATGGATTAGCAAGGAGGAAGTAAGGATAGCTATGAAGAAGATGAAGAATGGTAAGGCTGTTGGTCCAGATGACATACCTGTGGAAGCATGGAGGGGTTTAGGTGAAAGGGCAGTGGAGTTTCTAACCAGATTGTTTAATGAAATCTTGGAAAGTGAGAGGATGCCTGAAGAATGGAGAAAAAGTGTTTTGGTACAGATTTTTAAGAATAAGGGTGATGTGCAGAGCTGTAGTAACTACAGAGGGATTACATTTATCAGTCACAGCATGAAGTTATGGGAAAGAGTAGTGGAAGCTAGGTTAAGAAGGGATGTGATGATTAGTGATCAGAAGTATGGTTTATGCCAGGAAAGAGCGCTACAGATGCGATGTTTGCTCTGAGAGTGTTGATGGAGAAGTACAGAGAAGGTTAGAAGGAGTTGCATTATGCTTTTGTAGACTTAGAGAAAGCATATGACAGGGTACCTAGAGAGGAGTTGTGGTATTGTATGAGGAAGCCGGGAGTGTCAGAGAAGTATGTAAGAGTGGTACAGGATATGTACGAGGGTAGTGTGACAGCAGTGAGGTCTGCGGTGGGAGTGATGGATGCGTTTAAGGTGGAGGTGGGGTTACATCAAGGATCAGCTCTGAGCCCTTTCTTATTTGCAATGGTGATGGACAGGTTGACAGATGAGATCAGACAGGAGTCCCCGTGGACTATGATGTTTGCAGATGAGATTGTGATCTGTAGTGAGAGTAGGGAACAGGTGGAGGAGACCCTGGAGAGATGGAGATATGCTCAAGATAGAAGAGGAATTAAGGTCAGCAATACTAAGACAGAATATATGTGTATGAATGAGAGGGAGGATAGAGGAATGGTGGGGATGCAAGGAATAGAGGTGGTGAAGGTGGATGAGTTTAAATACTTGGGATCAACAGTTCAGAGTAACGGTGAATGTGGAAGAGAGGTGAAGAAGAGAGTACAGACAGGATGGAGTGGGTGGAGAAGAGTGTCAGGAGTGATTTGTGACAGATGAATACCAGTAAGAGTGAAAGGGGAGGTCTACAAGAGGGTAGTGAGACCAGCTATGTTATATGGGTTGGAGGCAGTGGCATTGACAAAAGGGCAGGAGATTCAGCTGGATGTGGCAGAGTTAAAGATGTTAAGATTTGCACTGGGTGTGATGAGGGTGGACAGGATAAGGAATAAGTATGTTAGAGGGTCAGCCCAGGTTGGAAGATTTAGAGACAAATCCAGAGAGGCAAGATTACGTTGGTTTGGACATGTGCTGAGAAGGGATGCTGAGTATATTGGGAAAAAGATGCTAAGGATGAAGCTACCAGGTAACAGGAAAAGAGGAAGGTCTAAGATAAGGTTTATGGATGTGGTGAGAGAGGACATGCAGGTGGTTGGTGTGGCAGAGCAAGATGCAGAGGACAGGAAGAAATGGAAACAGATGATCCACTGTGGCAACCCATAATGGGAACAGCCGAAAGAAGATGATGGAGTTGTCATTCATTACGCATTTTACCTTCCATTTGTATTCATGACTCCTGTGTTCATATACTGTATGGGGCACATGTGCTTATTTGGGGACTTTGCAACATTATGACACTGACACCTTACATGTGCATTTAATGTAGTACTCAAGTTCACAAATATATGTTATTTAGTAGGTTATGCAACTAAAATATTGGTCATAATGTGATTTGCCATGGAAAATGGAATGTGCTGCCATGTGACTTGAACCGGGAATGCCTGTTCATAAGGCGAATGCTCTGCCCACTACACTATTGCTATACTGCTTCATTTGCATATATCTTCTTGTTATCCTCTTCAGCCATTTAAGCTGCATTAACTGTAGCTAAGTGATGGGCACACCCGCGCACCTACAGTTAGCTTTAATCAGATTCTTAATTAAAAAAAAGGGTTTGTTTATTTAATTTGTATTTACTATTGCTGTTGTACATGTGGGGGAATGTTGCTGGGGATATGTGGACACCTATGAGCGGTCTCGCTCATTCGTTTGGCCTTTCTGCAGTTCTTCATTGTGGGGGCATGTATATTCTGAGAGCTCTGCTCTCAGACATGCCCCCTGCACTCTTACATGCTCCATCTAAGATTAGGAACTCAGGCAGCGTGCCTTCATTAATATGCATGGTGCACTGCCATCCTGCTCCTAAATGGCTGCTTCCATGCAGGGAAGAATAGTAAATCTGGGGAGAGGTTTCTTACTTGGGAATTATTTTTTTCTAATAACTTGCCTTTTTCAAAACATTTAGATTCAGTTATTTAAAAAAGGTTTTTACACAGTTGGGTTTCATTTTAAAGAATACATCTAATAAAAACACTGATAATTTGATAAATTTGTCTAGAGCTTCTATCAGACCACAGATCGAATACTTTTTTTTTTGCATATATATATATATATATATATATATATATATATATCAGCTAGGGATTTGACTAGATTACTGTGCAAAGCAAATTTATGTTCTCTCCAATTTGAATTATCAAGTGAGATGTAGGATATCTAATTTATACTCTGTGTACTATGTATACTATAGAGGGATGATTATTTTAGAATACAAGTCAATAAGTAATGGGAATTAAGGCTATTATTAAATCTTGATATTCACAGATGCAATAAAACTTCAAAATAAAAGATGATGTGTATCACTGCTGATTTAACAGAACAAAGAAAAGGCAATCTTATATTACTTAATATTGATTTTTTTGGTATCACTTGCCAATTAATGTACATAGTTCAAATAGGTTAGATGGATTTAAAAGGAATTTAGACAGCTGTGTTGGTTTAGAAGTATATAATCCATATTTTGTAAAGTCTGTGCTCTTAGAAGTCCTTAAGGCTAGAACACCGTAGCCCATCTTAAGATACTTATGCTATTGAGTAACAGTCTTCACAGGAAACATTTCAGACCATGTCCTGTAGCTCCAGCTGGAGACATCTTCCAAGGATGAGACAAGAGATTGCTCATTACTGGTCAGTTAACCAGCATTCAGGGTCACTGTTTCCCAGACAAAAGCCACAAAGATCATCAACAGTACCACCCAGGTTGATAGTGGTGGCTTTGGAACACAGTTGCATCCTTTCAACTGTATGCACCCAGAGCTCATATGCTCTCCAGGCAAAGACAGCTTTTTACACGGAACTACAAAGAATGGAGACTGAAGGGTATACTACAGACTTACAGACAGAAGACTGCAGGAGGGAAATGTACAGGACTAAGTAAAGGAAAGTATCTGATTGTGGATTCTATAGTAAACAAACTAGATGTAAGGGAAGCTCTGGGAGGTAGAGAGATAAGGTGCGTTCCTAGCATCAACATTTAAAGTTAAAGAAGGGTTTTCTTAGGACATGGAAGAAGCTCTGTATGAAAAGAATGTCATTACTCAAATAAGAAGAAATTACTTGGGTAAAAATGAAATAGAAACATTGCAGAAACAGTCAGAAAGCTTGGAGATGGGATCATATGAACATACCCATACCATCATCCCTCCTCTCCTCCATCCAACACCTCCCCTCCAACCCACACCTTCAACTAGTAATCTCCCCACTGCCTTTTCTTTTTCTCCTGTACCTACCTCCAACATAAAAAAACTCTTAACTAAACTTAAACCCACCAAATTAGCAGCAGACAGCCTCCCAAGTGAATACCTACAAATCGCAGCTGATGCTCTGGCCTACCCAGTATCCATCTTGATTAACTGATCTCTGTCAGAAAGTTACGTTCCCACACTGTGGAAAGTATCACATATAATTCCCCTCCACAAAGGCGGACCCTCCACAGAACTAACCAGTTACTGCCCCATAGCTATTCTCTCTCCACTCTCCAAAATACTAGAGAGATGCATACACTCTCAGGTCTCAGACTACCTCCTTACTAACAACCTCCTTTCCAGTACTCAGCATGGTTTCCGACCAAACCATAGCACCACCACTGCCTTACTCTCCTTTACTAACACTATCCTTCAGCATAAAAACAATGGCTATCTCTCCTCTGCTACTTTCCTAGACCTATCTAAAGCATTTGACATGGTCCCACACAAACAACTTATCTCTGTCCTCAATAACCTATCCTTCTCACAATCGGTCACCAACTGGTTTCAGAGTTACCTGTCTGACTGCCAACAATCCGTTGTATGGCAGAATGACATATCTCCCCAACTACCTGTCTCCATAGGGGTTCCCCAAGGATCCATCCTTGGACCCCTACTCTTTTCTATTTACTTCAATAATCTAGCCTCTGCCACCAAACATGGCACACTCATACAATACGCAGATGACTCGACCATCATCTGCTCAGCCCAGTCCCTACCAAAACTGCAAAAAGTCACACAGGAAGCCTTTTCCTCTGTTGAAACATGGTTATCCGATGCCCGATTAATACTCAACCCAAACAAAACTAAACTACTCATCTTCCAACCCACCAAACAAACTCAAAACAACTCTCACTTTAACATCACGGCAAAAGACAACACCACTATATACCCAACTGAACACACCAAATTGCTAGGAGTGGAAATAGACAATAAACTAAAATTTGACATTCACATATCCATGACTATAAAAAGTCCACAAAAAACTAGGAGCGTTATACAGAAATAAGCAATTTCTCACCAAAGCAGCAAAGATTTCAATAGCAAATTCCCACCTTATCTCCATCCTACTTTATGCCTCTCCAATATACACCAACCTAAGGCAATGTGATCTAAAAAAGCTAGAGACCTGCTACAACAAAATCGCCAAATTCGCCACAGGGGCATCCTACCATAGTCACCACTGTCTCTCACTTGCTGAACTGGGCTGGCTTCAACTCCCTCAACTCCTTCAGTGGTATCAACTCTCACTCGCCCACAAACTAGTAAACCATCCACTAAATGTCCCATCCCTCCAGAATCTACTCCAACCCTATCGTACCACCAGACCACTAAGATCCAGCAGCAAAAATCACTTGCAGATCACTAAAGCCAATAACTCTGCTGGTGAAGCACTATTCTCTTGCGCCATAGCCAAATTATGGAACTCACTCCCACCCACAATTACCTCCATACCATCATGCACCCACTTCAAAACTTTACTAAAAGTGCAACTAAAAACATGCTGGCATTGCCCTTGCAACTCCCACTCTAATATCATCCACCCCATCCAACCACTACCTTTCTTTCCACTCCACTCCACTAACTACCTTGATTATAGCAAGCTCAGATGCTCATAAGCCAGTACTTATTATACAGCACGAACTTCTTCTTCTTGTAACATTTGTTAATGTCTGGTATGCACTTCACAGATAAAGATTCTAGTTGTCTACTGATGTACTATGTTCTTCATCTGTAAATATGTTGTAAGTAATTGCTATGTAAATTGTTAATCACTATGTAATCCAATGTAAATACTGTCTGTTTATTTTAACTGTGGAGCTTTTCTCCCCGGGCCTCCGCTGAAAATGGACCTACGTCCAGTCGGACACTCCAGGTCAACAAATTTAAGTAAATAAATAAATAAATAAATAAAATAAAATCATTCTGTGATTTGTTACCTCTTCAGGCATGGGCAATGATAGGATCAACTGTATTGTAACTTTCCCCCTCAACTGATTAACTGGACTAGGATACGGGGATTAGCATTCCCAGGGACTGCATTACAATTTAGAGGAATAAAAGGTCTATACTGATGGACTTGACTTTGTATATCAGAGAAGAGAAGCAAAACTTTAAATTATGGGATTGAATGCTTTTTGGCAAAAATTAAAGTAGCAAAGTCAGGGAGGGGTGGATTAATTCCTATCCCTATTTAAAGTACCAGAGTTTTTATTGTTTCACATGCCACAAAGGAAAAAAAACTATAAAGAAACCAGTAGCCATGCATGAAAAAAACATTTCTGATATCAAAATAAATGTTGCAAAAAGTGGAGGATGCAATGAAAATGTAAGTGATTCAGTACCAATGTCCACAGATTAGATGAATACTAGCTGATCTTTGGACTCTGATATTGAAAATAATGTGTTGATATTTGTGCAATAAAATGAGTACATTATGTTCTTCCCTTGTACAATGCAGAACTATTTGTTCAGTAGCAATCAGCTAAATGTCATACTCATTGAATGTGTTCCCATTCTACAAAAATGGCTGCCCCTGGAGGCTGTTTATAGTATTTGGAAGTGTGGGTAAACCGCCCCCCACAACACTGCAAAACTTTACATCCATCTTAGTGAGTTTGACTTCAGTGAGTTAGTTCTCGGTGACATGTCCTGCTTGCACACCATGACAAGAAAGTGAATATATAGAATGCACAATGTATGAGGTTCTAGGCCATTTTCAAGTAGAGGAGAGCAAGAAAACAACAGACGCACTTTGGGTTAACAGCAAGTGTAATAAAATGATCAACATATCCTTACAAAGGCAAAGAATGGGGATGCGTTAATAATGAGAGTTCTTACTAGTATAGTGTGACATTGTGGGGGTTTTTTTTAATGCTAGGCCTTATTATCAGGTGCAACAACAAGACACACAGAAGATGTTAAAATACATGCACTCAGTTAGGTATAATGGCAGCACATGAAGAAGCTGGAAGGACCATGTGACACCAACAGGTACTAGGCCTTTTATCTGGAAAGCATGTTTTTTGAACCCAACATTTTATATGCAATTACATAACATTTGACTTTTACTATTTACATATAGCAGCTTAAAAATGTTGTCTTTTCTATCATTACATTTGTATAGCCATGCTATTTCTTAGGTACCTTGATAAGTCACTAGATTTTGTCTCTTTTAGTGTCATATCCAGTAGAATCAGTTATATACAAATAAGTAGTGAAATCAAGAACAAGTAGTGAGTTGGTACTACATCACGTTCAGAATAATCTTGCAGATCAGGAAAAGTTTCATTTTACTTTGTTTGTCTAAAGATGGAATTGGTCACTTAGTAATCTCACTGACTTCTTACTATTTGTAAGGAACCCAGCCCTTTCTAAAACACATTTCTTTTCTTATGTCTCAGTAAGTGACTCTCTTTGGTCTCAACAATGTTAAATCTAGGATTATTAGTTAATTTTTCAAGAACAGCTTCTTGATCTCTGAATGATTGTCATTTAGATTTGAATTCTCACTATTGCCTTTGGAAAAACTGAGGATAACACTCTGGCTACTTTGTCAAAACATTTTGTTTTTGTTATGCTCTTTTCTGACATTGAAGGCCACCGGTCAGTGCTTAGGTTGAAGTAACACTGAAGTAACATGTAGTTTCATCTTGAGTCCTCACATTTAACATCTGTGATAATGATAACCCAACACCTTGCAGCAGACCCTTTCTGACCCCAGGAAATGAGCGGTAACAATATTGTTTGGCACAGCACACTTGCTCATGATGTTTCTAACCACCAGGATAATTATTTCCATTCTTCCATGGTACTGTGAATAACTGACTTATCAGACCAGTTGAGATATGTCTGAACCTTTTTTTTTGTATCTTTTGTATCAGGTATGGCAGTTACTTCCTCTGAAATCATGATACTCCATGAGCCTGTATTCTACTTCCATACAGCATCTCCCTGTGTCCCAGTTAGCAATGCTGAATTCCAGTGCCACGATGTAGTGACAGACTGGGTTATGTAGCTCATGTCTGCATCACATCTGGGAGATGGGCATCAGTGAGAGAGGGAAAGAGACACCATCCCTGCACAAAAAACATGAAGTTTGTAATGGTTACAGCTGTGTATCTCATGTACATGTAAATTGAGTTTCAAGAGATAAAACATGCAATGAGCACTTTCTGAGAGATATCCTCCACCTTCTCAACTGGGAATTTCATGGACCCACCTATCTTACACAGTGCTATTTTATTTAAGTGATCTTTGTTCTTCACTGGAGAATCTACCAGGAGTGATGCTTTGCTTGAGCCCCCAACCACTCCCCTCTGAGATAACAGAGCAGACATACCTTTATCATTCTTCCCTTTCCCCTTGCTAGCTTACCCAACTTAAGCTTATCCCAACTTTTGCAGACTATGTTTGTCCTTATAGCATGTAAAAAGCAAGCAATAATGTCCAACAGGTTTGGCAATGCAGGAAAATAATGGACCACCCAGGTGTTTTGCAACTTCCAATGCCACGGGCAGAAGGCATTCCCACCCATTATTTTCCTGTGACACTCATTCGGGAGTTTATTAATGTGCTAACAAAATTCATTTTCTGTTTGTTGTATTATTAGTCCATACTTATTTTATATACTTTTTAATATTTATGATGGAAAACCATTCTTTCTTCTAATGTTTCAAATGTGCTGCAGGATGTGCAATTGTTACTGGAGGAAGTTTTTCACATGCATATATAAACAGACACAGTAACATATGAACATACATGCTGATACAGTCACTTACAAATAAACACATCCACAGATGCAGAGACACAACCAAACAAGATTAGAATCATATACACAGGAATACACACACACACACACACACACACACACACACACACACACACACACACACACGCACACACGCACACGCACACACGCGCACACACGCGCACACACACACACACACACACACACACACACACACACACACACATGCTACACACAGTCATACTCACACTCAACAAGTACAGCCACTTTCTAGAGTATGTACAGTTCAAATGTCATAATGTGAACAAGTGAATGAAGAAATACATAAATAATAGCAACAGTAATATCAGACACTTATAAGTGCAAAGTACTACAACTCCCCCAGCACACACACACACACACACACACACACACACACACACACACACACACACACACACACACACACACACACATGTCGTTATAACTGCTGCTGCTGCAGTTATCGTTTCCCATGCTCACTAAACATGGTTAACATAGAGAATGTAATAACAGTCCCTTGTAATTGCTATTTGTTCTGCAGTTGCTTTCTTAAGTTAATTTTTTTTCTTATTTTACTTTTTTCATTTATTTTCCCCTCAATCTCAGTAAGGGTAGCTTAGTAACAGCTATCCTTATTGAAAGGGGAACAAAATTCTTTGTTCGTTAACTGTTACTTGAGTTATTTTTGTTAGTTCAGTTTTATTTTTATTATTTTTACACACACACTACCCATGGGTTTTCAAGTACTTTGAGAAGAGGTTTCTCTATATGCTAGCTATTTTTTTTTTCATCCATGTTCCATCGTAGCTTAATATGTTTTTGTAAAGCCATGGGCATTTGCTTTATCAGGATGTCCTTGTACATTAATATCTTGTTTGAGAATGTTTGTTCTCCAGTAGGGTTTCTTTTCATCTTCTGCCTATTTTCTAAGACTTGAATACTACATCATGGGATCATTATGACATTAGAATTCCAAGCCCTTCAACAGTCCCTACCTGAAGGTACAATGATGTTTTGCTCCATTCAATCCCCCTAGCCTAAGGTATGGGCTTAGTCCCACAAATTGGATCATTTTCCCATATTTACTAAGGCATATTTTGTACTCATCTACAGAAATCATTTTCTAGTCTCTCCAGTGAGATAATATATACAATCTAGTATTATTGTGAATTGCAGAAATTCCATGCTAGTTTACATAGGAAGACTATGTCAATGTATAGATAAAAGGATAACCCATATGGATCTAAACGTTGCTACCCCTAGAGAAGGTCACAAAATTTATCTGGTGCTTTACCTCCTTCTCTGAGTTTAGCTCTTCAAAACCCTTAAAAAAACAATTTATATGGAGATGAAAGTGTCTTGCATGCCTCCTGGAAGTGCTGGGTGGCCAGTGCACACTACACTGAAGTCTTGTTGTCCAACACCTTGTTCACTCTTACAGTAATTGCCTGCATCTTGTTTTAAGAACATGGGTATTTTGTTCACCAAGGAAATCAGTAGAAATTTCAGCGCTGCATGTCTGAGTTGGAAGTATTTCCATCTATTATGAAATCTCAAATAGAGTTTTCCACACAAAAGATGGAATATGGCCTCTGCCTACACTGTCTCAACCAAATTGTCCAGGCTGATAATGCCAGTCTTCCTCCAAGATAGCTATTGAAGTTGCCCTTTTCCAATATGCAAGACAGAGTGACCCCGTAAAGGAAGCACTCACCTCACATAGTAAGGTACTAACAGACTTTCCCTATCCTTCAAATGCAGAATGAGAGTGGGCTCCTAAGTGCATAGGCCACATGGAGGGGTAATTTGGTTGCACTGAGTAGAATATAAGTATTGATCAGTCCTTCCACCTCCCCTCCAACAGTAAGAGTATAGTATACCTATCTTAATTTGATATAATTTTCCTACTCAACTTATCCAAGCAATGTTTGAATCTTCCAATCAACTATTATTAGCATGTAGGGTAGTAATGTGGCTCTAAAAAAGGACACCTTTGGTGTACACTCCTCCAAACATATACCAGCATAATCAGATCTTCACACTGTGCTGTCATTTTAATATACAGCATTGGATCATGGAAGTATGTATATTAAGGGGGAGCTGAGTTCACCTTTCAAATGCCTAATAGCATCTCGTAGCTCCTTCACCTCATCACCTGTCTAATACTTTCCTGTCACTACCACCATTATCCTGCACTTTTCCCATAACATCCCAAAATCATCATTCTTACTCACTTCCTTCAACATACAAATTTTCATATACCCTTGCTAAATTACTCTGTATCTTTACTACTGCTCTATTTAGCCCCGTTTTGCACCATTTTGAGTCCTGCTTCCCCTCCCTTCCTCTTCTGATCCTGAATTTTCTAAGTAACTTAATAGGCACCTCCCATGGCCAATTCCATTTCTATTTTGTTTTCTTCTCTCCCCCTTATCTAACCTTTCCAAATTTAACTATCCTCTAAAATGTCCTCTACCACCCACAGTCTCCTTTGAAATCATTTCAACCTTCTTGTATTCTTCTTTTTATCCATTTCTTTCTAAATCTCCCATTTTATAATTATCAGCCTCCCGTGGCATGCTACATTAATTCCTTCCCATTCCACATATCCTATCTGTTCCCTGTCTTTTTGATTTTCATGCAATACTTATTTCACCATTTTCTGCATCCAGTTAATTTTGGGTCCTCCCATAAGTGTTCTAACAACTGTAATCAGTATAGCCTGCTATGGCTTTTTCAGCTCTGTGGATTGCATTTTACATTGCACTGTTACTATACTGCTCCACATTGTTCTGTGACTGCACTGCATGAATGTGAGGACTGTCTGCTTCATAAACAAACAAATCATTTTCTCTGAGAAACTGTGAATCTTTCCTGCAAGGACATGCAAAAGTCTGCTCTCACAGACCTGTATATTGCAAACAACATGAATTTGTGGCTGATTGGCATTCAGTATCTTGGAATATTTGACATCACCAGCTGCATATTGCAATATAGTGCTCTAAGACTGCAGAATCAGTACAGCATCATGTAGTCTAATTAATTATGGCCACCTGTGTAATATTCTTGCAGTTCAGAATATTAGCTTTCGGGTTGCTGAAGTGACAAATATGAAGTAAAGACTTTATGTTCATTTTATAAAATAGCTATGCCCTTTCTGAAAAAAATAATGTTAGAGGACAACCAAAATGTCAGTAAATTAAGTTTACAGCCACTTTCATTACTTTACAAGCTAAAGTCTCTAAATGCACATGTAGTCAAGAGGTTATACTCTGCATCAGGATCAAATTTAAAACTAACACTTTTCTCCAGCATTACAAAATGTCTTAATCTAGTAAATCTCTATGGGGCAATGCTGATTTGCATCTGCCCTTTCTGTAGAAACAATATTCACTGCACACATATAAATTCCATGTTCTGCTTCTGAATTAGTGACAGCACTGTCTGCACTTCTATTTACATTCTCAGATCTTTCCTTTTTTTCTTTTGGACAGTTAAAAATAAAACCACAGTTTCTGTACTCTTTATTTATAGTTGGACAAGTTCTGCTCTCATGCTTGTATCCATATTTTGATCAAAACCGTATCCATTCAGCTGAAAATACGTATTTTTGATTGCACCATGTTGTCTTAGGTTTTGAAATGCTTTCTTGGTGTTTTGTTATTTTTATTTATTTCACAGTATAATGCAGATCAACAGACTTATTTTATTAATTTCAGTATTTTATGCTTCATTTTAATTTTCCACGTATAAAGGTCCTCTGCAAGCACTCTCATTTGAATGTTAGCTCATCAACAGGGTTGAGGGTAGGGATGCTGGGGATGGTGAGGATGGCTCTGGTCACCAGAATCACTAGCTAGGCCTCTCGGTAAGGGTTTAAGTGAAGAATTTCTGGTATTTCAGCAATAATTGGCTACATTTCTGTTGGCCTGAGTTTCCAGAAGGGGAAGATTATCTAAAGACAGAAAGCAGGAAAGATTAACCGACTTAAACAGACTTTGGGTGGAGTATGTACATGAGCCTGTACAAAACCCAGAAAAAATGTACAAAGGCAAATAGCTGGTGCTTTACACTACAACCACTTAAGAGCAATCTGCAACCAGAAGCACTCTATATAGTAAGTCAATATGAGAGACAGAGAAGAGAATTCCTGAATATAACTGCTTTTTCATTTAAGGTAAATGTAACCAGAAAGGCAGGGAATGAGAAGTGAACTGATTTATTGTTTCACCTGTGTGATATACATTGATTTTTAAAACTGAATATCAAAATCTTCTGGTTTGTCATTGACATTCAGCAAAACTGCTATTTTCATGTTGTTTTTAAAAGATGAGCAAGAGAAGTGTGGGGGGGGGGGTTGATGTAAAATAATGAGTTTGCCAGTTTGAGAATATACATTTGGAATGAGTTTAACAATTTTCTTTTGAGAAACTTTTGCATAAAGCTTTTTCCGTTGTTTACATTTCTTTTTGTTTCTGTTCAAATATAAAGTGATAGGATTTACTAAAACACCTGTTTTCTGCCTTTATTTTGAAAAAGGTGGTAAATGTGCAGGCAACAACCAGTGACAATACAGCTACAGATTTATGACACTTACAAATGCATCAATATGCATCAGTAAACTTTTGTGGTACTTAAGTCTCCTGAGGAGGAGTTCTCTTAGAGACATAATATTGCATAAAGCCCGTTTTCATGATTGCTAAGAGTGACTTCTGCTCTTTAATAGGATTACATACGCTAAATACCTTTATTGCTTTGCCTCTAGCAAGGTGAAGAAATGTGGCCATCTGCTCCTCTTTACTTACCTCTGTTACAAGAGATGCAACATAAAAAGAAATGGCATTTTTTGTAACCATAATTCCCAGTTTTTCTCAAATTAACTCAAAGACACAAAGCCAGCACTGAACTGAGTGATGGGATGGACAGATGATATAATGAAATTCTACTACACATGAAAGATTTTGCCAAAAAGTCTATTAGTTGCTACCATAATGCTAAGGTAAGTGGTTTATTCATCTGAGAAGTTGTTTGGCACTGTTTTGCTGTGGTGTGATATTCTGCATTATGACTAGTTCTTCCAGCTTTTTACCTGGTTGTTTTTTTTCTGTCACATGCATGACATTTCTTGTTTGTCAGCTTTCTGCCCCATTTTCATCACATTCATTTTTTTCATCAATGTGGTCTGCCTATTTTCTGCTTATATTGAAATTTTCCTGCTGGTCCATCCATCCATCCATCCATCCACCCATTCCCTACTTTTTACCATTTTTTGCACATGGGTGAGGTACTGTTGGTACTGGTGTTCATTGGTTTTCTTTTGCCAGATGCACAGTCATTGGTTGTAGACTTTTGATGGGAATTCTAATGAATACCTCTAACCCTAATTAATCCTAATGAATAGATACAATTCAAACCAATATTTCTACTTGGTACCAGTCTGACAGTATATGATATTGTTTATTCTGAAATATCTAAACCATGTGAACTGGTGTAAAAATAAATCCAAACGTACCATTTTGAGGTGTGAACTAAGTTTACTGTCATATAAGTAACTATTAAAGACAGAACATTCACACACACACACACACACACACACACACACACACACACACACACACACACACACACACACACACAAACACACACACACACACAAAATGATGCCTGACAGGGTATTTGCTATTGTGTGAATAATGCATTCCCAGGGTGTTCTGAGGTATGACACTACAAGTGAATGGCTCTGCACCCCATGAAGGGTATTATTTACACAATATCATACAACCTGGAGTACATTATTGTGCATAGATAATGGCTAACTGTTAAATTGTTTTGGACTTTTTTTTTCATTTCTATACATATCTTTCTACAGCTATATATTTTTATATAAAATAGATATAGATCTCTACATTTATATTTTTGATGCAAAATAGTTCCTCCGCCTAATGTTTCAAATTTACAGCAGTATATGTAAATGTTGTTGGAGAAAACATTTTACATCCAAAATATGCAAACACAATTGCCAAGAGTTCTTTCTCAATCTGCACATACTGCATCTTGGTTTGGGTTAGAGTTCTGGACATATAGGCTTCTAGTCTACCCTATTGAAGAATGACTGCACCAAGATCAAATTTTGAAACATCACAAGAAAGAGTTACTGGTTTGTGAACATCATAGTATGTGAGAGTTGGTGGACTGGCAATTCTCTGTTTCAGGACATCAAATGCTCTTTGGTGTTGTTCTAACCAAAACCAGAATACATCTTTGTATGTCATCTCTCTGAATGGTGCTGAAAGATGGCTTAAGTCTGGAATGAACTTGCCTAGGTAGCTGACCATGCCAAGAAAATGTTGTAGGGCTTGAGCATTGCCTGGAGCTGGCATCTCAAGAATTGATGTTTGCTTTTGAAGGATCTGGCCATAAGCCTGAACTGGTAAACAAATGACCAACATTAGTAACTTCTCATAGCCGGAACTTGCACTTCTGAGGATTCAGCTTATGATTCCCTTCATGTGCTCTTTCCAGAACTTTCTTGAGGTTTCTGTCATGCTCAGCTTCACCATTACCTCTTTCTAGAATATCATCTACTACAATAACACATGGATATGCAGAAAAAAATTGTTCCATGGCACACTGGAAGACTTCACTGGCAGAATTTATCCCAAATGGCAATCTCAAAAATCCGTACCTGCCAAAAGGAGTAATGAAAGTGGTTAGCAATGAAGATTTTCGGTCAAGCAAAATTTGCCAGAATGAACTCTATGCATTCAAAACATTAAAAACAGTGGCATTTGGCATAAGGGCAGTGACTTCTTCAACTGTCTGCATTGGATGATGAGGTCTTTTCAGTGCTTTGTTCAAATCTCATGGATCAATACATATTCTAATATCATCTGACGTTTTCTTATGAGCTACTGCCATGGAAGATACTCATTCATTTGGTTCGTCAACTGGATAAATCACGCCTTGCTGCACCATTTTATCTAGCTCAGCTTTGACTCTGTTCTGCATAGCGACTGGAGCATGGGCTGGTCTGACAACTGGGCTGACTTTAGGGTCTAGCTTCATGGAGTACACAACTGGGAGATTGCCTAGTTTGTCTTTGAAAAGATTGGCATAGGTAAAGAAAATAGACTGGGTGAAGTTAGAACAGTGGTCTTTCAAGCTTGCATAGTGGACTTCCATATTAAATAAAAGTAGTCCCATTTTCAAACTGTCTCTGAGGCCTAATAATGACTGCATGTGCCTTTTGTCTAGATAGAATTAAAAGTCATAACTGTTCCCAGCAGAGTAACATGAAAGCACTACTGAACCTTCGGTTTGAATTTCTTCACCACCATAAGCAACAAGCTTTGCACACTTTGCCAAATCAAATTTCTCACCAGCACATATTCCAGCAAATGTTTCTGCTGACACAACATTGCACTTTGAGCCTGTGTCAACTTTGAGCTCTATGGTCTTCCATTTATCTGAACAGTACAAACTACTTCATTCTTTGCCTATAAATCTATTGCATTGACTGTTTCATTAAGCACAGACACACCATCAGCATAAAAAGTAGGGTCACAGCTTTCTAATTTATCAACTTGTCTCTTTGAATATTCTCTTTTAATAAAAGAATGTGTCACCTTTGATTTACAAAATCTTTGGAAATTATTCCAATTTTACATTTGTGGCACTGCTGACGAAAAGCTACGACCTGTTCTCTTTTAGATAAATGATTACCACCACAGTTGCAACAGTTTGCTATGAAACTGGGTAGAGGCACATTCTTTGACTTTGCTGAGTCATCTCTGCACTTCACTGAGACTGTGCATGCTCGAGAATTTGCTAGAAAGCTACAAGGTTTATCTGGGACTGTTACTGGACTCACAGTTGCTTCCATGTGCTTGGACCTGTTTCTTTTAATCATGTGCTGCATACTATCTACATTAGCTTTAGAAGATACTGAAAGCATGCAGTTTTCATTTGTAAGCATATTTGTGTTCTTTTTTGTGAACTCATATATCTGTCAAATCTCAATGGCCTTATTCAAAGTTAAATCACTGTCACAAAGCAAAAATTTAATACCACACACAAGTCTGTCTTTTATCAGGGTCTATATTAGAACACCAAATATTCTAATTATCAAACGGCCTAAAGGCCAAAAATGCCAGACCTCAAACTCGCTATTTTGAGCTGGCGACACCCCCCCCACACCCACCGCTAATTATATATATATATATATATATATATATATATATATATATATATATATATATATACCAACTCCACAATCGGACTACAGTAAGGAAAGTGCAATTATTCTGATCTTCACTGTACCATGATCTCACTATAAAAGTTCGCTGAATGGCATTTTTGCTGTAAAATGCCATTCGATTAACTGACTCTTTGATCATATAATATAGACCTTTTATCAATTAACCCCTTAAGTCACCAAATCTGTATGTTTTAGCTTTATTTCTCAAGTCAGTTATATATGCTGCAAAAGTTTCACTAAGCTTTTGATCCATTGTGTAAAATAAGTGCCTCTCCATTGCAATATTCATTTGGGGGTTACACATTTCTCTAAATTTACATTTTAAGCACTCCAAATCTACCCTTGTTTCAGCCAGTACCATTATATGACAGTTTTCCCCCTTTCCTGCAAACACAGCAGGTGCATGCACAAATGAACGCTCTCTTTCTATGACTTCTGAACCAGCTAAATTCAGCAGAATAAAAGCCTTTGTACGTGTATATTTATCAGAAAATGCAGTTTGTATGAAAATATTGTCCTCTTGGTCAAACACTCTCCAATTCTCTGCAATGTTATTATCAAAGACAAGTGGAGCTGGTCTACGAAAGCCTTCAGCAGTGCCAACAAAGTATGCTTAAACACACTGCAAATATGGCCCTTGTAATTACATATGAACATGCACACACACCAGATGCTTGTAATAACATTCAAATGGACAATAAAGTCTTTGCAATACTGTGCAGTAACATAAAGTATAAACAAACTGGTTAACTGACAGAACATTACATACATACATGCTTACATCTCAACAGTTCTCTACAAAATGGCAGTCTGGGTCCCATGTGCTCAGTATTTATTCACATGTGCAAGCCCATGGAAAGAGTCCTAAAGGTACAGATACATACTGACCTACACTATCTATACATGTGTGCATGTGCATATTGATAATAACTGCAGAGTGAAGACACAAGGAAGATAAGTAAAATGCCATCAAAGAGGCATCAAGCCCTATGTAGGAGATAACGAAATCAAAATGCAGTAAAGTAACACTATTGCCTTCAGGTTAGGTGGAACCATTGGCAACAACATGTATATTCCTTGAGAAATGTAAGAAAAGAAACAAGGGAGAAAATACACCTCAGGAACAACTAGGCAAAAAAGAGAAAAAAGAAATGGCCCAAAGAGTCAAAATGTAGCAAACTCAGTCCAAATGGAGATTAAATATTTTATATATGCAAAGGATACCAGACCAAGTAAGCGATAGCAATACTTAAAGAAACAAAGATAAATCAGCAAAAAAGGAAGTCACAGTGCAGACCTTCTAAATGAATATCTTTTTATTTACAGAGGAGGAAAGGGAGAAATGTGTTATACCCATTTAAGAGATATAACTGAGAAAAGTGGGCTAATTGCATTCCTTTCAAAATGGAAGTACTCAGGAAAAAAACATCAAAAGCTAACAATAGGCTAGATACATGGGCTTAATGGGTATCACCAACATATTTTCAGAAAACCAATGTGAAAACACATAAGATGACCAACTAAATGCCTCAATGAATCATGAGAGGAGTTTATAGATTATGAAGACTGGAGGACAATACATGTATTTCCTATCACAAAAGTTAAAGCAAGTCATGGGCTAAACGTTGTCCTATCAGTCTAACCAAAATTTTAGGTTAAGTTGTAGAATATTTGAAGGAAAGACATATTTAGATTCGAATGTAACACTAGATCCAAGAATCCACATCTTCAGAACAGACAGTTTATACAAAACAAATGTAATAGAGTTGTTCCTTTGTCCAAATAAAAGGAAAAGAGACACTACTTGTCACACAATGACATTTGGCACTTTGGTTTAGAGCCTTCTAAGAGCATGAAACTGGCAACAAGAGAGTTTGCA
The DNA here is from genome assembly GCF_019279795.1 of Protopterus annectens. Classification (NCBI taxonomy): domain Eukaryota; kingdom Metazoa; phylum Chordata; order Ceratodontiformes; family Protopteridae; genus Protopterus; species Protopterus annectens. Next base: position 832,578,999 of record NC_056732.1, read on the forward strand.
GATTATGTTCTGCTAAAAATAATGAAGCAGGACAATGCAGGTGACAATTCTGCTGTTTCATGGGGTGGGATGGCAGATACCTTTTTCAGAAGTGCTGAGGATGGTAATTTGGAAAAAGGAATCAGCTGATGTGGCTACAGTGAATGCACTGGTTAAAACGTATGCAAATGTGACAAAAAATAAGGAGAAAACTAACAATAAACTGAGAAGGGGGTCTGGTTGCAGCAGTGACAGCAGGCAAAGAAGAGAGCAGCAGCAAACGGTAAGTAAACCTGTTTTTCAAAAGTAGAGAAGGCCGTCTTTGAGAACAAGAATAAAAATATGACACTGTAATATTCAAATATTTCATGTGCAACAATTTGAGTAACTGTTCTGGCTTTTAAAGCTCAAGAAACTGGTCCTTTATACATACAGGACAGAGACTTTTTGTGACTTACCATTTGAAACCGATGGACTGATAATGATATTTATGAGACTGTGTAACAAAAAGAATGACATTTATCTGTAGAATAGTTATTTGTTTTCTGGTAGTAACTTCAATGTTAAAAAAACTGATGAACTGGTGAACTGAAAGGAAACAATGCTAAAGAACGCATGCAAGGTCTGTGTGAAACTATTGATAGTATTATGAAAGTCAGAGATGAGAGAAATGTGTGGAATAGGGGGTGGAGGTTGGAAGCTGTTTTGAAATGTGAAAAACATATTGAAACACTTGCCAAGTGTTATTTTTGTGGTTGGCCATATAAGGACATTAAGATATACTGGCAAGCATAAATCATGTTTCTTTTGTGCGGAACTTTTCACATTTAATTTATGAGTGTGACAAGCACAAAGAAACCAACGTGTGGAGAAAGGACATACAGCAAGAAGTTGTGTGCTTGAATAGAAGTTTTGTAAAAGAGGGACACTTTTGGATGGATTGTCAAGAGTTGTAAATAATGGAAAAGAATGGGAAAGGGAAGAAAACATACACAAGGAAGAACAACAACATGCTGGTGGAGAGAGCAAAATGTGTGAAGAAGAAAAATATGAAGTGGTAAATGAGGAGAGAGAGTTCATGCAGGAAAAGAGGTCAGGAGAAGGGACTGATGCTAATAATTTTTATGAAGTTCTTGATGGTTAAAAATCTGATTCTAGTGATCAAGGATTATTTGTACATTAATGCAGGAAAAAATATTCAGTTGAGAAAGAATACAATTAAGAAACCAAAAAATTAAAACAATTTCCTCTAAACTTAAAAAAAAGGAAAAACAACAGCTTCAGAATACTTTCAGTAAATGTGAACAGTAGTATTAACACTGTAAGAAGGATAGGGGTACTAGAATGGTGTGGTGATGTAGATGTGATTCTTTTAGAGAATGTAAGATTCCTGACAAGTGAAGAAAGACTGCTAATAGAAAAATTGTAGGTGGAAATATAATCTGGAATTTAGGACATGAAAATTATCCTGGAATGGTTCTGTTCATAGGTTCATAGGTTCATAGGTAGGTACTAGACTATCGGCCCAAGGGCCTATGTAAGCCTAGACAACAAGGTTCCCTGGTTTATGCCACCCAAGAAAGTTATTTTCCTGTGCCACTGCCGAGCAGAGACACAGAACTGATCCCCGGGGTGTATTTCCTATTTCCCATCCACTCATCAAGATTTTTCTTGAAGAGTGCTAATGAAGAACTTTGCTTGACATAGATGGGTTGCCTGTTCCAGAGTATGGGAAGTCTCTGGGACAGGAATCTATCCCTACAGCATGTCCTGTTTATTGTGGTGAGAAGGTTTAGGTCCCTATAGCATGTAGCTCGGAGGGATTGGGATTTCTTTAGGTGTAGCATGTCCAACAGCTCTGGGTTTGACATAGCTTTATATGTTAGGCAGAGATCACCTCAGAGTAGGCGATATGCTATGGAGTAAAGCTGGAGTTTTTTGAGGCAGTCAGTGTAGGGCATTTGTTTGAGGCCAGTAATCCTCTTTGTGAGGTACTTCTGTGGCCTTTCCAGCTGCTGCAGATGTCTTGTGAGGTACATTCCAAAAGGGGCATTGTACTCTATAATGGGTCTAATGAGTGTTGGGTAGAGGGGTACAATGACCTCTTTTTTCTTGGATGAGAACCCTTTTATGATGAGGTGTGCCATGTAGAAGGACCTCATGACTACTGTGGTGATGTGACTATCAAAGGAGAGGCTACTGTCCACCTGGGACCCAAGGTCTCTTATCACACATTCGGTGTTAAGTAGATTGCTGCCTATGTGGTAGTTCATGGGTACAGAGTTTTTACCAAAGGAGATGACACTGCACTTTTTGGCATTGAGCTTGAGGCCATGGCTCTGACACCAGGCATCTGTCTCAGTGAGGCCCTTCTGTAGGATGTCCACATTATTTGGAGACTTCACTATGGCTCCTAGTTTGCAGTCATCTGCAAACTTCTTTAGCCAGAGGCCTTCTGTGTTAGCCTGTACTTCAGAGAAGTAGATACCAAACAGGAGAGGTCCCAGCACAGAACCCTGTGGTACTCCACTTGTCACTGCTTTGAGGTCAGATTTGGAGTTGGCAACTTTTACAGTGTGGGTTCTGTCAGTGAGCCAGTTGGCAACCCATCTTGTGACATAGGAATTTATACTTAGTTTAGTTATAATTCCAGAATTGGGGATGGTGTCAAAAGCCTTGGTGAGGTCAAGATAGGCTGTGTGAACCACCTTACCCTCATCTACGGCTTTGGTGACTGCCTCAAAGAAGTCGATCAGGTTCAGGAGGCATGATCTGCCTTTCACAAACCAGTGCTGTGTAAAAGAAAAAAAAAACAATGAAAACACTAGATGTAATATTGGTAAGGATGGGAAGGATAACTATTGTGGATGTGAAGTGGAGAAAACATTTTTATAGAATTCTGGCATTATATGCATATATAATTATCAAGGAAAGAGAGAATCTGTTTCATCAAATATTAGACTATGTAGTAGTTAACATGACAATTATGGTTGCAGGGGACTTTAATTGTGATTTAAGAGGAAAATATAAGCAGAAGGGGAAATATGTAAAAATACAGGGGTTGATAAAATGTGGTAAATTAACTGTGTGGAACAAAAGTCAGTGGACTTATAGAAGCGAGGTAATTAGATCTGAAATTGAGTATTTTGTAGTATCAGGAAGTTTGGAGGTAGCTGATGATACAGTTGTAATGTATTTTCAGAACATTTAGCACTATGGATGAAGGTGATGGAAGAGGTAGTATATTACAATAGGAAAAGAAAGAGTAAACGAGAAATTATGAGATGAAACTGGAGAGTAGAAAGTACTACAGTTATGGAAGGGTCGCCACATGGGACTGCTATAAAAACTGGTCTGAATTGTGGTTTGAATTTAAAAAGAAATATAAACATTTTTTTTTTCAATGGTGGGATTATGTAAGAAAGGAGGAAAAGGTGAAGTAAGTGAACATTTTTAGAAATGTATTAGAAAATTTACAGAATAATACAAGAGAGTATTATGATATGAAAAAAAGAAATATGTTAAAGCAACCGAAAAAAATAAAGGCATTGCTGTTTAGACAGTAATATTATTTACAAGGGGGAATTGAGAAGATATCTGCATATGTTGTAAAAATAGAAAAGGAGGATATTAGAATAATGAACGAAATGAAACATAAAACAAGAGGTAAAAAGAACACGCAGTTGATGAGTATTGTAGTATAACAGAGAAAATATGTGTAAGAGTAAAAAGAAGGAAAATAAGAGAGAATGTAAAGTTAAAAAAAACAAATCGGGAATGAATTAAGGAAAATTTTGAAAAATAAATTACTATTAATGTATTGGATGAAGTATTTATAAAAGTACATGTTGATTAAGTATCAGGCCCAGAATGGTATAAGGTTATTGAATGTACAAGATATTAAGAGTTTGGCAAAGAAAGTGTTTTGTAAATGTAATGAGTGAATAGTTGATAAAATTTGGAAAAATTAAATAGTTATGATGCAAAGGGAGTGTCTGATTTATGAATTTTTGGGAAGGACTTATAGATCACCATTGGGGATAAAGGTTTATCTGGTGAATTCTATATTTTTTGGGAAAATAGCATATGTGTCAAAGGTTTATATGATCCCACAAAATATTAAAAGGAAATTGTGCAATTTCTGATTTTTCCATATGGGGTTCAAGATTAAACCCAATGAAAAGAGGCATGTTGTATATGACTGAAGATGAATGAGGATCAAGGTTACTAATCCAGTTGTTATTCTCTTTCTTTAAACTTGTATAGAGTATTCGTAGGATCATAGGATGATAGTATCATAAGAAGTTACTAGGCTATTGGCCCTGAGGCTCTTTCAAGCCTAGCCAAGAATTTAGCCCATATTCTTACAAGTCAGCACCCAATGCCCCTGTCTAGCAGGGACATGTGTAGATTCACATGGGTGTATCTTCTATTATCTAGCCAGTTATCCAGGTTGCAGTTAAAAAGGGTTAATGAGGTACTCTGCTTGATGTGGAGAGGGAGTCTATTCCACAGAAAGGGGAGTCTCTGGGACATAAATCGGTCCTGCCATCAAGTGCTATAAATATCACAGACCAGGTTGAGGTCACGTGTGCATGTTTCTTGAATGGAACTTGACTTGTGGATATGCAACATTCTTATCAAGGCGGGGTCTAAGATTGCTCTGTATGCCAGACGGAGTTCACCTTTGAGGAGTCTATATGAGACTGAGTAGAGGGACAGGGCTTTTAGCCTATCTGTGTACGGTAGATGTTTGAGACTCTGGATTCTCCTGGTGAGGAACCTCTGTGGTATCTACAGTTGCTGCATGTGCTTTGTGAGGTACATGCCAAAAGGGGTGTTCTACTCAATAATGGGTGTTATAAGGGAAGAATACAGGGATGTTATGATGTCCTTGTCCCTGAATGAGATACCATTACTAATGAGCTGGGCCCATCTATAAAGCCTTCCATACAATGGAGGCAATATGGTGGTCAAAAGTCAGTTTGCTACCAACCTGGGTGCCCAAGTCCCTCACAACTGATTGCATGCTTAGGACCTTGTTATTAATGTGATAATTTTTGGGGGCATCACTTTTCCCAAAGATGATGATGATGATGCATTTCATGGCATTCAGTTTGAAACCATGCTTCTGGCACTAGTCATTTGTTTGGGTGAGACCCTCTTGGAGGATATCCACATCACTAAGGGAATTGATGACAACACCCATCTTGCAGTCATAGGCAAACTTGGTCAGCAATAGTTCACTGGTTTTGACCTGCACTACAGGAAAGGATCCCAAGACCTATCCCTGGGGTACACCGCTTGTTACGGATCTACTGCTTGAGGTGGCTTCCCCAATTTTGACTAGGTGTTGTTCTATCAGTGAGCCATTTTTCTACTCATCTGGTAACATATGGATGGATGCCTAGTTGAGACAGTTTATCTATTATATCTGAGTGGGGAATAGTATCAAATTGTCCAGGTCAAGTAGGCAGTGTGCATGTCTTCCCCTCGTCCATGGCTTTGTTGACTGTCTCAAAGAAATCAACCATATTTAACAGGCATGACTTCCCTTTGATAAAGCCAAACTGTGTGGGATTGAGTGTTTAGAGGTTGCCAATGTCCTTGTTAATGAGGACCATGATAATCCATTCCATGGCCTTCCAGATCAGGCTAGTTAGGCTGATGGGTCTATAATTTCCTGGATCGGTTGACACTCCAACTTTGTGCAAAGGGATAACAGTGTCTGTCCATCACTTGGCTGGGATGAAGCCGGTACTCAAGCTTTGGTTGAATAGGGTGCCTAATGGTGCTGCAAGTTCCTGCCTGAGTTCATGTAGGATGCAGCCTGGGATGTTATCAGGTCCCATGGAGGCTGTATATTTTGCCTTTGAGAGGGCAGTAATGATTTGCTCCTTAGAGATAAGGTGAGGGGAGCAGGTGCTGGTGATATCCTGATTTACTGATGGGGAGGATAGAGGGGTGAGGTTTTCACTGAACCTGTCTGCCAGCAGGTTGGCTATATCTACAATGTTTGTGTATGTGGTGTCCTTGACCACCTGTTCTGAGTAGATCTGAGTGCTTCCTTTGATATTGCAGACTTATATGAAGAAGGCTTTATGGTTGTCTTTAATAGATGTGGCCAGTTTGGACTCGAAGTTTGCTTTGGATGATTTCACTAGTGCTCATATTTGCTTGTTGAGGCTAAGGAGAGATTGCTTCCAATTAGGCACCTGCTAAATCTTTGTCTTGGAAAATATTTAGTTCCTTTTATTATAGAGTTTATTTATTGCAGATTTCCAACAGACAGGTTTACCCTTCCTTGCAGAGGATGAATTTGTCCTGTTGGGTACTGCTGATTCCATGCAGGTATGTAATTGCTTATATAGTACTTTGTTGTAGGTTTGGACATATGTGCCAGTTCCTTTCGAGGGGGAGAGGGCTGTGAAACTGTTTATATTTTTCCTTAGGAGGTTGTAATCAGACTTGGAGAAGTTTTTTGTGTGACCATTGCTGGGAAAGGGGGTCAGGGAAGATGGTGGCTCTGAAAGTGACTGCTTTGAGGTCAGATCTTATCAGGGAGAATGACGCTATAGGGGTCTGCAGTGGTTACTCATGTTGGTTAATACCAAGTCCAAGATATTATCACCTCTTGTGGGGCTGTCGACCAGCTGATCCAAGGCATTTGCATTGATGTAATCAAGGAATCTCCAGGCTTTTGTATTTTGGCATAAATAGTTCTTCCAATCTAAGGCTTGGATAGTTAAAGTCACCAAGGATTAGGGTAAAGGGTTGAATCTTGATATATTCTAAGAGGTCCAGATAGATGGAGTGGGCATCTTGATTCAAAGTTGGGGACCTCTAGCTAGCTATGACTTGAATAGGGTTCTTGTCAACAGTTAACTGCACCTGGAGTGTCTCCTGTGCATCATACTGTTTAACGAGTCTGGAGGTGTGTATATCTTTAATATAAATATTGCAACTCCACCTCCTTTTGCTTTGCTGCCCACGGATTGAGTTCTGAATGTATGATGGGATAAGTAATCTGGTATGGCTGGGGTGCTCTCTGTAGCTTTGAACCAGATTTCTGTGACTGCACAAATTTCAGCATCTTCCAGGGTTAAGAATGCCTGCAATAAGTGCAGTTTCATGTTTAGACTCCTAGCGTTTAACAGCATGACCTTTAATTTGTGTTTTGATGAAATTTTCATGTTGGTAGTTTTGACCTCATGATCTTGCCTAAAAAGGCACTATGGAGGAGGCAAGATTGTTTGCCAGAAGTCTGAAGCCCAAGGGATACAGATGCAGGCTGTGTCTGGCAAAACATCGTGGTCTGTCGATCATGGCTTCCCAGGCTGTCAGGTACTAGATTCCCTTGGAATGACAGAAGAAACTAAGCCAATTGTTAAAGTTAATCATTTTCTGTTTATATTGAGGTTATCATTCTGAGTTACAGTAGAATGCTGCTTAAGGCTAGGAACATACCTGCCTGGGACACATATTCAGTGAGCTTGATCATGTCTCTATTCATATAGTCAGGGAGGTATGTCTCAAGTAATTCACTCCAACATGGACTATGACAGAGTCATAACAGTACCTGTTGTTGGGAGACTTGAGTGCATGGGTGATATGGCAGATTCTGACACCTGACAAACAACTAACCGTGATTTTCTCCTTATCCAGCTTGGTGAGGGGCACATCTGTGTGTCTTACAATGGAGTTTCCAATGACTAACATTTTGGGTTTATGTCTGGGCCATAGTGGCTGTAAGACACAGGTGTGCAGACTATGTGTGGTGTGTGATGTGGTGGGCAGTAGATTTCACATTTTTTTTTATTTGCCTCGGAGGTCTCTTTTGTTTGGGTATGTTGCTGTTGAGGACCTCTGCATATGTGGGTGTGTGTTGTGTAGGTGTGGGTGGTGCTTGAGGTGTAGTGTTTGTGTTGACAGCCTTCTCAGTACCAGATATACTGGCTTGTCAGGGAGAGTACATAGACTCTAGGTTTTTAATGTAATTGCATCTCTCACAAATTGTGTTCCTAGATGCTAGTAGTAGAGGGTTGTTCTTCTACATGAGGCAGTTGCTACACTGTCTCAGGATGCTCATATCACCCAGACTGGCAGGAGAAACTTTAAGAAACTGTCCATCTATATTTGTCAGACTCTGAGGGAGAGAGGCCAACAAGAGCTAAGGGGGTGAAGGGTGGAAGGTCTAAGAGTAGTACTACTAGGTGATCGCACAAGTGTTACTAAGGGAAAAATTGTTACTGGAATACCTTGCAATGGGTTAAAAACAGTGCAGTTATGGTGCGTGATGTGCAAACAAGCCCAAACCAGCTCAACTGCAGGATTTAAATAGTACAAAAAATAGAAGATTCTAGTGACACAGAAATCTAGCCAATCCTGCGTTCTTTACCAATGAGCTTGTGCCAGCCAAGGTCCAGACAGCCCTGCTACTCTCACTAGCATAAAAGATAGGCCCCTGCCAACACAGGATGGCTGCCAGAAACACAGCAGCAAACACAAGATTGCTGCCAGAAACACAGAAGGCAAAAATAAACAGCTCTGGATGCAGCAAACCTGTATCCAGGCTATTCTACTCAATTTAAGGGTTAAAAACACAGTAAAACTCACAAAAAACACAGATTAGCCACTTACAGACAAAAACAGAACTCACAGTATGAAAAAATACAATTAAACAGTAATGAAATGCAGTTAATCTGTAAATTGCTTTAAAGCAGTGCAAATGTGATAAATTAGTTCACAATCACAACAGTAAAAAACAACTCAAATTAAGCAGCAATTCAGTAGAATACTGTCATAAATTTAATCAGGCTACTGACAAGCAGTGACAAATGCGGCAAACTAAATGCAGTTGAACACCTAAGCACAAGCAGCAAAATGAAGCAAGATATATATTTTTTTCTTTTTTAAGTAGAACATGATGCGGTAGAAGATAATTCAAGATTAAGAAGCTAAAGAGGTGGGCCTTCACATCTGATCTCACTGTACTCAGTAGAATGAGCTGATGCAAAGAGACTGAGAGGAGTGTCCAATATCAAATTTATAGTAAAGGCAAGCAACTCAAAAGCCACCAAACTTTAAGACCACAACAACCGTCAGGCAGATGGGTGGGGATACAAGAACAGAGGTAAGGATTCAATTCACTAAATCTAAAATATAGTTGCAATTTAAACAGATATACAGCAAATACTGTTTTAGTTAATCAGAAGTGCAGAAAACAGTTGAAAATAAACACTTATCTTTTGTAGTCTCACAGCAGTTTTTTGGAAAACAGCAGAGCAAGGGCAGAATGCCTAACTCACTGCAGCTTTGAGCAAACAAGCACAAACTGCTTTAAAGACTGGCTATTTAAGGCAGAGAAATAGGAACCAGCCAAAGATCAGATTATCCAATCAAAAACATCCTAAACAGGTCCCTATAGCAGTAGCTGTAGCTAGATCACATCAAACTGAAACCCCCTCCCAGAAAGCAACAGTTAGGCATCTCTAGACAAAAGGTTAACTGCACTACAAGCTCCAAAGGTTACAAACAGTTCTAGATTCAGTATTAAAGTGGTTAAAGGATGAGAATGAGATATTAATAATTAGAATG